>NC_051157.2:2355347-2655347 GCF_013339745.2 Dermacentor silvarum
GGGCGGACGACCGCCCGGCTTAATGAAGCCTATCGACAGCCAAGATCCCTGGCAAATCGCGGGCATGTGACAGCATGGGACGTATCCCACAACACCGAGCAGGAACAAATTCTTGCTGGTGGTCACGGATCACTTCAGTAAATGGGTAAGAACTTTTCCCCCTACGAAAACTGACGGCACGGGTGATCATGGATGTTGATGGAGGTTTTTACCAGGTTTGGTTTTCCGGAACAGTTGATAACGGACAATGCGTCCTACTTCACTGCAAAGGTGTTCGTTGACTCATGCGCCGCACTTGGCATTAAGCATAAGAAAACGACAACCTACCATGCCGTCGAACCCCACTAGACGAGTCATCGCAACATCAAGCACATGCTTGTCGCGTTCTCTGAAAGGCATAAGGACTGGGATACCTACCTTCCAGAGATCGGGTTTGCATTGCGATCGACAGTGAACCGCTCGCACTGGGTATGCGCCTTCTTCTCACCTGGGGAGAGAGCTGCCGAATCCGATGGATAGGGTTCGCGCGGATCGCAGCGGAATGCCAGTCGCGCCGTCAGCACGAGCTGAATACGCGACGCATCTACGTGCCAAGATGACGGAAGCTTTACATAAAGCACGCTGTAATCTTCGCACTGCAAGGGCACAGCAGAAGGCGCAGTACGACCGCTCGCATCGGAACGTCCACTACGAAGTGGGCGATCTGGTGCTTCGACGCCAGCACGTTCTCAGCGATGCTACCAAAACAGTTCGCTGCCTCGCTGGCCGAAGTGGACTGGGCCGTATCTAGTGAAGAGAAGGTTTCCTCTCGCTTGTTTACCGGCTCGAGAACAAGAAAGGAAGCCGATCTCGGCGGACCGGTACACGTATGCGACCTGAAACGCTACGTGCCGCGTGATGAGCAGTGGGATGACGATCAGGCCCTCCCTCAACCGCGATCGGTGAGAGAGAGCAGTCAGAACAGAACGGCGAGCCCGCAGCCGCGCTACAATGTTCGTAGCAGGCGAAGGTAATCTGACTGCTAGTTGCGTAACCCGACGACTGCGAGGAACATTCGTAAGTCCGGTGGCGTTGCGTACCGCGTGAGCATACAGCCGCGCCGGGCTGGCACCTTGGTAGTTCCTGCCGGGGAAGCGAACGTCTAGTGACCAGGAGCGCCGAGTAGGGACGACGAGTCGTCAAGGCCACGACGGGAATGTGGCGTGAACGCTCGACGCGTGGTGTGCGGTTTCACCAAAGACTGCTGTGAGGGCCAGTGCGGTGATTATCCTGTGCTGCGACTCGAATTGGTGATGATGCTTGCGAACATTCCCTTCGCACAGACGTCGATGGTGTCCCCGGATACGGCCAACTATGCTGCTGATCACAGTGCCGTTCCGTGCAGTTTGCTATGCAGTTGCTGATAACAATTTCCAGGAGCAGAGCAAGACGAGATACGGCCGTGCGAATTGCCTGCAGTACGCGCTGGAACAACTGACGCCCTTGCAGTACTGACGGCGCTACGCCGGCCTGGAGCCGCACGAACCGCTAGCCGGCGGACGACCACCCCCTCCAGCTCAGCCGACACCTAGGGCGCAGCACTGAGAGTCACCTTCGAGCCCCGACAACGATCCCGCCTCGCAAGCCCGAGCAGTGCAGCTGACCAGGCCGCTCCGAGTCGGAATCAAGTGTCCGCCAGCTGAGGGCTACATCACCACAACGCTTCCTCGGTCGCCAACCTCGGCGGGTACTCAGGCAAACGGACGTCCCTAGGTGCCAGCCTCAACGTACGGGGGCCTTCTTAAGGGGGGGAGGATGTGGGGGAGCACACGCTGCCACCTTCTCCCGCGGGCGCTCGCCCGTCGCCGGCGCACGGAGCGCCCGCGACAGCAGCCGGGTGGACATCTCGTGCGCGCACACCGCGCGCTGCGGGAGCCGGGCGAACACGGGAGAAATGCACTTTGCCCTCTCCGGTTCTCGCTCGCCTCTCGCGACGCGCGTGCCGCGCGGGAAGAGGGAAAGTATCCGGCGGGCGAGGAGGACACTCCCCTCGCGGAAAGGCAAAAAGGCATAAAAGAGCGCGACCGAGAGACCCCCGCTCTCTCTGACCTCGCTTGACCTTCTGCCTGGACGGATTTTACCTGCTGAAAGCCGTGAGTGACCTCGTTCGCGTGACTACCACACGCGACGAGGCAAGCCTATTTTATTAGTTGTTATACAGAGCGGACTTCCCTCTACAAGTGTGTTTTATTGCTGACAGCAATAAACGTTGTTGAGTTGACTCGCTGGTTGCCTTATTCGCCCGAACCCTACGTAGCTGCGATTACACGCGCTACGGGTTGGGGAAGACCCCCACAGTCTTCACCTTTCGGACTGCTGGGGCCCCTTTCTCCCTGTCGTGGTCCTGAGGAAGACGACGACACCCTCTTGGACTCTGCCCCGTTGGCTTAGCCCTCTTTGGCTGAGTCAACCTTGCCACTTGGCCTCGGTCAGCCACTTTGGAGGCTGGCCTCGGTCTTTAGGAGGGGGGAATGTGGGGATCGAGGTGCCTTCCCGCGCCTCGTCCCCCAGCTCGCGCGTGGCGCTTAGCTCGATCCCCGGGAACCGCCGCCGTAACGGCAACATGGCGGACATGGCGAGCGCGCCGGACTTACTTTCCCGCGCAAACCGTGCTTCTCCCCCCCCGGGATTGGACTTGCCCCGCGAGAACACGTCACCGGGACGCGCCCTGATTGGCCTCCCGCGCGGCGGCCCCCGGGCACCCTCTCCACCCGAGCTCTCGTCCGCTGAGCGCTTCCTCGCCGCGGCAGAGGCTCACAGGCTCGCAACGAGGTGGTTACATGAGACCTTTGTTCTCGCGACTCCTCGCTTTGTTCTCGCGACTCCTCGTTATCGCGCTTGGCGGACCGCTACCTGGTTAGCCCTAGCGCAGCGGGCGCGCGTACTCGATCGGTCTTGCGGCGAGCCTTGGCCCGTAAGCGCCGTGACTGTAGCACTGAGCTGTACCTTGGGTGAATAAACCCGTGTTTGTTGGCGATCTGACTCCGGAGCCTTCTCTGCGCCGTGTCGGAGAGTCGACGAACCCTGCCGTAGCGCCTTTGTGCGTTGCGGAGTGGAGGAGCGTCGTGCCCTTTCCTGACCGTCGCTCGTAGGGTAAGCCTTGTGCAAACCCATCTCCACAATTGTTATGGACTGTCTTTCACCTAGCCAATTGTTTCTAACGAATATTATAACGCCGCCTCCTCTTCTGTCGTGGCGGCATACAGCAAATTGTTCAAAATTGTTTATTTGATATAATTTAACATTGATGTCATCTACATTCACTTCAGTCAGAATAATCGCATCTAATACATTTTTGTATGGCTCTAAATAAAGCTCTAATAAGTCCCAATTCTTATGTATGCTTCTGATGTTAATATGGATCAGGTCAAGGCATGCAGCTTTTTCTTCCTCGCAGATGTATCTCTGCCGAGGAACTGTTACGGCCTGTTGGTACTGCCGAGATACTGTTACGGTCTGTTGGTACATACTTGTAGAAAGGATGGAACCCAACCCTCAAGACGCAAACACGAGAAGAGAAGTAGACGGACACACGCTGGGACTACCAACAAGTTTAATGAAAACAACCACACACAAGTTCGCGGGGAAGCTAGAGCGCGCATGCCTCGTACATACCACGTGACTATCAAAGAAAAACACAAAAAGACACCTAGTAACCACACTTTTCCAAATAAGCTATTTCTTTCTTTGCCAGCGATAACGAGGGCACACTAACACATTAATTGTCACCATGTTTTCAGATATGGTACGCTTCAATCAGTTCTCGTTCGTATCGTGTGGTTCCCCTGCCAATAATTTGTGTGTGTTCTAAAACAGGTGAACAGCCGCACACTCGGCAATGAGCAGGCAGGTTTGCTCCTCCTCCTGACGTGACAGACGTTTCATGTTCTTTTAAGCGGACATTAATACAATGCCCCGTCTGGCCTATATGGTATGTGATAAATAGAGGCCGGATCTTCAGGCATTAATAAAGCCCGTTTTAGGCGCCAAAAATAGGCGGGCAAAACAACGTTTTAGGCCTCCAACGTCGTAAATATAGGCACAATAAATCTTTACATAAATGCCAATTATTTCAAACGAAGACGTGCGCGGCCTGTATCTACGACCAAAAAACAAGAAATGTTATTGCGTATGATGGCACAAAGGCGCCAACAGTTGAACATAGCCGTGCAATTGCCCCATAACTGCTGGACTAATGACGATCCATTGGCTTAATTCTACAAGCACACTGCTCATATTCATGTTCAACATCCACTGTACTTGAGCGTCGCATATAGTGAAACAGGCATGAAAAAGAATACTTGAAAGTTGGGAATACTGATAAAAAAAAAAAGCGCTACTGTCTGCCTGGCGCAAATAAATTAAGACACAACAAAAACAGATAAATAATGAATGCAAGAGAGACTACGATTTATTAAGAAATTAACATGTTCTTACTTGAGGACTGTTAGGTACAACTCTGTCAATTTTCTCGTATACAATGACATTATCCGAATTGTACAGGCAAAACGTCCCAACACTGCCAAATACACTTCCGCCCAATTTGAAGTGCACATGTTTGAAGAAATATGTGTAGAGGGCACGCGGAACGTAGTCCAAAAATCGCTGTGAAGATTGTGTAAACACATCAAACTACCACCATCTCCAGATTTTTGGATTCAAAATTGTGCCTCTTGTCACTGAGAGTGATCTTGTACGTTGAGAAGGAACACTTGACGGCGGTGAACACCTTAAAAACTAAATTACAAACAAAACAAAAGCCGCATGCACGCAAGTTTTCTTCCTTCTATTGCTCTTCACTCTCCTTTCCCGTGACGGCTCTCCGTGGTTTCGCATTCGCCAAACGCTTGCGCCATGTGAGCGCGGCGGCGTATTTTGACCGGCGCCTCCCATTTCACTGCTGCTAGCGGTTGTTTTTCAGGAGTTGGTTGAACTAGAGGACTCAGTTAAACCCCATAGACTTCCTAACAGTCAGTGTTGCCAGGTAACATGAATAACGCTCTCTAACTGCACTCGAAATCGAAACTTCAGGGTAAATAGTGTTCATATGGGCGCCGATATTGAAAATAGACATTTATAGGCATTTAGGCACAAACGCCAAAATAGGCATTTATAGGCACTATAAAAACACTATAAAAGCCCTTCTTAACCTCTAATTCATGCTCATATATCAAAGTGGGGCGATAGGAGCGCAAGGAACTAAAAAAACATTTGCCTAAAATCCGGTCTCTAGTGATAGACAACATTTTTGATGCAAGTTGTGAAATTATGGCTGGTACTGCAGGCACTCCTACGCTTACGATTTTCAATCCTAGCACATAAACTTGACATTTTGCATGGCGCTGAAAAGAACCCGAACGCCGTGCCTTGTGGCAACATTTTTCACATTGTGTGAAACCTTGTGGATATACGGCATGACTTCCACTCGCTTACGGTCCTCATTGGCAGTGTTAAGTGCTCTGCCTTCTGTTTCTTTTTTCAACTTTTCCAGTTTTGCCTCAGCTACTGCCTTGAGGACAGTGTCGGGAAAGCCGGCCACCTGTAGATGCTTAGTCTGCTCATGAAAACTTTGCTCCACTGAATGATGGCAGCTTCTATTGAGGACATTGTTGATGCAAAGGGTGGCTATTCCACGCTTCACTAGTTTAGAGTGCGACGACTCGAATGGTAGAAGCTGTTTCTGGGTTCGAGGCGCAGACATCCAGCAGACGTGACCATTGTCAGAGAAGGTTACAAGTCTAAAAACCTATTTGCATTGTCTGATGCCAGTTCTTTCGTAAAATTCAGCGCCTTCGTGCACGCTCTGAATGAGCTAAAATATCGCTTGAAACCAATTCTAGTTCCAAAGTTCTAGTTTAGGTCCTTCAGGTTTAACAAGATCAAAAAATCAACAACAAACCTGAAGACCTTGACTACCCTATCGTCATTTAAAGAGCTGCTCAAACTGTTGTCAAATTTTGAAAGAAAAGTGTGACATAAGACAGGTGCCACATTGGACCCTTTGCAGATACCATTCTTTTGCACAAACAATTCATCCTGAAATTCAACAATCTTTGACGATAGGTACATGGTTAGAGGTTCCAGGTTAATAGTTAGAACTGCCCCGTTTTTTTCGATGAGCTCCCACACAGCTACAAACAAATCAGCATGTGGCGATAAATAAAACAAGTCCTCTACGTCTTCGGAGAACGGCGTGTTGGCAAAGAGCTGTTTTTCACGCAGAAAGTTCACCACACAGTCCGAAGAATTGGCAGAAAACCGATCAGCTACAATGAGAGTCTTTAGCTAACGTTAAAGTAAAGGCCTACCGACTGCTGCCAGGTTCCCTTTTCCATTACAATGGCTCTAAACGGTCAGTCAACTTTATGAGTCTTAGCTGCAAAGAAGACAGTCAGTTTGTCCATCTTTGTTTTTCTTACCTCTTTTGCTAGCTTAGCCATGTTAAGCTCACTGAGAAGCTTGATAGCCTTTGTCTTGAGTTTTACAGGTTTTTGGGTTACCTTTTTAAAGTTCTTTGCAACCGCTTGCATAGATTTTCTGAGAATAGTTCGCGGGGAAGGACAATGAACCCGCCTTCTTTATCAGCCTGTAGTAAGCTAGGTTCTACTCACGAAAATACCGAACAACGGTGCGTAGTGAGCGTTCGCCGCTTCTATGTGGCCTCTCTTCAGAATGCAGAAGGGAATCCACACCTTCAGATATGCAGCGTTCCTTTTCTTCTGACGATGCCTTGCTGGCAATATGATGAACCGTTGCCAGGAGACGCGATGGGGGCACGGTGGGTTCCAAGCTGAACTTTGGTCCCTTTTTTAGTAGCGAGTGAATATCAGGCGGCACTGTCTGCACTCGAAGGTATGTAACCGATCCACCAGAACGCCCGGTAGATGGCTTGCGGGGTAGATTCAGTCGCATAGAGTTCCAATATACCTCAGTCAGCTGTGATGCCATACGTCGGTGTTGCCGCAGTGTGTCCAGTGAGCGATAGTCCTTTTTCCCATTCAAACAAAGCAACTGAAGACAACCTTGCAAATGACCATCCTCTCTTCTAGCTTCGGACTTCAAAATTCTGCATATGCATTTGCAATGGCCAACCGAAGCCTCAAGAAGGCCAAACATGCTAAGGACACCAGGAGGAGGTACCCCAGTTTTGATGTAACCTGCTAAAAAGCGTGCCTTGCACGTCGTGAGGGAAATTGCAGCGCCACATGCAGTCAGTTGGCTTTCCTTCGAACACACATGTAAAAAGCCGCTCATTGTAGAAGAAACAAATTGTAGAAGGGTCTGTTGCTGGGTCTGTTGGTACAGGGGCGTAGCCAGAAATTTTTTTCGGGTGGGGGGGGGGTTCACCGGCCCGACCAGGGGGGGGGGGGGCAAGCCTCTGCTTTCCTCTACGTCTCGTGATGGATAATAAATAATCAAATGGCCATGATATACATGTATATCAAGGACATGGGACCGCCACCCCCCCCCCCCCCCCTTCACGTGTGTGTGTGTGCTTGTGAAGAAATTATGTAAAAAGTAAAGTAACCTCAGTAAATACAGTAAGGACGACAGGTACAGTGGGCGTTTGGAGCAACGGTCTCTCATCGCGCCACTGAATGGACCAGTCTTCGAAAACGCATCATTGAGACGACCCGTGCGATCGGAGAAGACATCATTAATTGTTAATTTCCGTTAAGCATAGATGGCGTCGTCCTCGTCGGGGCGAAGTGCCTTTCACAAGTCAAGGACGGCTACACGCGTGAAAATGCACGTGTGACCAGGCTATACCTACTCCCATAGCAATAGCTTGTTCGCTGCGTCTTTGCGCTAGAAAACTTAAATACGCGCAAAAACGCGTAAGGATTTTTTTTTTCAAAGCTTTTGTCGCCCTGCTCCCTCATACGAGAGGGTTGCATTTCCTGCGGCAAGTGCATGGGCCGCTGTGTCTTCCGCTTTGTGCGAGCGTGCAGCTGTCATCGTCTTTACGTCAACAGATTCAGAATTGTACAGAATATTTCACCGCACAGCATAGATATGGCATGTGTACGCATTTTAAGTAGTGCGTGCAACTCATTTCTGCTTCACTTACGCCCGTGCAAACAGGAAGCGGCCTTGTACCTCACAGAATCTCGACTGATTGGTGTACTAGTGATGCAGGGATGAACTCCAGTCTTGTTCAGTGCATAGTGCACATAATCAATTTCTCAGGACGCGTGAACTCCGACGAGAACTGTCAGCGCGTGCAACAAGAGTTTACTCGCGCTGTACTGCGCACAGCAGTAATTCATGCTTGTCGGCTGTCTGTTTCGTGCATTCTGTTGCGAGTCAGTGGAATTTCACTGCTGTCATCAACCCCTTCGTGTGTACATTGCTGGTTTGGGATTCCAGAACAAAACAGCAACTACCAGCCTTCCGTAATAGCTGGTTTGGGATTCTACAACACCAGTAATTACCAGCCTTCCGTAGGGGCGTAATCGCAAACAAGAGACGTTTCTCGCGCAGACTAAGCCTACGTTCACACTTCGGAAGCGGCAAGCGGGCGGAAAGGCCAAAGCGGCCGGAAAATTTTTTCCGTGCCTGTCCAAGTTGTTCACATTTGTTTTGCTAACGCCGCGGCCGTTGCTGACGTTTTCGTCCAGATCCATCTAGTCTGCGTACGTTTGTCGGCGTGGTGGCGCTCATTATCGCATTATTTCGAGCAGTATGTTCATTCATTGACCCACGTACCGTCATCAAAAGTGATCATTTTACGCAACTTCGCGTGTCATCTGCGACCTTCGGTAAATTCGTCGGCGTTCCGTAATTCTCCTCACAAGGGCGCGGTAGCGCTGAGTCACAGGTTGGTGCCTAGGCGTGATAATATTTCTTTAATAGCTTTTATTTACAAGTTGCAATAACATTTCATCATTTCGTATTGTCGGCGCCTCCAGGACACCAAAGGGGCAACGGGAACACCACAGCTAAAACCCGGGCTGGCCCTTGTGTTGGGGCTCGCCAAAGCCTGCGCGTCCTACGTGAGACCTACGCTCTCAATCTATCGTCGCGACGAGAAAAGCACCCCGTGACTTCTGCAACATACCGTACACGTGCGAGGAGAATTATGGAGTGCCAACGAGGAATCTGCCTAACTATTGTCTGCCATGGAAATGGAAGAAGAAATGGCTTTTATACTTCTACCTACTTGTTTTCTAGAAATGGACAATGAATAAACGGAAGACGCGGACACCTCGGAAACGGCGGTGGTGGGTTCGCCTGGCTTTGCTAAAGTGTTAGAAGTTGGGTCACGCCAAGCCTTCGTTGCCGCACCTCCGGTCGCGTGACGTTAAATACTATCGCGAGTATTGCTGACAGTACGTTTTAGTGCCACTCTTGTCGTAGAGCAAGGGCTGGTTCTTGATCGCGTCGACCAGCATTACAGCCTACACTTTTGGTGCCATGTTGAATTTTACGACCGGTTTTTACATGCTAGTATAGCTTCCAGTGAAGCAGAACGACTTTCCGCCGCGTTTCCGCTTCGCCATGGCCAAAAAAATCGGCCCGAGACCAATTTGGCTCGCAGCCTGTTTTTCTGCCTGTTTTGCCGCCTAGGCGGGCGGATTTTTGCAAGATTTTGCCGCTTCCGACAGCTTCGAGACCAAGTGTGAACGTAGCCTAAGATCCTGCACGAGCGCGGCCTAACCGGCACCTGAAGGGAAGCGGCGGAAATGTATACCGGAGATTTTGACCACCTGGGGTCTTTAACGTGCACCTAAATCTAAGTAAACGGGCCTCGAGCGTTCTCGCCATCATCTAAAATGCGGCTGCCGCATTTGTTGCTTCATTTGTTGCGCATTTGTTGCTTCAGAATATGGCCGCCACATTCTCGCCCAAAACTTCACAGAGTGTCAAAGCCTTAACAAACACTGTGACAGTTTTTTCTATATTCAGACATGATTCTCTGTAAGTTACCAACCCAAATGGAAGCGCCCACGAATGAAATTGTGATAGTAGCACCGGTGTCATGAATTATGTCAGCGCGAAGCGACGAAAAAAAAGGGTGGGTAAGTGGGGGGGTTGCGGAAAAAATTTCGGGGGGGGGGGGGGGTTTGAACCCCCCCAACCCCCCCCCCCCCTGGCTACGCCCCTGTGTTGGTACATACTTGTAAAACCAATGGAACGCAGCCTTTAAGACGCAAACACCAGGAGAGAAGTAGACGGACACATGCTGGGGACTAGCAACAAGTTTAATGAAAACAACCACACACAAGTTTGTAGGGAAGCCAGAGTGCGGATGCGTCGTACATACCACGTGACTATCAAAGAAAGAACACATAAAGACACCTAGTAACCACACTTTTCCAAATAAGCTATTTCTTTCTTTGACAGCGATAACGAGGGCACACTAACACATTGATTGTGACCATGTTTTCGGATATGGTACGCTTCAATCAGTTCTCGTTCGTATCGTGTGGTTTCCCTGCGAATAATTTGTGTGTGTTGTAAAACAGGTGAACAGCCACACACTCGGCAATCAGCAGGCAGATTTGCTCCTCCTCCTGACGTGACAGAGGTTTTGTGTTCTTTTAAGCAAACATTAATACAACGAATGGAAGGACTGCCTTCAAGTCACTTTTCGGACTGCTGGTGTCACGGACGCGTTGGTGAACAATCACGCACGACTTTCCATATTTCGCTTGCTATGAGCAAAGCCCGAAAAAAAAAAAAGTCATTATGGCATGTCATAAGAGCAATGAAAACAACTGAATGGTTTGTTTTAGGACGTAATAACAGTTTCCTGAGCGGTAACCACACCTTGAATTCAAAAATTAGAAACTTCTTTAATAATATTCTCTAATTAGCTGGATAATTAGCACGGAAAAGTTATTGTGGAGGTGGGACTGGGAAACGAACACCATCGGTGTCATCATCGTATATTTATTTATTTTTTATTTATTTATACAGTACTGCTAGCTTCAAGATGACGCTGTAAACAGGAGTGGGTGACATAAAACACAGAACAATGTGTTCATGCATAAAAAGAAATGAAGACACAACAAGCGTGCCACACAAATCGACAAGAAGTTTGGGAATGCACTCACGAAAAACACCTGCTACAACCTTCTGTGCAAGAAAGAACAAATAAAGCACATACGCTGCGTTTGAAGCACTGATTGCAACTGATTGCAACGATGATTACAACTGAAGTTCTTGCACAAATGTATCGGTAGTTGGGCATTCCACAATGCCTGCCGATAGTCGGATCCATTCGCAAATTGTCTTCGGAAGCAAAGAATTTGCAAATTTTTCAGTACGGCAGGAATATTCCTTCAATTTTTTTTATTATGGTGCAATCGGGTGGTTCATCTGGACACTGGCTCTATATATGTGTGTTTGTGTATACCAAGTTTATCGTAGAATAGCGAGTGCATGTACTTTAATTGGTCTCATTGGTGCCGCTTTTGTAAAAAATCTAGACCTGCTTTTTGTACCAGAGCACTCGCAGAAGTATGCCAACTATATGAACAGAACCCAACTGCTTTCTTTTGCATAGATTCTAGATTTTTAATGTTGCCTCGAGTGTACGGATCCCGAACAATTGATCCATGTTCTATTACAGGGTGAACTAAAGTTTTATATGCTATTAATTTAACCTTGTTGTGTGCACTTTCACAGGGTTCTTCTTAATGAACTCTTTCCCTACCATGTTCCCGGGAAAGTAGGTGTTTTTTGTATGTTACGGCAGATGTTTTTTTCGGAAGGAACTACTGCACTCAATATTTAGTGTAATACATAAACAGAATGCACTTTTCACGCATAATAGTTTTATTAACGAGATAGATGTATGTCATAAAAAGATATAAATTGTTAAAATCTAGATTGTGCGATAAAATTGAACAAAGTTTGTATAAAGACACGCTTGTATCTACTAAGAAAACACTGTTACGAAAATTATGATATACAAAATGTATTGCCATCTATTAGGTACTATCTCTGAAGAAAATCCAACTTTTTCATTGAACAGGTATTTTGCTACAAAAATTTAACGGCAAGCACTACAGTGGGGCATGCCGGGGTGGCCACCCATGTTCCGGGCTGGTTTGCGTCGTCGTTGCTTTGAGACTCGAAGCCCGACGAAAAGTCAGCGTCGTCTGACTCGCTGCTATTCGATGTATCGATAAGATCAGCTGCAGAGGTAATGGAATCGCGATATCTGCGATCTCCTGAAGAGCGTGCGCCGTTTCCGGAGCTGGACATTTTTGCGTTCTGCTTTGACGATCGCGAAACTTTGGAGCACGCTTAAAAATTATCGCTATGTCTATCAAAATGTTTATCATGAGCTAGATTGCAAGTGCCATTGGCCGCGGCTGCAGCGTTCAACTAGCTAGTCCTAATGCCGCTATCTACGGCTGTCGGTGGATGGGGCGCCATTGTGAAGTGCTTGTTGCTCATATAAGTTTGCATTTATTGACAATGTTTGCATTAAACACAGCAGCATTCTGCAAGCATGTTTTGTACTCTTTGAAAAGGATATGAAGTCTAAGAACATGCATGGAGCTTCATATTTGGTTAAAGCATGAGCGTCGTTTGCTCATTCACACATGTGTTTTCCCAAATTGTCGTCTGCCACAACCTGAAGTATACTTAATACAGAGCTGCGCTCAGGCTTGCCTGCCGGATCGTAGTGAATGTTTCCTGCTTTTCATTTCTTTCTTTTTCCCGCCAGCGCAGTAAGGCAGTACCTCAACCCTCCTAGTGGCTCGGTGAACAAAAACTTGTTAGACTAAAATTGCAGAAACTAGGAACAGACCTTCAAAATTTTCATTATTCCTTGGGTTCCACAGGTGGTGCTGGCATTTCCAAGAGGTACATTCACAAAAAAGGAGACAAAACCGTTGTGATGCGCTATCGCACGTCCCCGTGAGCAATGAAATCTCGGAATTGCATATGAAAGATATTTTCGAACAGCTACAAAAACGTTTGCACAACGATGTATGCACTTGTCCTGTCAAAATCAAATGCTCATATCCTGCCAACTTAAGTACATGGCATGGCGGAAATACCTGCATTACGTATAGCATGTATGCAAAATATGTGCTCCAAATATGTTCCTGTACCTGTAGACAGTTTTAACGAGAGCCTCTATTCTGAACTATAACTCCAATGCCAATGCATATTTTAGCAGATTTTGGGAACGGATGTCTTGAAAGTGATGCTAGCTTTAGGATTTTTGCCAAGCACGTGACTTCACTGTCTTTTGTAGTGAAGCCGTGCCTAGCCACAATGCACCCCCTCATTATGTCTTTCGTAGTGAAGTCATTCTGTAAATTTGAAGTGAAATCATATTGTAATTCCATAATTTTGTCATGTCAATAATTCTAAAAAAGTTTATTAGTGCATCTTTTTAATTAGCTGCATAACTATTTTAATTTTGCGTGCAAGTAATGCCTTCCTTATCACATAATCCACCTGACAGACCGAATCGTCTAATTTTTCATTGGTTGTCCAAGTTCTAACTAAAGAAAAAAACTAAAGACAGCTCTCAGTACCGCTTGCACTGAAATGGAAATATTGCACGATAAAATTACATGTGCACGTGTAACTGCTCATTGCGAATATGTGAGATCGATGCATTGAAACATTAGCTGATGTTTTACAAATAGTATATAACACGGATTTGTTTGATTGCATCTTTCTCCCAAAGAAACTGCTCAGTGGCGTGACGCCGCCATAATGGTGCCGTCACAAAAAAACCTGATGTCACCATTGTGACGACCACATGCAGTGGCTGTGCATTATATTGTGCCAAGAAACGGTGCATGTAAAGTGTCCTGTGTTTGCAATTTGCTCAGATGAATTCATTTGGTAGTAACTAACTTCCCTTGCTTTGAGGGCACTTTCACAAATGTTCGGGAGGGCACTCTTGCGGTGCTTGATTGGACCGCCTGAAATATGATGCCACCGGATGTCCTTGCGGCCACTACCTAACAGGGCATTGTTTTGTGTGCAGGTAACACAGATTCTTCTTTTTCTCTCGACTACACACTGGGCCTGCTGACGCTTTCGCGGGAGTTATCGCGGCAGACCCAGCCTGAATTCTTCCTGACTGTGCGTGCTGCAGACCATGGGGAGCCGCCCCTAAATGCCACTGCGACAGTGCACATAGTGGTCAGCCCTGTTGACAATGCACCGCCTCATTTTGTGCCAGCCGAGCAGACCATTGAGGCAGTTGAAAACCAGCCGGCAGGAACATTTTTGCTGGCGCTGACTGTGCGCAGCAGCTCCTCTATCTTCTTCCAGCTGGAGTCCGGGAGCGGCAACCACTTCCGATTGGACCCTGTGACAGGTGTGCTCACCACAGGGGAGGAGGCCCTGGACTATGAGCAAGCAGCTGTGCACAGGCTGGCAGTACGTGCGACCAACTTGGCTGGTGCCACTGCCCTGGCTCATGTGATTGTGCAGGTGCTCGACTCCAACGACCATGCACCTCGTTTCCTCCAGCTGCTGTACCGAGGCACAGTGAGTGAAGCCGCCCCTGCAGGCAGTGCAGTGCTCAGGGGCAGCCAGCCACTGGTGGTGGGTGCCCAAGATGAGGACACTGGGGTCAATGCTCAGCTTGCCTTTGCCATCGTGGAGGCCTGGGCCCGCAGGCTGTTTCGCATCGATGCCAACACAGGTTGGTTGGCATGCAAACTGGGATTGTAAGCGTGCTTTATCATGACGTGGGATATGACGCGAGGGCTGATTCATACGGCTGTTGGTACAGGTAAGTAAGCCACTGAGACTGGACACCTCGGTCACTTGCTTATTGAAAAGCCATACTGTGAGGTCTTGAGCTCTTTAAGAACAAGGGACACAGCACTGCTACCAAACAAAAGGGCATTTATTACACCTTTTATATGACAAAGCCAGCTAGCCGAATTACAGCGAATGTAACATGCCGATAGAATGCGCTGAGGAATATAGGAAATTATACTCGTGATGTAATGACATCGAGCGAAAATGTTCATCTCATGCCAGACACCAACATCTAAAGGCGCATACACACGCGGCAAGACACGCGCCGCCTAAGCAGCCGCAAAGCAGGTTTTTCTTGCCATGGGAAAGATTGGCCCTGGACCAATTTTTCGCGGTTTGCCGCATGCTGCGGATGAAGGAGACCAATGAGAGCGGCCGCTTCAGTGAAGTGTGTGCGGAAACTGGTGTCATGCGGACCCGCCTGACTGCTCGATTCGTATTCCCGTCCGGTATCAGCCAGGAACTCAATTTGCACCATCGTCTGCTTGCGCTAGCTCCCGGAAGGGGTGGAGTCTATGCTGTCACATTGTGGGGATTGAGGGAGGCGCCGGCGCCATTGCACGGGCTTCACTTGTTCTGTCATCCCTCGTCTTCATTCCCCGCCCGCGCGTAACTGGTTCCCGCGGTGGCGCTGCGCACGCGGTGGGTTGCGGTGAGGGCGGGGCACTGACGTCACTACAGGGCCACGTCTCGGCTGCTAGCGGTGGAGCGTGGCTCTCTTATCTCCGGGACCAGCGCACGCTACGTACATGCTTTCCTCTCGTCCGCCGACACCTTTGTGACTAGGACTGGATCTCGCGCACGCTGCCTTTGCCCGTGCGGGGAGCGCGTACTTATCCTGATCCTTTTCCCGACGCTAAGTCTTCGCGCGGTGCCTAGCGCTCGCCGAGGTCGTACCATGCCAAGCCGCACTTGCCGAAAGCCTAAGCCAAAGGATATTGCCCCAGCTCTCGTGAGTTGACCCATTGGTTATCGCCAGAGCAAGTAGCATAGCCACCGGGACTTTTCCTAGCAGCGTGTCCCAGCTTGAGCCTGTGCTCTCGCTGCGACGTGCTATAGGCACCTGTTATTGTATTTTCGCCCTTGGTGCGGGACCCCTTTGGTTCCCCACAGCGCGGGCGTTTGTGCAGTGCTGGTGCCGACGGATTCAATAAACGTTTTCTGTCAACTCAGGGCTTTACTGTGTTTTTGCGTGCGTCGCTCGGTAGCCCCTTGCGGCCTCTGAGCTCGCACGCGAGTGGTGCTGGAGGCAACGGCTGACGCGCAGCCGGTGCTCCATTTGCCATTCCCATTTGCTAAGCAGGTGAAGCCTAGCAAATGGGAAGGCATTCGTGGGATGGTCCAGCGGAGCACACCACCGAGCCTGAAGTCCGTCCTCGCTGCAATGAAGTCCTGCAGTCGAAACTCGAGCTGACAGTAATAGTGCTGTAATGAGTGTGGGAACAAAGGAGCAGAACATGCTAGGGAAGTGGCCTGTGGTGTAAATGTGCAAGCTGGGGTGGGGAATGGGAGATCGCCATGGCTTTTTTGCGGAAAACGCAAACGCACGGCCAGAAACAGAGACGAGCCAGAGTCGTTGGCAATGCGAAAGCGGAAGGAAAAGCATGCGCCGAATTGTTGATTATCGACGCTCGACATGATGATTATCGACGCTCGTCGCAATGGACCTTGTTGACACCACTGACAACACATTGGCTCGCGATGCTGGGCTCGATTTGAGCGATTTAAGCTTCGTTGAGCGCGACATGCTGCTGGGGGCTCGCGCTGCCGGCTTCGTTGCGTACTAAGACGGTGGCCTTGACACCGGCTTTCCGAGCGCGAGAGCAGCGAGGACTCCAGCAAGGCGACGTTGGGCGACAAGGCTGGTCACAGTCCGGATGGGCCGTTGCGCGGACTGTTCGGGCATTCCGTGACATCACATGGATGTGGCATTCTCTGCTGCTTGCAATTTCAAGTGTGAGTTTAACGAGCCAGTAACACCAGCGCAGCACAAGGCGATAACGGAAGTACTGAAACTCGAAAGCGTGCGGCGCAGACTCGAGCGAAAACGAAACCTTTAAACCACCCATGTCGTTATCAAGGGTAACGCAAAAAATAAAGTTTTTTTTTTTCTAGGAATCTAATAGAAGTAGACAAGTAGCATTTTCTTCCATCTTATAATCGAACTAAACTATCTTTTTAAACTATCTTTTTAATCAGAGTGGTTGAGTACTAGTGACATAATTTTCTTGAGGAGTGCCTTCTTCATTGGGTAAGTACCTGAATGTCCCTGGGGAGTTTCTTATTGTGTCCTGCATTTACCTAAATTTCTCGATTAATAAAGCTCTGTTCGCGATTATATTGACACCTTAGACATTCCAGAGCATTACTCTGTCACATCAGCTTGATTTATTGTTTGCCTTTAGTGTCCCCTTAAAGGGACACAGGGGTGGGACTCCTGCGCCAATTGTGTCATTTTGATACAAATGCAGATTCCTGCGCCAAACATAGAATATGGAACGAAATTACGCCACGCTGCGCCAGAACTGCTTTGGCATGTGTTCTCCGGTAGTAGCCACGAACAGCGAGCGGATTTCTTCTCAGAAAAAGAGTGCAGCCGCTCTCGTTCCGCAGACCGCGCGTCGGCGCCTCCCCCACAGTTTCTTGTGATTTTCATGCGTATAACATTGTGCTTTTCGGTGCTTCCGGTAAGTGTCTGGTGCGCAAGCGCGCGACCACTCCCGGCTGTTGTCACTGCTGTCGGAACGGCCCGGGGTGGCTGTATTTAGAGTATACTAGAATACGGTTGAGTGGGCTGAGCGGCGTGGCGCTTCATAGCTGAGGCTCAAAACAATGAAAACTAGGCTGAGGGCACTGCGAGCGAACTAGATATTAGGGAGGCTCATGCTGCAGCGGGTTCAGCGAGCAGGCGTCTCTGTCCCCAGGGCCATTATACCGTAAAAATATTCCAATATGTTTTTATGCCCATATGGGCGAGGCCTGAGCCATTTTGACCTATCGGAAAGGCATATTGGCGAATTTGCAATAAAAAGTCGCAGTGTCGCCCGAAAGGTGAAGCATCGATTGTGATAGCAAATTAGTATACAGTTATGCGAAGTAAGGATAGTTTTTTATCGGCCGTATGAACTAGTAAACGTTCACTTACTAACTAAATTAACATGCATGGTGCCAGGTGCGCACTCGCAAACATGAACACATCTCACTCGCTGTCTAAAACGCTGGAGTAAGAAAGTGTGGGAATCCTCGGGTCCCATAACAGCCGCACGGGCAGCGAACGTCGCGTCAAGCGCATGCGTGCCAGGGAGAGTTGGGAGAGGGGAAACTTTCCTTCCGCGGGCGGCGCGCGGGAATCGCAAGCGCTATCAGCGCCACTGGGTGGGTCACGGGAGATCCCGCTGATATTGCCCGGGTCTCTTTTGGTCTCCAGCAAGCGGCGACGGCGGAAGTCTCCGCCGCCGCTCCCGTATTCCCGCACGTGGTTAGTCAGCCGCATTCTTGCTGCGGCAAATGCCGCGGCCCCCCCCCCCCCCCCCCCCGTATTCCCCAGTTGGTAAGTCGGAAGCCCTTCTTTACCTTGTATATTATTCTCTTCGAGGGAACCCTCAGCGATGTCAACTATAGCTAGCTGGCCTGCTCGAAGTGTTAGTTGCAGTCGTAATAAATGCTTTCCGAGTGTACACGTGGTTGTCGTCTATTGTTTCCTCGAGCTTGTACCGGACCGCGGTTGATGCGCAGGCATGCGCCTACCGCGGGGTTCGGGGTGCCGAGGCAGAGGGCCGTGGGCGATCCCCACCATATCCCGACATTTTGGCGTTCCCAACGTGGGGCAAGCTCTTGGAAAACGGGACGACGATCGGTTCGGATGCGAGGAAGCCTGAAGGCTTTGTCCGGACCAGCGTTAGGCCTCAGCCGAAGGCGTGATTGTTAGCTAGATCTGTGTGTGCTCTCTTGAGGGCGAGTTAACGCTGCGCCAGTGTCGCCGAACTCGTGTAGACGCCGAGATTTGTAGCAAGTTTTCTTTTAAGAGTACGCCCGAAGCGAGTGAGTGCAGCAGCCGACGCGGTGGTCGATTTTTCCTGTACATATGTAAATAGACTCCTTTCTGTATCTTTGGCTCTGGGAACCAGGCGCCGGAAACGCTGGCTAGGACGTCAGCGGGGCGCAGTCCCAGGAGTCGGCTCGAAAGCTGCGTGTTGAGCAGCGAGCAGGGACCGCTTAACTAGGCCTGCATCTCCTCGCGGCTGCTCATTGGAACCCTTTATGGGTCTTTTATGGCATTGGTATCCGTCATGGACGCAATTAGGCCTAAGGCTCTGCGGAGCTGCCGGTTGCATGTTCGAAGACGACCATGCCGTGACATTTAGCGGGTGCAACCGGATTCGCTAGTTCTACTATACTCGCCCGAGCGGAGAAACCTCGTTCGAAATAGAAAGCTTATTTTGTTCAGATGGACCCAATATTTTGCGGGCGGAATAACCGAAATCTCGGGGGACCAGAGAGCACTTTGTTCATACGAGCATCGCCTTTTTTCGCGCTGTATCGGACCGGAAAAATTCGGTCGAAGCGAATAACTTCATTCAAACGAACTGGATTGTTTTTTTCTTCTCGTTGCCACATAAAGCTATGCGGTAGACGGGTGGTTCAGCATCGTGTCAGACGGCCGACGCTGCGGCGGCCTCTACTGCCTTTATTCTAAGTGTTTGTGGAGTGCATTTGAGCGACTTTGCAGAACGAGTGAAGCCGCCTCGACTTGCTATTGCTGCCATGGTCCACGTCCCTGCCTGCTGTCTCGGCCCCTCCCTGTTCGCGGCCTGATGCAGCAGCACATGGCAGCCACAATGAGGGAGGCACACCATCATACACTCCCACGAGGATGCGTCGGTGCGAGGTTCATCGAGCTGGCGCGCGCGCCGCTTCAAAAAAGTCCTGACCCGCTGTTCCCGGGCGGACATTGCGGCGCGCATGTTGAGGGCAAGCCATCTTCAGCCCCCGTCATCGTCAACCACTGTGACGGCTGCCACATGTGGGCGGCCGCCACACAGGACTGTGCTGCCTATCAACATGGATTCGGACATTTCCTGCCGGAGTTTACCATCGCATCTGCCCGGATACTTTGTCAATGCCGTCGTTCCAGCGATTTCTCCGCCATAGGGCACTATTTAAGGGTGGAGGGATGTGGGAATCCTCGGGTCCCATAACAGCCGCACGGGCAGCGAACGTCGCGTCAAGCGCATGCGTGCCAGGGGAGAGGGGAAACTTTCCTTCCGCGGGCGGCGTGCGGGAATCGCAAGCGCTATCAGCGCCACCGGGTGGGTCACGTGAGATCCCGCGGATATCGCCCGGGTCTCTTTGGTCTCCAGCAAGCGGCTATGGCGGAAGTCTCCGCCGCGGCCTCCCGTATTCCCGCACGTGGTTAGTCAACCGCATTCTTGCCACGGCAAACGCCGCGGCCCCCCCCCCCCCCCTCCCCCCGTATTCCCCAGTTGGTAAGTCGGAAGCCTTTCTTTACCTAGTGTATTATTCTCTTCGAGGGAACCCTCAGCATCTGCGAGATTAGAAAAATAGAAGAAAAAAATATAATTTCTTCTTGTCCTGCCATCGGCTTGAACGGTTCCTTGTTCTTTCGCTCGCCAACTCACGCATTGTTATAGTGGACCTAACCTCGGTCCCTGTAAAAGGTATGAGCCATCCGCACACCTAGACACTGCCCCTGACGCAGATTGCTTTCAAGATAGGCCCCGCGCGACCACGGGCGGTCGCGCAATCTGCAGTTGCTGCCAGAGTACAACGCCGCCCCTCCCCCCCTCCCAACTTCGTGCTGTGTCTCGCTTCAGTGCAAACTAAGCGACGAAAACACAGCGCGCACGAAGCTATGAGCACTCGCACTCTGCCCCCATCGCAGGTCGCTTTCAAGATAGGGCCCGCCTTGCCGAACCATACACAGAAGCCGCCGTAGTACGCCCCCCCACCTTCCATTTCTTGCCCCCATGGTACCTTGCGTGCGACCGAAAACTGCACGCTTCCTCTCCGCTTTCCTCTTCCCTTGGGCGCGCGAGATTGAGCCACCATCGTCAGCTCACCCTCGCACGCTTTCACTCGCACATACGGCGTGCGGCGACAATGTTATCGCTTCTGGACTTAATACAAAACATCACGGCAACGACGACGGCAGAAATGCGCCTGGAGTGTCCATATAACTGCTATCGCAATAAGGAGAGATTGGAATAGTTTGACGTTATACTATCCCAGGGTTGATTGCGGCTCTCTGGGTCTGCGGTGACATATGGTGACCCTGAATTATGTTGGCGCGTTGATTGGGCCGCATAATTTGAGAACATTTTCCGCTATGCGTCGGCTCGTGAATATATAGTTATGTTGTAGTGCCACCAATATTTTCGGTTTTACAGGAAAGCATGCGCCGTGCCGCCGCTCGACCCACTCCTCCATATTCTAGTACACTGTAGCAATAAAGCCTGCTTCTAGTACGCACTTTGTGTTGGGTTATTCTCTGTTTCATCGTGATTTTGAAGTGCGCTGCCATATCCCATTATTCCACCAAAATTCAGATTGGTCTGCTCCAAGCTGCTCCAAAATGCAATTTTGTCTGCTCCAAGGTGCTCCAAAACGCAGATTTCCTTGCTCCAAAAATTGCTCCAAAATGACTTTGGGCAGTCTCACCCCTGGGGACATTAAAGAGAAACGAAGTTGAGCTTTAATGGTAGATTATCTTTTCGCGATCACAGTCATACCAGTCTTGCTGCGAACAGAGGTTTAATAAGCGAGAAAATAGCAAAAAACTAAAGGATAAGTGCTGACGCCCCTTTGTATTTCCCGGACTATACGTTCGTGACGTTGGAGATCACAAACGCAGCCCGGTCGCGATTGGTCGAGAGCGATTTATCGCTGTTAATAAAACGCAAAATGAAATACACCTTAAACGTACATAAACAGCATTTGCCGACTTTTTAAACCGTTTCAAGTGAGGAAGTACAAGTTTAACGCAAAATTAAATAAATAAAAAGGAAATAGACATGGCGCTACATGCGGTCATGATAGTTTCGTTTTCGCTCCATGCATCATCGCGCGCGCTTGTTCCGCTCTATACAGTATTGCAGTGTTTAGTTGCGTGTTGAGTGGCTTGAAAAACGTTGACTTCGAGGTAAACAGCTAGAAAATGCCTCGTGTGTGTATTGTTGAAGGCTGTATAAACGACCCAAGGGCGCTTGCTCAGGGGCAGCGGCAGTGTTGACCCGACTGTGTCCTTACGTGTGGTGCTGCGCGATGAGCCCCGGCGTTCATGGCTCAGTACTCTGCCGATGATAAAACAGCAAAAGAGCTTCATTCGTTTTGTTTTGAATGCTTTAGCTACTACCTTAATTGTACTAATAGTTAGTGACTCTGTATTATTTCCAGTTTGTACTTTATTTACTTTGCCTAATATTCCACTTAGTGATTACTACATTGCTGTTTTAAGTTATATATTAGCACAAATGTATATTTTCTGTCAGGAGGTCCCCTTTCAGCTACATGCTCTGGGACTTCCTTCTGTATACTTATGTAAGCTGTATTCTACTTACGAAAGAAATAAACTGAAACTGAGCCAGAGAAACCATTGGTGTGCTGGAGCTATGTATCCTGTGGGTCAGCACAATGACGTCCCGGCGTAAGTCCGCCTCTGCGCAGCCGCGGCAACCGCTCCGCATGGTGCGGTGATGTCATGGCTCGGCAAAGCTATGGCGAAGCAATGCAGCGTACGTTATGACGTCGGGGCTCGCGCAGCTCTGGGAGGCCTGGCGCGGTCGGCGCAGCTGGGGTGAAGCGTTGCTAGGCGACTCATGATATCATTGCAAGGCGGAGGTTTTACTGCGCACACTCGACGGACCATCCTCGAGTTTAAACAGCTTCGCTAGTTCACGGGGGTATGTGCCATTGCGATTGGACCCTTTCTATGCTACCTCCAGGATCGGCCCACATTTTGGGCGTACACCACCGGACTATCTCCAGCTTTAACAGCTTTGCTGTTAAACCTTGTGAAAACATCATAAACTTGTTTCTGATTTTGACGTCTAAATTATCAAATAAAACACACAGGACCTGAATATTTGCAGCAGTTGATAAGAGATCAGCCTTTTTAAACTTGCCAAATTGGTCTTTTATTGTCCTGAGAAACAGGTATTTGAAGGTATACGGTGTTGAAACGCCTATTTCAAGTATAGTGGTAGCGTCGTCTGCTACACGGTGCGGTGCATAGAAGCCGATGAGAAAGAGGTTTGGAGGAGTGCGCATGGCACGCGGAATTGGATGCATGGACACAGAAAAGAAGAACTGAAACACCTGAAGATGAGCTGACGCATTGTCTTTCTGTCTCAAGGCTTGTCCGTCCCCGATGACGAAGCTTGCTCTTTTCTTCGAAAAGGCTGTCGCCTTTACATTTTGCTGCTGAAAACCCGGGAGCAGGACTTCGATTTGGATGGACCATGGAGCACTTGAAGAAGATGCGTGCAGCTAGAAGAGCTCAGCAGACGCATGTCACATGTAAGAGGCCGCCTGTGGCGAGAAAAGAAAACGAAGTTCGCGGAGCGTTCGAAACCGCGCGAGCACTCGAGGCACGCGAACCGAGGTGTGGTCGAGGCAGAAGCGAGGCGAAGCAGCATTATCGACGTGGCTCTTGGGCTGGAAGGTCGCTTCGTCAGCTATGCTCTGACGACGGGAGTGCGGAGAGCCCAGCCACAAAGCTCGTGATGCTGGCAAGGCCCAGGCGTGACTGTAGACCTCGGAGACGTCCGGGAGAAGCTCCTGGGACCGGCTGCTACTGCTCACAGTGGTTCCGGTCCTCTTCGCAAGAATCCCTCTTCTTCGGCCGAGCCCGATCAACCGATAATCACCGGGGCACCGGGCCGCCATGCAGGTTGACGTAGGGTGAAGAACGCTTCGCGAATCCTAACCAGGCAATTGACACGTCAGCGGGGGATTCCGGGGCACCAGCCACGCATTCGGTCAGGTCGACGGAACCACGAATTGTCCGCATATACGGCATCAGTAACACTCTGGACAAACACGACGTGGACTCAACGAGAAGAACTTCAAACCGACAGTCTGTAAGAGCCCACATTTCTGCTTTGTGACGCATTTAGGCTGAATTTAGGGTGGCCAGACTTTGACGAGTCAGGGCTAGGACTGACTTAGAGACATTAAGACGGAGTTAGGCTCCGAGACCGAGATAATGCTTTTGGTAGTTTTGTATTTAGTCGGAGTTTTGTATTTACTATTGAGTCAGCGTTTTGGTTGAGTTATGGTTTTAGTGTTGTGTGTTTTACGCTTTTCCCGATCTTGTGCATATTAAATCCTTGTTTGCTGTGCTGCCAGTCGTGTCTCTCCTCCATCGAGGTTACGCCTGTGTGCAACCCTCCTGCTCCCAAGTAGAAGGTGACGCCAATTGTGCAATTTTAAAAGAGATCAGTGACCTCATTGAAGCCAACGAGTTCAACCTGGCAATGCTCCGGACTATCCTTCAGCGTCTCGAGAAGAGCACGAATGAGCTCACGAAGATCAATGGTGAGCTTCATGCCGAGATGTCCGACGATGAGGTCGTAGCTGACTACGATTCCGTACTGGAATATGAAGACCAGGCCGCAGGCACCCTGGTACTGCTGCGACACCATATTTTGGTGTCGCAGCAGTACCAGGGTGCCTATGACACCATATTTTGGTGTCGCATATCCTCGACCACCGGTACAGGTATTCGTGTAGAGCCGCCGCCCATACAACCTACCAGCGCGATGCCTTCTGGCGAGAACGGTCCCTAAGTGAGTGCCCCTGCGGCACTTGAACTAAGACTTCCCAAATTGGAGCTCCTCAGATTCGATGGATCAACGATGAAGTGGCAGTCATTGTGGGACGTGTTCCGCCACAACGTGCATGAGAACTCCCGTCTCAGTGACATCGTCAAGTTCCAGTATCTCCGCTCTCTTCTAGACAGCCTGGCAGCCAAGGCTATCGCAGGGATACTTACTATCGAAAACAGTTACACCGATGACATTGAGATTCTCAAGGAACGTTTCGGGAACGCCATGATCATCGAGGCAAAGTACCTTGAGAATCTGTGTACCCCTCACTCCGGTGAGCTCTTCGACCCATGTCACGGGATTGCGGAACCTGTTCGATTTAGTACAGGTGAATATAAGAGGACTGAGAGGTCTCGGAGTTCCTGCATCGTCATATGCAGCAATGCTCGGCGAAGTGTTAATGAAAGCCATCCCTCAAGACGTCATGGTAAATTACCATAGACACAGAAGCCTTAAAGCAAATAACGATCACAACTTAAGGCCAACAGCGGAGGAAGACCTTGACGATCTCCTGCAGTTTTTTCGTGTCGAAGTTGACTGCAGGGAGAGAACAGCTCACGGTCCATTAGAGGTGTCCAGCAGACAGTACCTGCTGCCTGGATCCGGTCGCCAACAGACACCAGCGTCATCGGCAGCAGTGCTTAAGAACAGTGCCTTTTGGGAGAAGCATCATGCAACATCAGAGTGTGACTCCTCCTTGGACCACAACGAGAAAAAGCGTCTGCTCACGGCAAGCGGCAGCTGTTTCCGGTGCACTACCAAGGGGCATCGGGCCCAGGATTGCCGCTGCAAGGTTAGTTGCACCCACTGCGCCGGCAGACATGCCTCATCCATGTGCTATAAGAACAGATCGCAGACAGTTACACCTGAACCAAAGCATTCTCTCAGCAGCCCGTCGATGCATGCTACACAAGTAGGCAGCAAGAACCGTTCCAGATTTGACACTGCTATTCTACTTCAGACGTTTAGAGCATGGATGCGGGGCCGCAATCTTTGCTGCTATGTACCAGGCATTCTTGACAGCGGCAGCCAACATACCTTTGTTAGCCAAGAACTATCGCGCAAACTGAAGCTCGAAGTCATAGATGAAGTTTACTTATGCATACGCGTTTTTGGCCATCAAAGTCTCAGCCGCAGTGCACGACGAAAGATAGTTAAACTTGCACTGCAGAGTCAGTTTGACGGGACCCTTGTGAAAATTGAGGCTATTGAAATCCCGCACATTTGCGAGGACATTGTGGAGATTCCGCGTGACAACGACTTTGTCAAGAAAATAGAGAGTCGTTGTAGTCTCGTGGCTGACGTGGTTGCTTACCCTGGAACGCTACAGGAACCAGGAATTAGTTTGCTAATTGGGCCAGATCAGATTTGGAAAGTATTAAGAGACGAAGTGACATGGAATGAAGCCCACAAAGAACTGGTTGATAGAAGCTCGGCCCTCGGATGGGTATTGCAAGGCCCAATTACCAACGACAGATGTCTCAATCGACGGACGCAGACGAATGTGTGTGTGCTGCGTACTTCGTGTTGCATGTTCGACGATCTGTCAACATCACTGCAGAAATTCTGGCAGCTTGAGAATTTGGGTATAACTGATCATCCAGGTTCGTCTGAACATGATAATACCGTTTGGAAAGAATTTAACAACAATGTTAAGCTGTGCGACCATCGCTACAAAGTAAGCCTCCCTTGGAAGGCGCTTGATGTCGAACTTACAGACAACTGCATGGTAGCGATGAAAAGGTTACAGTGCCTCCTCCGCCCACTGTCCAAGACCGAAGACCTTCTACTTCAGTACGATACGACGGTCACGCAGTATCTCAAGGATGGTCATGCAGAACCCGCACCTTCGCACGACACAGTCGATGACAAAACGTATTGCATGCCACATCACGAAGTCATCAAGCAGTCTTCCACGACTACAAAGTTACGGGTTGTTTTTGATGCGTCACCGCGTGTTGCCGTAGCGACATCCTTTAATGATCATCCAGAGAAAGGCCCCAACGTCAACAAAGACCTGTTGAAGATGTTATCGCTTCGCATACATAAGATTGGATCCTTCACGACGTGGAACCTGTTCATCCGTAATCGAGCCTCTGAAATGCAAGACCTAAGAGTTCCTTCACTATGGAACCACTGCTCTGGAAGGGTCAACCCTGCAGACTTGATTTCCAGGGGAACGTCAGCACGTTCGCTCTGTACCAATGACCTTTGGTGGAGAGGGCCAACTTGGCTAGCGACGCGGATCGCATTTCATCCGACAACAACTGTACGAGACCTGCCCACAACTTGTGATAGAAGAATGTGCTCCCAATACCGTCATGCTACATGCGTCAACAGAGCTCCACCCTGCACTTTTCGACTTGAGCAGATATAGCTCCTGGACTCGCGTCCTTAGAGTGACCGCCTGGATCCTAAGGTTGGCCGATGGTTCCAGACGACTAAGACGTCCGAAGGAAAATGTGCTACTGACTGAAGAAATTGCCAGAGCGGAAGTTTACTGGTATTCCTACATCCGAACCCAAGCTTTCTCAACGGAAATAGAATCACTGAAAGTTTGGCACGCCATCGAAACATCATCGCGGGTAAAAGATCTCCACCCATTTCTTGGGGAGGACGACAGACTTGTATGCAGAAGAACACGACTTCAGAATTCAGTTACTCAGCCTAGCCTCAAGAACCCTCTACTGCTTCCTCGCGATCACCTAGTGATGCAGCTGATCGCCCACAGTGCTCACAAGCGTCTCTTCTACGCTGGAATAGCAGTTACAGTGGCAGAGCTACGGGAGAGATTCTGGATTGTGGCAGCCAGGCAATGCGTGAAGTGATCGCGAAGTGCTCGTGGTGTGCTTGTTTCTGCGCGAAACCTGCCTGTGTCTCAATGGCACCACTGCCTGTAGATCGCGTGCAAATGGCTCAGCCTTTTGACACAGTAGGAGTGGATTTTGCGGGGCCGATATATGTGACAGGTGAGCCCATGTTGTCATCTTTATGTGTGCCGTAGTACGAGCCATTCATCTAGAGATTGTAACACTTGCTAACACTGAATACTTTTTACAAGCTTTTCGCCGATTCACCTCTCGCCGCGGCCACCACCGTGTTGTTTATTCTGACAATGCGTTATGCCTTAAGCGTGCTTCGCGAGAGCTTCGTGCGTTATATGAACTCTTATGAGGCAGTGCAGTTGGAGACTATTTTTTGTTTACATGGCATGTCATGGAAGTTTTCGCCAGAATGCGCTCTGATGGGGTGGTTCGTGCCAGTTTCTTGAAGTTGTCGAACGGCCAAGTAGTCTTGCGACCAGTGCAGCGCTTGTATCCTTTAGAAATGTGCCCCTATAGCACATCTTGCGCCTGGAGTGTTGAAACACCTGTTTCAAGTATAGTGGTAGCGTTCGTCTGCCACACGGTGTGGCGCATAGAAGCCGTCGAGAAAGAGGTTCGAAGGAGTGCGCGTGGCACGCGGAATTGGATGCGTGGACACCGAAAAGAAGAAATGAAACCCTAAAGACGAGCTGATGTATTGTCTCTTTGTATCAAGGCTTGTCTGTCCCCGACGACGAAGCCTGCTCTTTCCTTCGAAAAGGCTCTCGCCTTTACATATGGTATATATTTGCTTGTCTGGAAGCCACCACCCCTGTATTCTTTTTCATCAGGTAGTCTTTTTGGAGGTGTTCTCACTTGCCCGGAGTGCCTGCAGGTTGCATACGCCATACACTGGCATGTCTTATTTTTTGGTGAAATATCCCCTTTTGTGTGGATGATTGTACATTACTCGAAGGTTGAATGAAGAGAAATGTCTATCCACAAAGACACATCTTGTGTTTGCACACTGCAGGGAGTGGAAATGGAAGCAGTTGCTTGAAGCTTGCTATATTGAAGGGACACTAGAGAGCAAAGGTTATTTTTGGTGTATTAGTAATAACAAAAAAGCCACTCTTACCATGAGAAGAGGCCAGAAAAGATGCAAGATCAAAAGACTTGTGCTGACACCACCTTGGAAATAACTGCACTGTGATGTGATCGCATTTAATAAAGATTCGAAAAGAGCCATAAATTGAGCACTGCAATCCATCATAACAGCCCTAATTCGAAAAAAACATAAATTCATGACATCACACTAATGTGCTGTTGTTCTAGGGACAAGTTCATTATATCGATAATTTCGTTATATCGAGAATTTTCTTACACCAAGGTTTAACTCTACTCAAATTTTTTAAACTGAGAGATGTACCATAAGGCCTCGTGGCATGATTAAAGTAATTCTGAGTGGCAAACTGAAAAATATCACCAAGTAATGAGTCTGGGTGTTTCTTTCATTCGTTTTTATTTTGACCAAGTGTATTTTGGTGAAGGCTTTGAAAAGTTGATGCAACGAAGGTGCTCATCTAGAGAGCAATGGACTGTGCAGGTGCTGTGAGCTTGGTGCAGCACCTCGACAGGGAGCAGCAGGACGAACACAACTTCACAGTGGAGGTGTGGGACCACGGGCAGCCCCGGCTTGCTGCACAGCGGCCAGCCACCGTCAGCATTCATGTGTCGGACGTTAACGACAGCCCTCCCCGCTTTGAGCACGAGCTGTACAATACCACGCTCCTGCTGCCCACATACACTGGCGTACGTGTCGTGCAAGTGGCTGCTCACGACGCAGACTTGGAAGGGCCCAGCTTGCGCTACGCTTTGGTCGCTGGGGACCATGAGGGCCACTTTGAGGTAACATTGTGCATCCTCACTCAATGTGGTTACAGTCTTGTTTATTACTTTCTTGCTTTTTTAGAGACAGTCAAGCCTCGTTATAACTAGACTTGTGCTTGGTATTTTTAAAATACAGTAGCATATAGGTAAGACCGCTTAAACGGAACGGCAGTCTCTAAATTGCTTGGTTTTGTATTTGGTTAATGCAAAAAAAGTTGGGGTGTGTGAATACTGAATAGTAAATTTTGAACTGGATATTGAATCGAATCAAGAAGAGAAATTGAATTGATTATCTAATATTAGAAAATTTATCACAAAGTTTAATACTTACAAATTCTGGGCAAGGAAATGTGGTAAGCTATCAGTAACTTATGTACACAGAAAACAAAATATAGAGTATGGTCTACTCTTATAAGGGAATTCATATTAGTGTGTCAGCACTGATTACAGCTCAGTTCTAGTATATGAAGGCCTAAATTTTTTTTTTATCAATAGAACATCTGTTGAATAGAATCAAGTGCTTTTCTCCCTATGAAGCTAAAGAATTAGTGACTGAATACCAATGAGATCCTCAGTTTACTAGTAGTAGTAGTAGTAGTAGTAGTAGTAGTAGTAGTAGTAGTAGTAAACGTTTATTCCATGAAGGGGATTGAAGGTTGAGTGGGTGGGGCCCTCAGTCCAGGGCTCCACTGACCTTAGCAGCTCGCTGGGCTTGGTCGAGGAGAGCCAGTTGGCTCTCCCGTTCCGTGCTAGCAAGCCAGGTCTCCCACTGCCTGTTTCTGGGTATTTGCCCTAATTTGGGGGAATTGATATTTAGGGGCCGCGAATTGCACTCCCACGTAATGTGGGCAAGAATCTGTCCATGGTGCTCTCCGCACCATGGACAGATGTCCGCGTATTGTGTGGGACTTATATGGTGTTGTCGGTATAGATTTGTGTACGTGTTCGTTTGTAGTCAGCGCCAGTCATGAGCCTGTTCCCCGGTAAGGTCCGGGCGTGGATTACTAAATTTTTGGCGGTCACGTCGCTGGTTTTCCAAGATGTCACGTGAGCTTGTTAGAGGTTCGTCGATAGGACTCGTCGGCGCTCGGATGTGAAATACGCGAGCTAGCCGATCCGCCCTTTCGTTTCCCTCCAGTCCCGTGTGTGCTGGGCACCACACAATGGTATGATATTCTTGTAAGCCATGTCCCAAAATGTTTAAGGCCGCCTTGGGGATGTTTCCAGTTAAATAGAGGCGGCAGGCTACTTGGGAGTCTGTGAGTACCGAGGCTGACTCTCCTCTCCGGTCTTTATCCTTGATGGCTAGGGCGATTGCTACCGCCTCTGCCGTACTGACTGAGTTTGCTTTGGTAGAGGCTGCTATGGTCGATCGTTGGCTTACAGCCGCTAGGCAGTATCTGTTATTTTGTATTTTAGCTACGTCCGTGTAGATCGTTCCGGGATGCTAGCCGAAGCGCTTTTGTAGATTCTTAGCCCTTGCCTGCCTTCTAGGTGCACAAGTGCACTATTGCACTATTAAACTGATATTCATGAATCCTAAATATCAGTTTAATAGTGCACTTGTGGTTTACTGCAATCTTTTATTACATAGAAAGATTTAGTTTCCATTTTTACTCCAAAGCTCAGAAGTGCTTTGCTATCTTTACGGAAGGTGGGTTAGCGTGACAGACAAAAGTGCAGACCGCACGTCATGGGACTTGATGACCACTTTGCACTTAGCTGTGGTTTGTGCTGTGTGGGTCGACTGTGGTCAGAGCCAATGGTGAAGAGTAATCCCCTTTTCATTGTCAGGTTCGGTGGGATTTGTCACCTGTCAGCCATTATTATATTCGGAGGGTTATGGCAAGTTCGTCCCTCCACGTCCTTCCACCGTCCACACAAGCATATGCAGCCAGGCTGTCAGGGCACTAGTCACATGACACTATGGTCATCTTGCGCTAGAGTTTGAGGTATAGTAGCGGCGCTTGGTGACGGCGAAAAGCGTCATCTGGGTAATACCAGCTTGGGTAAAAAGTGCTGATAAAGACTCAAGCCGGCATAAATTTGACAGGTTTTAATGCATAGCATGTACAGACCTGGACAGCTTTGCGGCGTTGCCACTAACGCAAAGACAATAAGGACAACTGAAATTTCGGACACCTTACAGCGCTGCCGTTCGAGAATTTCGACTCCTCCTGCATTTCCGCCAGTTATTGGACCACTGACTGGAGCCATAAGAGCTATGTTATTGTTTTGATACGTCTTCATGCCTCCTCGAAACCGAAACTAGCGAAGCCTAGTCAATCCAGTACTGAGTAGCCATAGACGGTGCCCAAACCTCAAGACAAACTAGCTGCTACATTTACTTCTTTATGCTTAACTTATCTAACAGTATTAAGAGGGTGCATGATATATGGTGTGCACCTGTGTACATCTTGTGGGGATGTGGGAGTTCTTGTGGTCTGCCGCATGCAGTCGTTGCTGTGCACCCGGTTCTGAGCTCATTCGCTAGTGCGAGGAGACCCCCGAATGCATGTCCCTCGTGTCTCCGCGTGGTTTTCCTTGGCGCCGTGGCCGCATCCCGGTGCGTCGTACTACGCGGCCCTCCGATTGGGTCGTGGGGCGTACGTAGGGAAGAAGCCCTTATTGGGGGGGCAGCGTTGTTGCGGCACGCGAGGAGTCGAGCAGTGGGAAGGACGAGTGCCGGTCACGAGAGGCAAGCGGCAAGGTACGTGAGCGAACAACTATTTGTGTCCTCAAAGCCCTGGCGTTGGGACATTCATGTGCTTTGCCAGCTTGCATGAGTGTGGCTTGCTGAGTGGCTCTGCGTTCCACCCTTGCGATAGCCGCAGGCGCTCAGTGCGTCACATTCTGCGTGTCTGTCGCTGACCAGAGTCGGTGGCGGAAAGCACTAGGTAGTGTGTTGCGAACACGATCACGGCCTGCATGTGCGAACCATTGTTCGACGCGGCGTGGAACCTGCCTTCCCCCGCCATCGGGCACCGCGGGCGCTGAGTGTGCTTCATGCGTTAGAGTGCAGTTTTGTATTTACTGGCGTAGTGTTTTAATCAATAAATGCCTTAACTATCCTGGACGTCTCGTATTCCCAGGAGAGAGCTCCATACGTACGGCAAGAGCCGGTCAGGCCTTTAGGCTTGGTGCTTAACTAACTTTCGCAGCTAATTACTAATATTCGCAGTAATCTTTACTAACATTCGCAGCTTCCTGCCGCCTTGTAACATCGTCAGGCAGCAATCTACTTATATTAACCGAAACGTGGTTGAACATCGATTTCACTGACTCAGAAATTCTGTTTGACTTGCCCTATTTTCATCTTTTTTGCGCCGATTGCAAAGATTCTCGCAGGGGAGGACTTCTAATTGCAGTCAGCAAACAGTTGTCTTGTTGTGCCATTAATGTTGCATCAGGTTTAGAAATGTTTTGGGTTATGTGCCGTGCTTAACCACTGACGCTATTAATTGATGTGTGTTAAAGGCAACCTTGCAAAAGTCCCGACTCTCCCCGCAAGCATCACAATGCTCTAACTAAGCTAGTTTCAAAGCACTCTAGAGCACACATCCTACTGTTTGGAGATTTCAATTACCCCAACATCGACTGGAGTAATCAACCTCAGCCAATAGTTAGTCCAGAAGAGCCGAATGACTTAATTGATGTTTGCCCTAATTTTAACTTGTCCCAAATTGTATCCGAACCGAACGCGTCGCAGGGAAAGCAGCTAACACTCTGGACCTTATCCAGAGTGTTAGCTGTTAGCTGCGATCTGGACCACTGATCCAGACAGCCTTAATTTCATTACATGCCTCTAAGAAATCAGTGACCATAAAGTAATCCATGCAAATTTCAACTTCACACCTGAATTAAAACACTTCCCAGAAATCTATTAAGCTCTACGATAAGGAAAACTACGAAGCATTCAACACTGAAATAACGAACTTTCTATCGGTCTTTGAAACGACCTATCCTTCCAGAAGTGTAAATGAGAATTGGACCTTTTCAAACATAAAATTATCGAGCTAACAAATAAATACATCCTGTCATGCAGTTTTCGAAACAGTAATCAGAAACCCTGGTTCACAAAAACGCTAAAAAGACTCGAAAACAAGAAAAAACGCGCATTCCGTACAGCTAAGCACGGCGCAAACCCACACGCGTGTGAAAAGTACTATATACTTGGCCGCGATTGGAAGTGCTGAGCACTCATTTTACGAAGTAGAGCTACGAAAAATGATAGTCAATAACCCCAAGAAATTCTGGAAGGTTATAAACCCGAAGGAAGCGCGCGCTGTCACCCTCACTAACAATGCTGGTGAAATCATTGCTGATACCGACTGTGCAGACATTTTTAACACTGCATTTTCATCTGTTTTTACCGACAAATCCGAAGCACCATGTTTTACATTACCACTTATTATTACTACAGCCATGGAAGCCATAACGTTCAGCAGTAGTGGAATTTCGTGCATAATAGATAAAATAAAAAATTCATCTGCCGATGGCATAGTTTACATCAATTCGAAAGTTTTGAAAAATGCTAATCTAGCCTGTTCTAGTATTTTCTGTTTGTTGTTGTCACAATCGCTCCCTGTAGAATTCATTCCAGACGGTGTGGGGATCGAGGTGCCTTCCCGCGCCTCGTCTCCCAGCTCGCGAGTGGCGCTTAGCTCGATCCCCGGGAACCGCCGCCGTAACGGCAACATGGCGGACACGGCTAGCGCGCCGGACTTACTTTCCCGCGCAAACCGTGCTTCTCCCCCCCGGAATTGGACTTGCCCCGCGAGACACGTCACCGGGACAGGGACGCGCCCTGAATGGCCTCCCGCGCGGCGGCCCCCGGGCACCCTCTCCACCCGAGCTCTCGTCCGCTGAGCGCTTCCTCGCCGCGGGAGAGGCTCACAGGCTCGCAACGAGGTGGTTACATGAGACCTTTGTTCTCGCGACTCCTCGTTATCGCGCTTGGCGGACCGCTACCCGGTTAGCCCTAGCGCAGCGGGCGCGCGTACTCGATCGGTCTTGCGGCGAGCCTTGGCCCGTAAGCGCCGTGACTGTAGCACTGAGCTGTACTTTGGGTGAATAAACCCGTGTTTGTTGGCGATCTGACTCCGGAGCCTTCTCTGCGCTGTGTCGGAGAGTCGACGAACCCTGCCGTAGCGCCTTTGTGCATTGCGGAGTGGAGGAGCGTCGTGCCCTTTTCTGACCGTCGCTCGTAGGGTAAGCCTTGTACAAACCCATCTCCACATAACTGGCGCCCAACGTGGTTTCGGCATGGCATCAGAGCAGGCCCCTTCACGGCCCTCGTTCCTGCCTGACCCCCTGGCTGCGGACTTATCGTCCTTCGGAGCGAACGACACCGATAGCACGAGGTACGTTCGCCTCGGCGACCCTCTGCTTTCGGCCACCGGGGGCGATCCCTTCTTTGGACAACCCTTTGGTGACGACCGCTCGGATGTGTACGATGGTCCTAGCCACGCCAGTTACGGGTTTTATCAACTGTTTAGACGCGCGGGGAGCAGGTGCCTACTAGCCCCTCCGGCGTGCTGTCTCCGCTCGCTGGCCTTTGTCCCGAGCTCAGTTGTGCCCAATGTGCCGCATCGGAGCCACCCTGCTTAGATGCCGGTACGAATACGCTCGCCGGCCTCCCTTTGTCCCGAGAGTCGTTCACTGCGCCATGTGCTGCATCGGAGCCACCCTGCTTAGATGCTCGCACGCGTACGCTCGCTGGCCCACCGTTGTCCCGAGCGCATTTCTCGGACGAATACGCCGCGGTGCAGCCTTCCCGCTACGCCGTAGGCGCGAGCTCGCTCGCTGGCCTGCCTTTGTCTCGTGTGCCGCAGCTGAGCCTCCCTGCCTCGCTGTTGGTGCAAATTGCTCGCTGGCCTCTCCTTGTCCCGAGCGCAGCTGGGAAGCAATGTCGAGCGCGAGCTCACCGCTCAGCCGACAAAGTCGCCGCGTTTTCCGCCTACCGCTTGTCTCACGCGCATCCGAGCGACATTTTCGACGTGCGTGAGTCACCCCGCTCCGCTGTCGATCCGTCTGCCGGTCATGTGAGGCCTGATGCGCCTGTCGGAGCGGCAGCCCAGCTCTTCTCTTTGCCATTTACTGGCCCCATTGGGTCGGCGTGCATTCAGCACACGACCTGACCGTTGGTCCTTTTTGCTCTCCGGAAGTTGGCGTCAGCGAACGTGCCGTTTGCCGCGTGGAGACGTACAATCCGGCTTAAGCGCTTGTGCGAGCCATCGGGCCGCCTCGCGCGCTGGGCGTTGACATGGCAGTGGTACCTCTTTCTGCGCTACCGGAAAGGGAGTTCAAACGTGGTGGCGGACGCCTTGTCGCGAGCCCCCGTTTCGGCGTTTGATCCTTTGGTCCGCCACTCCCGTGAGCATTCGCACCAAGTAGAAGCCGGAGCCTCAGTCTACAATGGCTCAAAAGGCGCGAACCTCATGCACTTAGTAGAGACCGGAGCCTGTGTCTCCAATGGCTCGAAAGGCGCGACCCCCGACGGCGAAGCGATCCTCGGATTGCCAGCCCCGGGAGAGGACGTTTACCTGGTGGATCCCGTTACCTCATCGGGTATTGTCTTCAGCAGGCAAGAGCTGCTAAAGGCTCAGCAGAGCGATCCATTTTGTAAATAGCAATTGTTGACGGGCTCCAAGAGCCGAGCTCCCAAGAGGAGCGGGGCGGCAAAGCCGCCGGGCGCACCCGGACAGCTGGTATTGCTGTTGGCGCCGAGTGCCACGCAGCTTGTATTGTTGCTGGCACGTGGGATCCGTATCTGCTTAAGCAGAACGACCCGTTTTGTAAATAGAAATCGTTGACAGGCTCCAAGAGCCGAGCTCCCAAGAGGAGTGGGGCGGCAAAGCCGCTGGGCGTACCCGGACAGCTAGTATTGCTGCGGGCACGTTGGATACGTATCTGCTTGACGCCGATAAAGCTCTCCTGCGCTATATCCCATCTGAGGAGGCTCCCCAGGAGTCTTTCAAGGTGGTGATACCCCGCAGTCTAAGGAAAGCCACCCTGAGCTATTTCCACGACTCGCGGGTGGCCGGACATGCGAGTGGCCTTAAGACTTTCCAAAAGTTGTGCCGCTCCGCTACCTGGCCAGGCATGAAGCGTGACACTCTTCACTACGCCCGCTCATGCCGCGTGTGCCAATGTGTGAAGCCTCGCGCGGGCAAACCCCCCGGGCTCATGCAGCCAATCGACAGCCAGCTACCCTGGCAAGTCGCGGCCTGTGACATTATGGGACCCTTTCCCAGAAGCCGGCGAGGCTACGTTTTTCTCCTGGCTGTCACAGATCACTTCACGAAATGGGTTGAACTTTTTCCCCTTCGGAAGTTAACGGCACGCGCAATCTGGGACAAGTTGACCGAGATCTTTAACCGCTTTGGCTTTCCGGCGGAGCTAATAACGGACAACGCGTCCTACTTCACGGCCAAGATGTTCGTGGATGCGTGTGCTGCCTTTGGCATTAAGCACCGCAAGACAACCACGTATCACCCACAGGCCAACCCAACAGAGTGGATTAACCGGAACCTCAAGCCCTTGCTCGCGGCCTTTGCCCAGCAACATAGGGATTGGGATGTCTGTCTTAACGAGATGGGCTTCTCTTTGCGGTCCACGGTGAACCGTTCGACTGGGTACACGCCCGCTTTCCTCAACTTCGGGAGAGAGCTGCCAAACCCCATGGACCGCGTTCTGCGGACCGGCAGCAGGGCGTGCGCCACGAAAGCCGGCCTTTCCGGCTACGCGGCGGAACTGCGCTCACGGATGGACGCGGCCCTTGACCTGGCCCGTTCCAACCTGGCAAAAGCGCGAGCTGGACAAAAAGCCCAGTACGACCGGTCACATAGGGACGTGCACTATGGTGTCGGCGATCTCGTCCTCAGACGCAACCATGTCTTGAGTGACGCCGCCAAAGGCATCTCTGCCTCCCTGTCGGCCAAATGGTTGGGCCCGTACCGAGTGGAGACCAAATGTCCCCTCTGGTATACAAGCTGGCTGACTCCCAAGGGAGACCATTCGGTGGTCCAGTTCACGTCTCGGACCTCAAACCTTTCGTTGCCCGTAGCAACGACTGGGGAGAGGGGGAGGCGGTCAACGAACCGCAGGCAAACCGTGATACGGCTGGTCCCAGGCCACGCCACCGGTACAACCTACGGAAACGCACCTAGGCAGGTTTTCTCCCACCAGCTGGTAGCCGGACTTTATTCCCTACCAGGCCGATGAACGGAGAGACACAGCTACGGTGCGAAGGTGCACGTTGAAGTGGTGACAGGCCCTTTATGCCCAATATACCCTCTCGTGCTCACCCGCCTTCTGACGCGCCTAGTCAGCTTTCTCCCACTAGCAGGTAGCTGGACTTCATTCCCTACCATGCCGGTGAATGGAGAAATGTAGCTACGGTGCAAGGGCGCACATCGAAGCGGTGACAGGCCCATGTGGCATAATATACCCTCTTATGTGTTGCCCAAGCCTCAGCCTGGCAAACGCCCCTTTTTGGGCTGTCAGTCAGGCAGGCAACTTCCTTGGCACACCGGCTCTGCCGGCGGGCGTTCCTGTCCTTCACCTTGCGTCGTCCAGTCTGCTCCCTGTGCCTGGCTCCACTGTGCCACCAGTCTTGCTGACCACGATGCCGGCTGTCCCTGGTCTTACCATGCCAGCCTGTTGCCGACCTCAAGGCCTGCTGCTCCTGGTCCTTCCGCCATGAATGAGTCCTGCCTCTGGGGGCCACGAACCCGTGCCAGCCTTGCCTCCTGCTGCCTAGGCTGCCGCTAATTGTGGCTGGCCCCCCATCAGGTGCTGACTCCTGGCCGAGGATGGTCACTCCGGCTTCTGCTGCTGACCTGGCTGCCGGTCATCCCGGCCTGCTGTTCCTGCTAGCATGCAATCCGGGGAGCCCAGTGACTTCTGTGGTGGCTGCTGCGCCAAAATGGCAGCCACGCCTCGCGCGTTTCTGGCTGCTCCAGTCCGGCGGACCTCGGGTGTTGCTGGCTGAACCATGGTGCTGCCCTGCCCCGTCCTGCCTGGGCTGCTGACTCTTCCACCTGGCAGGGGGTCCTTCCAGTGTGCAGAACTTTAGTGGCCAAGGCAAACCCCTGGCTTTGTGTCAAGAGAAGCGACGTCTTCACCTTTTTGGACTGCTGTGGCCCCTTCTCCCTGTCCTGGTCCTGAGGAAGACGACGACACCCTCTTGGACTTTGCCCCGTTGGCTTAGCCCTCTTTGGCTGAGTCAACCTTGCCACTTGGTCTCGGTCAGCCACTTTGGAGGCTGGCCTCGGTCTTTACGAGGGGGGAATGTGGGGATCGAGGTGCCTTCCCGCGCCTCGTCCCCCAGCTCGCGCGTGGCGCTTAGCTCGATCCTCGGGAACCGCCGCCGTAACGGCAACATGGCGGACATGGCGAGCGCGCCGGACTTACTTTCCCGCGCAAACCGTGCTTCTCCCCCCCGGGATTGGACTTGCCCCGCGAGAACACGTCACCGGGATGCGCCCTGATTGGCCTCCCGCGCGGCGGCCCCGGGGCACCCTCTCCCCCCGAGCTCTCGTTCGCTGAGCGCTTCCTTGCCGCGGCAGAGAGACAGAGGCTCACAGGCTCGCAACGAGGTGGTTACATGAGACCTTTGTTCTCGCGACTCCTCGTTATCGCGCTTGGCGGACCGCTACCCGGTTAGCCCTAGCGCAGCGGGCGCGCGTACTCGATCGGTCTTGCGGCGAGCCTTGGCCCGTAAGCGCCGTGACTGTAGCACTGAGCTGTACCTTGGGTGAATAAACCCGTGTTTGTTGGCGATCTGACTCCGGAGCCTTCTCTGCGCCGTGTCGGAGAGTCGACGAACCCTGCCGTAGCGCCTTTGTGCGTTGCGGAGTGGAGGAGCGTCGTGCCCTTTCCTGACCGTCGCTCGTAGGGTAAGCCTTGTGCAAACCCATCTCCCTAACGGGAAAGTGGGGAAGGTCGTTACCGTGCAGAAAACAGGTACTGATTCACCTCTTAATTATTGGCCCATTTCATTAACAAGTATAGCCTGCAAAATCATGGAACATGTCATTTACTCCCAAATCATGCAATTCTGCGATTCCAATAACTTCTTCCATCCGTCACAGCATGGTTTTCGTTAAGGTTTTTCGTGCGCGACTCAACTAGCCATTTTTCTTCACGCCAACCTTGATATTAATCTACAAACTGACGCCATCTTCCTAGACGTCGCTAAGGCGTTCGATAAAGTACCTCACCAACGTTTGCTTCTTAAACTTTCCCAGTTGAACCTACATCCAAACATCATCGCGTGGATTAATGAATTCCTCATGCATCGCTCTCAGTCTGTCTTCATTAATAATCAACCCTCCAACCTGCTCCTAGTCACCTCTGTGTCCCACTGTGTTCCATCCTCGGTCCCTTGTTATTCCTCATTTATATTAACGACTTACCCCAGCGCGTATCTTATCATATCCGCTTGTTTGCTGATGATTGCATTATTTATCATTCAGTAATTAACCCTTCTAACCAAGAATCCCTTCAGGCAAACCTAAAATACTGGTGTTCGCAGTGGATGATGACACTCAACCCTAACAAATGTAAGTACATGTCTTTTCACTGCCGTTGCAACCCTTTTGTTTTCGAATATACTGTTTCTAACTCCCCTGTTGACCTCATCCAGTCTTACAAATACTTGGGTATCACCATTTCTGATGATTTATCTTGGCATCTGCACGTGACTAACCTGCTATCATCGGGTAATAAAACACTAGGTTTCTTAAAACGTCACCTGCGGGAAGCCCCTTAACACGTCAGACTACAAGCATACATCTCACTCGTCAGAACTAAACTGGAATACGATTCCGCCATCTGGAACCCTCATCAAGCATATTTAACAAATGCAATCAAAGCTGTACAAAATTGGGCTAACAGATTTATTCACTCTTCATATTCATACACATCTCTAAAATTGCAATCAGGTTTGTGTAATCTTTCTGCCTGCCGTCGCATTACCAGTCTTGTTTTGTATCACAAATTCTTTTATTCGCCCCTAAGACAAGAAGCATACATCTGCGCACCCCCACCACGCAGATCCCATCGCATCGGCCACCCTCTTCAAGTTTTGCATCCATGAGCCCAGGCTACTACCTTCATGAACTCATTTTTTTCATGAACAGCAACTGACTGGAACAGCCTTCCCCACCATATTGCTGCCATGACCTGTCCATCGACATTTTCGACTTCTGTAAACGCCTGCATCTTGTAAACCCCACCCCTTATGTAACACCCCAAAAGGGGTCTTTAAGGAAACTAAAGTGACGTAATGTGATTCTCGAACCTGCGGTGGGTCTATCGCCACACGCCGTCGCACCACGTCATGAAGCCCTCTTTTTGGGGCGATTTACCGACGCCGTGAGAGGAGATGTAGAGCAAGCCTACAATCTTTCTCAGTAAACAGAACTCCTTTTAATTGGAACATATTTCTCCAGTCTCTCCAGGTTCATTTAACGAGATTCTACGACACAGTGGACTCTCTTATACCCCTGTCACACGGGCACCCGTAAACTTCTTTTAACTCCATTGTCTTTATCTCGAGTGAGATGCACTTGGTGTCACAAGATTGCCCTTTCGCTAAGGAAGTTTAAGGGGGGACGTGGCTTTGAAAATGAACTTCGTGATTTATTCATGGATTGGTACAAATGTTTAGAATGTCTCCCTGATGCTTCCAAAAAGTTTCAGAGTGATACCTTGAGAAAATTTTATTGAGCAGAATTTTTCTCCCTTAACTTTCTGGAGGGCGTGGGGAGCTTAAAGAAAGTGATGGAAGGCTTGTTGAGTATTGACTGCATACCTAAATGCGGTGCTGAAAGTCGTGACAGTCTTGCTTGTTTTTTCGCAACACAAATTTTTTGGAGTGTCATTTCTTATGTTACCTTGTGGGGTTTCTGATGTGCTTTTGGGACAAAGGAATGACAACAGAGTAGTGCAAACAATCAAAAGGGCATTTATTGCACCTTTCATACACTAATGCTTGCTAGCCAAATTACTACGCTGATGGGCGAATCGAGGAGGTCCGACTCACTGCGACAAGACAGCGAGTGAATATGTTCGCATCATGCTGGAAACCAATTTGCATGTACGGTCACGCTAACGGTGGCGCCTTTGAACGATGATCGTGTTCTTCTATTCCGGTGTCCCGCTTCCAAGCCTCGTGAGACAGTCTCGCAAAGAGTACGCCGGCGCACGCGCGGAACATCCGTGCCGCTTGCCGATTCCCGGCCAAAAGGAGCAGCCTTCTCCCTTTTGCGCCCAAGTAACCCCGCCGTTAGGTGGCATTAGCAGCGCAACACCCGCGCCATCTCTCACAATACGCTGCAACTACACCGACCGCTGCTACCGTAAAGCCCCGCGGCGAAGCCGGATTACAGGAGACGGGAGCCATGCGGGGAAAACAACATCAGGGGAGGCGTGAGAGTGCGTAGCCCCACAATCTTCGCATCAAGCACATTTTTGGGGTGAACGAATAGCTACATCATAAATTTATAAAAAAATCAAGATAAAAAAGCGAGACTGTCACGACCTGCACTGTGTGGGGTCTCACTCGGGCTCTTGGGACAAAGGAACGACAACACAGTAGTGCAAACAAACAAAGGGCCATTTATTGCACCGTTCATACACTAATGCAAGCTAGCCGAATTACTACCAATGGAACATTCACATGGGCGCGTGACAAATCAAGTAAGTCCGACACACCGCGACTGGATAGCGAGCGAATATGTTCACCCTATGCTATGACACCAACGCCTAGTCATTCACGTGTACGGTCACGCGAACGGTGGCGCATTCGAACGATCTGTGTTCGTCCATACCGGTGCCTTGCTGCTAGCCACGCGAGACGGTCTCGCGAAGCGCGAATCGGCGCACGCGCGGGACGTCTGCATCGATTACCGATCCCAATCCGAAGAGGAAGCGCTTTCGACCTTTTTCTCCCAAGGCACCCCGCCGTTCGGTGGCGTTAGCATCGCGACACGCGCGCCATCCCTCACAATGCGCCGCAACCACTACGACCGCCACCGGCACTTAGCCACGCGGAGAAGCCGGTATACAGGAGACGCGAGCCATGCAAGGGAAACAACATCAGAGGACGCGTGAGAGTTGTGCATCCCCACAACTGTAGGCCGAGAAACATGAAAATGAAATGCGTGTCTCTCTCTCGGACTTACAGCCGTCACTGCGCGTTGCATAGCGCAGTTTGCAACACCGACACCGCGCTCCACCTTGTTGCAATGCGGACAACACGTTCCCGCAGACCCGCTCCGTGAATGCGTCTCTCTCGCTCTCATTTTCTTTATATCTCTCCCGAGCATAGTGCACAAAACCTCTTCTTCACCTCGCAGAGCATTGGCACGAGTGCGTGTGAACGTGCCACTAGTAGACGAAGACGACAACGCTTGAATGCAATCATATGGTTCACATAAATGCTTGTTCCGCAAGCATGGCTGTATAGCCTAGTGGTTACCACGCTCGCCTTGGGACTGTGTTATCGCGGGTTCGAGTTCCACCTCGGCAAGAAAGTTTATATTCTTTTATTTCTTCCTTCATTGCTGATGATGATAGTTTCTTGATACGAACTGCAAATTGCGGCTGGCTTAAACAGCTTCGCTTTTAAATAAGGCGTTACAAATACAGTCGAATCTCGTTAATTCGAACACGCTTAATTTGAACTGCCGGTTTATTCGAACTGACGCTCTGGTCCCGTCAAAGTTATGTGTATTTCAATAGGAGAAAATGCTCAGTAATTCGAAAGCATTTGCGACGGTTGATTCGAACATACAGCTGACCGACAATGCTCTCAGCAGCGCCAAATAACGCGGCGGCGCCTCCGGCTGGCATTGGTGCGACACTGCCATAGAGCAAAAGCTTAGGAGAGACCCCTTCATGCAGCGGCGGTGGCCCAGTCCGGCCAACGAACTGCCCACGCCGGCAAGGCAAACGCTCGCTTCCCGATAACAGCAGAAAATGAAACTTCAGGGCGTGGCCTAAGCTGGCGCCGGGCTGCGACTTTACAATTGCTAGTAGGTACAGCGGAGACTTCCGCTTAACATGTGCAACACGTGTTGTCATGGCAATCGTGGAGCTCCTAAGTGCCTAGGGACATAATCGCTTAGGGACTTTTGTGGCACTACGGGTCACGTGACTTCCGCTAACACGTGTTGTCATGGCAATCGTGGAGCTCCTAGGCGCTTAAGGACTTAATCGCTTAGGGACTTTTGAGGCACCGGTCTGTCATGGCAATCGTGGAGCTCCTAGGCGCTTAGGGACATTAACGCTTAGGGACTTTTGAGGCACTGGTCTGGCGCGGCGGCTGCTAGTTACTGAGCGTGGCTCTCTTTATCTCCAGGACCGCGCGCAGCAACCTTGCCAACCTTGCCGAGAGCAGCTCCCACGTGCGTAGGGAGCGAATCATTTAGTGCGCATTGAATGTCGGGCGGTGTCTGGGCCACGCCGGCCGCGCTTTATTATTGTAGTGTTTGTTCTAGTGGTGGAAATTCTTGCAGTAGTGGTGGTGTAGCATAACGGCTTTTGATCTCGGTGAACTGTGGTGGTGTAAACAAGCGGATTTACAGGGTGCGAGAGAGAAACGATGATATTCCTAAATAAATACATCACTGTTTATCATCAGGGAGGGAGCTGATCAGGGATGGAGCTGTCTACCTGACTGGAGCAGTATGTTGTATTTATGGTGTTGCTACGCTGCGCTCCGCAACACCCCAACGACCGCCGCTACAATAATAAAGCGCAGCCAACGTGGGCCAGACACCGCCAGAGATTCACCGCGCCTTAAACGTCATGCCACACCACCACTACTGCAAGGATTTCCGCCACTAGAACAAACGCTACAATAATAAAGCGCGGCCGGCGTGGGCCAGACACCGCCACACATTCAACTCGCCCTAAACGATTCGCTCGCACGCAGGAGCTGTGCTCGGCAAGGTCGCTCTGCCTGGTCCCGGAGATAAGAGAGCCACGCTCAGCGGAGGCCAGTGCCTCAAAAGTCCCTAAGCGATTATGTCCCTATATACCGAGGAGCTCCACGATTGCCATGACAACACGTGTCAAGCGGAAGTCTCCGCTGTACCTACTAGCAATTGTAAAGTCGCCTCCGGGACCGGGCGCAGCGACCTTGCCGAGCGCAGCTCCTACCTGCGAGCGAATTGTTTAGGGCGCGTTGACTGTGTGGTGGTGTGTGGCCAACGCCAGCCGCGCTTTATTATTGTAGCGTTCGTTCTAGTGGCGGGAACCCTTGCAGTAGTGGTGGTGTGGCATGACGGCTTTTGATCTCGGTGAACTGTGGTGGTGTAAACAAGCGGATACTGCTCGCGTTTGTACCCTGGTGCTGCGGCGGAAGCCGCAGTGCCGGGCGCCGACGCGAAGCGGCGGTCGTTGGGTAGTTGCGGAGCGCAGCGTAGCAACACCCCAAATAAACAAATACTGCTCCAGTCAGGTAGACTGCTCCCTCGCTGTAGTGAGATTATATTTGGATCATCAAAACAGTGATGCGTTTATTTAGGAATATCATCGTTTCTCTCTCGCACCCTGTAAATCCGCTTGTTTACACCACCACAGTTCACCAAGATCAAAAGCCGTTATGCCACACCACCACTATTGCAAGGATTTCCGCCACTAGAATAAACACTACAATAATAAAGCGCGGCCGGCGTGGCCCAGACACCGCCCGACATTCAACGCGCCCTAAACGATTCGCTCCCTACGCACTTAGGAGCTGCGCTCGGCAAGGTCGCTGCGCGCGGTCCTGTTGATAAAGAGAGCCACACTCAGTCACTAGCAGCCACCGCGCCAGACCAGTGCCTCAAAAGTCCCTAAGCGCCTAGGAGCTCCACGATTGCCATGACAACACGATAGAGTTAATATTAACTCTATATACAACACGTGTTAAGCGGAAGTCACGTGACCCGCAGTGCCACGCCCCCGCTGTATCTACTAGCAATTGGAAAGCCGCCGCCAGTCCAGCCGGCCCGGCGGCGTTGGCACCTACGCCGGCAAACACTCGCTTCCCGATAAAGGCAGAAAACGAAACTTCAAGGAGCGGGCTAATCTGCGCCGAGCCGGCTGTACCGGCGGCAGGCGCGCATGGAGACAGTGGAAGGTGAGGGAGTTGTGAGATAGTTGAGAGAGAGGGCGAGGGGAGCCACCGAAGCCACTGCCACCGAGGCGGCGGAGTTGCCGAGGCCAAATCCGCTTTCCTGCCGCCTCCTCCCTCTTGTTCGATGGTCCCCGCTATGCGCTTGTGCGCCGCGAAATTGCATGACTGGCACCGTTCGTTCATCTTGCTATGGTGCTTGAATACTTCAAAAATACGCCGTTCCATTAATTCGAAGTTCTTTTACAGTTAAACCTGCTTAAAACGAACCTCCATACAACAAATTCCTGGATATAACAAAGTTTTTCTATTCCCCGCCGTTACTCCATAGAAGCACATGTATTTGAGACCTCTATGTAACTAAGTGACAGCGGGAGACCCCCTCGATATAACGAATTTCCCCCTCCAACAACCTAGAGATTTTGCCCCAAATTTTGTCATTTTTGCGCGAGCAGCAACCGGAAGCACCTTCTCCGCCGCGACGGAATGCGAAGCGAGCGCACGTGTGGCGTGCGTGCGTGTGCGAGGCGGGCCTGCATCCCTCTACCCGGCGATCTTGCCGCCGCGGGCGTGACCTTTCCCCCTCCCTTCATTCAAACCTGATCCTGCCGCTGGCTGCAGCTGGCATAGCCCGCCAAGCCGGCCCTCTCTCCTTTTCCAGTTGATGTTGCCGACGCGCTGGTACACGTGACACATCACACTCGATGAGCGCGGACACGCTGTCACGGATTTCGGTGGACTAAAGATAGACAGGGACAAGTCGAACGTTTAAGACAAACATTTATAATCGTAAAAAACAAACGGCAAAGACAACAGCACGAAACAAACAATTTAGAGCACGAGTAAATTCTAGAAATTCCCCAGAGTCCTCAGCTACCTTGAGTTGATAAGTCCAAAATATTTACATGACGTCCCTCGACGTCGCTGAGTCCGACGTTCGGTCCACTGCTGAGCTGGTCAGAAGGTCAGGACGGTGGGGTGACCGAGGCGCCTGGATCGCCCGATCAACTCCGCTAGCCTGCGGATCGTAGCCGCAGGGAATCCGGGAAATGGTGCCGTCAGCTTGTAGCTGCGGCTTCCGGTGGAATGCCCACTCAGCTCGCGGGTCGTGGCCGCGGCAGCCGAAGAAGAGCTTCCACTGGGTTGCCGCCGTCTCCGCGATGCACCCTTCCCGTTTGGCCTCCAGCTCCTTCTGCCCCTCGTCGTCCCAGAGCGTAGCTGGGCTGCTCTCTTCGGCTACGTGTCCCTTCTCCCATTGGCCACGTAGCTGCACGTGCACTTTTGCGCTTCTTCTTCTGCTTTCATATTGTATTCTTATTCGGACGCTCTTATTCTCTAACTTCTTTCTTTATTTCTGCCATTGACTCCTCGTGTTTTCTTGTTCTGTTTTTATCTCTGCTTTTTCTTCTTCTCTCTTTCTTCCTTCCTTTATTGGCTCATGACACACGCGCTGTCAAACGCTGGCGGCGTGTGGAAGTGCAGCTGGAGAAGCGAGAGAAGTGACCTTCGTGCTGTTGTCTATCGCTTCAACGCAAACTGAGCTCCGAGAACACGCAGCACGCACAAAGCTACGAGCCGCCGACGCACCTACACTGCTAGACTGCCCCAACGCAGATCACTTTCAAGATAAGGCCCGCGCGACCGCGCGCAGTATATAGTTGATGCCAGAGTACAGTACAACGTTTCCCCGCTATCCCTCCCCCCTCGCTCGTTCGCCGGTGCCTCAAGCGCAACGGAAGAAGGCGCGCTGCCTCCCTGCTTTTCTTTCTTGCGCGCGCGAGATTTAGACGCAGTCGTCGCCTCCCCTCGCACGTTTTCACTCGCACTGCGTTATTGCCCTTTGACTTTATACGGAATATCTATGAGCCAGAACCAATTTTAGGGCCACAATGCGTCACAGACACGATCTTTAGATAGCAAATACAGATCTCAAGGGCCATACTTTTGCTGGTGGGAACCGAAAATACGTCATAGTTGTCGCCCCCGGCACTTTGGGCGGCCAATGCTACCGTCAAGCCACCAAGCCAAGCGACATGAAAAGTTAAAATGGCCGCTCGGGCCGGCGCGGGGTGGGAGTTCGCAACGTATGATGCGGGAACGGTCCCACAGTTGTGGCGCAACAGCAGGGTTACCAATGCATTGGGTTCTATGGGAGCTGTGCCGGGACCGGACGAAAACGACGTAACAGCCTGGAAAACGCAGCCCCCGGGAACGTAACAGCGGGGTTCTACTGTAGCACTATACGACGCTACGACGTCATCGTGACGCTCGCTCTTCGTTTCCGATGCCTTGCGCTTGTGCGAAACGACATGCGTCCACGCATCCGGTACCTTGTGTGACATTCCAAGGATGAGTGCTTCGAACGGAAAACGGGTGCGCGTTACAATTGAGGGCGCATTAGAATCGGGTAAATGCGGTAAGCGTTGCTTTTTCAAATTTTCGTGCCAAACCTGCATATAACGAAATCCTCTTTATAACAAAGTTTTTCGGGAATATTTTGCTATATCCAGGTTTAACTGTAATTCGAACAAATTTTCGGGCCCCTTCGAGTTCGAATTATCGAGATTCAACTGTATGAAGCTCGACCAAAATGTAGAATTTACAAGTGTGTCGACAGGTGCAGAGACCCATCTATAGTACAAGCGTGCACAGATACATATCACACTATGCTGACAAATGCTGTGACTTGCCAATGTGCAGGTGCGACCAGACACTGGTGAGGTTGTAGTGCGGGAACCCAACGGGCTGCAGGGCCTCTACCGCCTGGTGGTTTCAGCGTCTGACGGTCGGTCTGAGACGGCCACTCTGGTGATGGTGTCCATTGGCCGGGCCAATGTGGGCCGCCTGCGCTTTGCACGGCCCCTTTGGGAGGCAGCCGTGCATGAGAACGAGCCAACAGAGCAGCGCGTGCTGCTCCTGTCTCTGCTCGGTGCAGCTGTCGGGGAGCCCGTGCAATTTTCACTGCTCACCCCGAGCGACTACTTTGCTGTGGGTGCCCACTCGGGTCTGGTGCGTTGTCTGGCACCGCTGGACCGGGAGAAACAGGCTCTTCATGAGCTAGCTTTGGAGGCAAGCTCAGCGCGGGCAGTCGCGCATGCACTTCTGCGTGTGCGTGTGATGGACACAAATGACAATGCACCAATTTTTGTCAACCGCCCTTACTACTCAGTCATCACAGTCAATGCACAGCCTGGGGACCTCGTGCTCAAGGTGTGTATATATCCACCAGCCAATTCCAAAGCCTTTGGAACAGGGATGAGTTGCTGAACATTGAGTGGCGCTGAATAAGTCAACAGAAGTTGTACCCTGCCTTAAATTCCTAATGTTATGCCTGCATAAAGGCAGCCCACATGTAATGGCTGTATTTCATCACCACTTATAATTTCTTCAACTTGGTGCCTAATCTCCTCCCTTTCTGTTGGTAAGACGCAGTATGGGTGCTGGCGGACAGGCCAGGCCGACTCGTCTGTAAGAATACGATGCTTTGTAACAGAGGTGTGCTGAACTTTAAGCTCAGTAGAGAAGCAGCCAAGAAAGACATTCACAAGTACATCACCGCTCCCATGCCAAAGCCGGAATTATTGGTAGGCTGGTCTCTGCACTTTCCAAAAAGGCAGAAAACATTTTGGGGAATAGTACAGTGTCAGCCACACTGCGACTCAAGGCAGGACAGTTATCCACTATGTGACAAAGGTGGTCATGGTATGCGCTAATTGGTAGGCAAACAATGAGCCACGGCAGCTTAAGTAGTCAGCAAATACATTAGGCTCTACGGAGACTGGGTTGGGGACACGTTGCAACCATGCCCTAACCATTAGTATGTTCTAAGCAGGTCTGTATTAAAGAGCTTGTCTAGTCTTATCAGTTTAAACATGACATTACTAAATTAACAATGAGCAGCTTTGAAAATTACCCAAGCAAAACTGTTGGCAGAGAGACCTTGTGCTGGCGTTGTGCCTAGGTGGAGGCCATTGACCTGGACGAGGGCCCCAATGGTGAACTGCTGTATTCACTTCACGAAGGAGACAGCCAGATGTTTGACGTGGACGAACGGTCAGGGGCAATTCAGCTGCTTCGGACCCCCAGCCGTCGAGATGAGCACACCCTGGTGCTTGTGGCTCGAGATCACGGTGAGCCTGTTTTTCTTTGTTGACCCAGGTGCGCGGCTCTTTTGATGGACCCAGGTGCGGGGCTAATTTGTAGGTTGTGAAGAGCAGCAGAAAAAAAACATGCCACGAAGGCTGTCTCCAGCGACTTGCCATGAGCTTACTTTCTAAATACACATTCAAATTCTGCTAAAGCCTGTACATTGTTGAAAGCATTTGTTCTGTAATCTTTTTGGTTCAGTCACAACCTGGTATAACGAACACAGATATAGCAAATTATCAGTTGATACAATGAAGTAAATTAAAAAATTTGGTTGGCCACGTTTAACTTCAATGGGCTAATCTACGACTATAATGAAACTGAAAATACAAGGTCCAACGGAATATCAGATATAGGAAAGAAATATTTGCTTACTCATAGTTCATAACATGTTTCTCAAGAGGCAGGCATTCCGGAGTGGTATTCTCTGTCAATCACTTTAGGGGATAGGGGAAGCTTTTGCTTGAGTCAGCACCAAACACAGCAGCATCTACGAGCACCAGCGTTCCTGGCATAGTGTGAGAAGCGCTATTGCCCATAAACGCCAATGCTTCTGGTGCCGAGTGAATCGGAATATAGCGAAAATGATCATATTGCTGACAGGAATTGACTGAGAATACAGCCCTTGTGGGTGCTATTTTGAGATGCTATCTTTTAGCAGTTGGGAAAAGGAACCATTCACTTGCCCTTGCGTGATTTGTTGAAACTGTGCTTTCGTCAGCACAAAACCACCGAAGGACTGTCGATAAGCGCTGCAGAGGCTGTCGACATGACTAGGCAGATGCGCAATTACCTCGAGAGCTTCCCGCAGCGAGAAAGGCCGAAGTGGCAAAGGCGGCTGCATCCATGGACAACGTAGAGGAATTGATAGTTGGCAACTCTGCGGGAAGCCGCCATACAACGGTTCAGTCCTTTTTCAGTCCTTTTAACGTTTACAGGTGAGGTAGTATTCTAGTGTCGTTCCACATGGTGCTCTCATGCAATCCGCCTTCTGCATTACACTATGGCACCACCTTAGCGGGCCCCGTGAGCAACAAAATCTATGGCATCAGGGGGGCCGCGGCATGCAAAGAGGCACACTGCATGAAGCAAGCTGAAATGTATTTGTGCATTTGTCAGTCGTTCTCTTAATTTTCATTTGGTTTCACTGGGCACTCCCTGGACAGGACACCGGTGCCGACAATGACTCTGGTGCATGCGACAACTGCGAGTCATCGAAATGTGATGACGAATTTTCGTGCGGCAATGCTGACAAAACCAATCGCTTTGCGATGGGCCGCTGAACGAATACATCGCACCACAACGCGATTGCCACAATGCCTACACTTGTATTGATATTTAGTTGGGCGCAGTATGAATCCAAACATGCTTTGGAAATTGAAATGCACAAATTTGAGCACTCGCCAGCAGCCCACATTAAGTTTGAGCTGAGGTTAGTTCAGCTCAGCGGAGGTTAGCCCTAGCGTAGCAGCTGAGTTCATGCTAGACCTGCCCTGAATGTTGTGGAGATCGGTTTGCACAACGCTTACCCTACGAGCGACGGTCTGGAAAGGGCACGATGCTCCGCCACTCCGCAACGCACAAAGGTGCTATGGCAGGGTTCGTCGACTCTCCGACACGGCGCAGAGAAGGCTCCGCAGTCAGATCGCCGACAAACACGGGTTTATTCACCCAAGATGCAGCACAGTGCGACAGTCACGGTGCTTACGGGCGAAGGCTCACCGCAAGACCGATCGAGTACGCGCACCCGCTGCCCAAGGGCTAACCGGGTAGCGGTCCGCCAAGCGTGAGAATGAGGGGTGGCGAAAACAAAGGTGTCATGTAACCACCTCGTCGCGGGCCTGTGAGCATCTGCCGCGGCGAGGAAGCGCTCAGCGGACGAGAGCTCGGGTGTAGAGGGTGCACAAACCCGCCGCGCAGGAGGCCAATCAGGGCGCGTACCGGTGACGTGTTCACGTGGGGCAAGTCCAATCCTGGCGGGGGAGAAGCTCAGTTTGTGCGGGAAAGTAGGTCCGGTGCGCTAGTCATCTCTGCCATGTTGCTGTTTCGGCGGCGGCTCCTGGAGATCGAGCTAAGCGCCACACGCGCGCTGGGGGACAGGGCGCGGGAAGGCACCTCGATTGCCACATTCCCCCCTCCTAAAGACCGAGGCCAGCCTCAAAAGGTGGCTGACCAAGGCCAAGTGTCAAGGTTGACTCAGCCAAAGAGCGCTAAGCCAGCGGAGCAAAGTCCAAGAGGGTGTCGTCGTCTTCACTTGATACGAAGTCAGGGTCTTGCCTTGGCTACCAAAGTTCCGCACACTGGAAGGACCCACCGCCAGGAGGAAGAGTCTGGCAGCCCAGGAAGGACGGGGCGGGGCAGCACCCTGGTTCTGCCAGCAACACTAGAGGTCCGCCGGACAGGAGCAGCCAGATACGCGCAAGGCGGGGCTACCATTTTGACGCAGCAGCCACCACAGAAGTCACTGCGCTCCCCGGATTGTGCAGGATCAACAGGCCGGGATGACCAGTAGCCAGGTTAGCTGCGGAAGCCGGAGTGACCCTCCTCGGCCAGGGGTCAGCGCTTGAATGGGCGGACCAGCCGCAGTTAGCGGCAGCTTAGGCCGCAGGAGGCAAGGCTGCTCGAGTTCGGGGCCCCCAAGGCCGGAGTCAGTCATGGCGGAAGGACCAGGAGCAGCAGGCCTCGAGGTCAGCAACTGACTGGCATGATAGGGCCAGGGACAGCTGGCTTCGGGGTCAGCAAGACTGGAGGCACAGTGGAGCCAGATGCAGGGAGAAAACTTGACTCAAGGGAAAAGACAGTAAAGCCCCCCGGCATAGCCAGCGTGCCAAGAAAGCTGCCTGCCTGGCTGACTGCCCAAGAAGGGGCGTTTGCCATGCTGAGGCTTGGGCAACACATAAGAGGTATACTAGGCCACATGGGCCTGTCACCGCTTCGATGTGCACCCTCGCACCGTAGCTACATTTCTCCATTCACCGGCAGGGTAGGGAATGAAGTCCCGCTACCTGCTAGTGGGAGAAAGCTGACTAGGCGCATCAGAAGGCGGGTGAACATGAGAGCGTATATTAGGCCAAAAGGGCCTGTCATTGCTTCAACGTGCGCCCTCGCACCGTAGCTGTGTCTCTCCATTCACTGGCTTGGCAGGGAATAAAGTGCGGCTACAAGCTGCTGGGAGAAAGCCTGCCTAGGTGCGTTTCTGCAAGTTGTATCGGGGGCGTGGCCTGTGGCCAGGTGTGTCACGGTTTGCCCGCGGTTCGTTGACCGTCTCTCCCTCTCCCCGGTCGTTGCTACGGGCAACGAAAGGTTTGAGGTCCGAGATGTGAACTGGACCGCCGACTGGTCTCCCTTGGGAGTCAACCAGCTTGTATTGACCCTTTTCGCGGAGCAGTTTGCTCTAGAGGAACGAGATGGCGCTTTCGGCGGCGCGCCATACGTTGCCTCAGCGAATGCGCACGAATACGAAACCATTACTGCGTCTACCCTCCTACTGTGCGATCAGCTGTCGAAAATGCAACTGGGTGTGCGCTAATGCACTGTGCCCAATTCATACTGCAAAATGTGTAACGATAAAGGGAGGACGTGTGCGGTAGTTCGCTGCAAAAATAGTGATTCACATATTAATGAATGGAATCAACCTGTGTCGCAGCTGCAGCATGAGGACTGCCTGTGTTGGCGCCCTCCGCGATGCATGGCTTTCCTCAAGGATAAAGAAATATAATTCATCCACCTGCGCTGTATAGCTAACCTCCAAAGAAAGGACTTCAATTCCGGAACATCGGCACTTGGGAGTGAGAACCGCTCGTTACAAAATGAAGTAGTGCCACTTACTGGCATTGTAAGTTTCCCGCACGTTATCTACACACATCCACCCTTACTCGCACGAAAACTTACGCCCACCCTATCGCCAACGTGTGAGTGAATAGATGCACACTTGAATCAATGTGCCGGAGCATGAGTGACGGCGACTACACCGACAAGACACGAATGCTGGAAGCTGAATGTTTCGTGACGCTCCACAGTCTAAGCAAGAGACTAGCGATAATACCTCTTTGGTACGGGCTACCACAAAGTACAGAAAATTTAAATTCCAAGCTTTGTGCGCAGCAAGAACAAATTTATCGCAGCAGAGCATATCCGCGAGTGATTACGCTGAAAATAAACAATCAGATAGTGGCCGCACCGAGGAACTTTACTGAGTCAGAAATATGACAAGCCGCTGGTTCAAAATGTTTGCCAAATAAAGAACGCAGAGCACACTTGATCCTGATTTAATTCATAAGCAGAAAGTTTGGACAGCTTGGAATACATTTCTAGCCCCGCTTTTAGTACAAGCACTGTATACACTGCTCACGCCGTTTGGACAAAGCGTAATGAGCTCTGAAAGCACTTACATGTCCTCTACAGCTGTGGCCAAAGCTTCGTGTCATACACGCAGTCACCGTCTACGATACGCGTCGAAATAGAGGTTTGCTGCGCCGTGCCCGCGTCACGCGCTTGCATTGTAAACACGGAGTTAACGGAGGCGGCTGAGGCAAGCAATGGACGCGTCACCACGTGATCAAACATGGCAGCGCCCACGGGAGCGCCGCGAAAAGGGTCAATACCAGAGGGGACATTTTGGTCTCCACTCGGTACGGGCCCAACCATTTGGCCGACAGGGAGGCAGAGATGCCTTTGGCGGCGTCACTCAAGACATGGTTGCATCTGAGGACGAGATCGCCGACACCATAGTGCACGTCCCTATGTGACCGGTCGTAATGGGCTTTTTGTCCAGCTCGCGCTTTTGCCAGGTTGGAACGGGCCAGGTCAAGGGCCGCGTCCATCTGTGAGCGCAGTTCCGCCGCCCAGCCGGAAAGGCCGGCTTTTGTGGCGCACGCCCTGCTGCCGGGCCGCAGAACGCGGTCCATCGGGTTTGGCAGCTCACTCCTGAAGTTAAAGAAAGCGGACGTGTACCGAGTCGAACGGTTCACCGTGGACCGCAAGGACCGCCTATCTCGTTAAGACAGACATCCCAATCCCTATGTTGCTGGGCAAAGGCCGCGAGCAACGGCTTGAGGCTCCGGTTAATCCGCTCTGTCGGGTTGGCCTGTGGGTGATACGTGGTTGTCTTGCGGTGCTTAATGCCAAAGGCAGCACACGCATCCACGAACGCCTTGGCCGTGAAGTAGGACGCGTTGTACGATATCAGCTCCGCCGGAAAGCCGAAGCTGTTAAAGACCTCGGTCAACTTGTCCCAGGTTGCACATGCCGTTAACTTCCGGAGCGGAAAAATTTCAACCCATTTTGTGAAGTGATCTGTGACAGCCAGGAGAAAAACGTAGCCTCGCCGGCTTCTGGGAAAGGGTCCCATAATGTCACACCCCGCGACTTACCATGGTAGTTGGCTGTCGATGGGCTGCATGAGCTCGGGGGGTTTGCCCGCGCGAGGCTTCACACATTGGCGCATGCGGCATGAGCGGGTGTAGTGAAAAGCATCATGCTTCATGCCTGGCCAGGTAGCGAAGCTGCACAACTTTTGGAAAGTCTTAACGCCACTTGCATGTCCGGTCACCCGCACGTCGTGGAAATAGCTCAGGGTGGCTTTCCTTAGACTGCGGGGTATCACTACCTTGAAAGACTCCTGGGGAACCTCCTCAGATGGGATATAGCGCAGGAGAGCTTTATCGGCGTCAAGCAGATACGTATCCAATGTGCCCGCTACAATACAAGCTGCGTGGCACTCGGTGCCAACAGCAATACCAGCTGTCCGTGTGCGCCCGACAGCTTTGCCGCCCCGCTCCTCTTGGGACCTTGGCTCTTCGAGCCTGTCAGCGATTTCTATTTACAAAAGCAAAAATGTGTATCAAACAAAAATGCCTATGCCTGCCGTACTGCGTGGCAACTGAACAAGGTTGTTGTTTATGCTGCTGTATTAAAGGGGCCGTCACTTGTTGCCTGTTTGACATAAGAGGCAAACTGTGCTTCTCAATAATAAAGAAATCTGTCAGCATAACAATACAGGCAGATCTACCACTCTAGTATTTGCATTTCGTTCATAGAAACGCTGGCAAGTGCGGCAGGCAGCCTTCGATCAAGAACGGTGACATACCAGTATTGGCACCACGCTGCGTCGCTGCTTCCAGCTTATTGTGTGTGCAGGGTGCTATTTTAAGAGCGGTTCACTTTAAGTCGGTATGGCCAGGACTGAACTATAAAAGCAGTTTTCTTCGTCCTACTTCCTTATCCGGTAGTTCACATTAACCGGCAGTGGATGAACTCGTCGGCTGTGCTAGGCCTAATAAAGCTGCGCTGAACGAGATCTGGCAAGGCTGAAAATTGTGCATTTCAACTTCGGAAGTATGTTTAGACCTAATTTGAGCATTAATAAATATATATACAAGCACAGTTGCTGTAACATTTGCGTTGTCGGTGCGATGTTCACACTCAGCGGCTGATTGCACAGCAGTCAGTAGTCTGATTTTGTTGGCATCGTCGGCACGAAACCCTGTTGCACTACGATAACTCACTGTTGTCGTACTAGTATGACAATATGCGTCTCCCCTTGACACAGTGTGCTAACTAGTTGGCCAAATGTTGGTATCGGCGTTAGGTCGACTTCTTGTTGGCATCGGTGTCATGCCGATCTATAGGGTGAAGTACCGCATGTTAACTGAATATTGTTTGGAACAGCTGAAATTTCTACCAAAGCACAAATAGTGCATCATCAGCACTCCGCCGACAAGACGAGTTCACATTCGGGTCGAGTATACTGCAGCCCACCCGCATACTACCCGCGCTACTCATCTGCTCCACGAACCACCGATGCCGCGCAAAATGCTTAGGGCACTCACTGGTAGCGTACAGCGCATGCACACTCTGAGCATGCAAAAGGCGGATTCATCGGTTAACAGGGGGAAGGAGTTTCGCTGGGCTCCAACTAAGGTGCTTAGCTCCAGCATGATTGGCACGCCACTGTGCAGCTGTTTTCGTTGGAATGGTCCACACAGCACCGAGTGGCCAATCTCGTTGATAACGGTGGCGCAGCGACTAGACTAGTTCTATAGGATAGTGTGCCTGGCACAGCGCCAGGGGAATGTTGTCACCCGTAAACATCAACTAGTCAATTGCTAGTCACGTGAAACTTTGCAGAAGTGATTATATCTCTGAAAGTGAATGACCAAAAATACCGCCCTTGCTGGATTGCTTACAATTCCCTGACACACAGTGTTCTGCTTGCGCTTCTCTTACGTAGGCACAATCGGATTTTTTTTTCCAACTGTATTAGTGTGTACTTCATAATGAATATGGGATCTAATGAAGTACTGTATTTACTCACGTAATGAACGCACCCCTAACTTTAGTCGTGAAATTTAGGATTTTTTTTTCTCCCGCGTTATAAATGCACCCTGAACTTGCTGCCGTGAAGTAGGAGAGACACGGCACTATTCGGCGTCCGATATGGCACCCGGCGGGTACGATTCTATCGGACGCCGTATCGGCCACCAAATCGTACCGTGTGTCTCCTACTTATATTGCTGTAGCAATCATATGGACACGCCAGGTGCATTTTTGCCATCGGCGCCGACGATCGTGGCTCTACCCGCGTTCGAGAGAGGAAAGCAGGGAGGAAATGCGCCGTATTTCGTCGCACGCATGATGCCGGGGGGAGTGGAGTGAGGGAGGGCGGCGCAGCAACTGCGCATTGCGCAGCTGCATGCACCCTATCTTGAAAGCGTCAGGGGCTCAGTCTAGGTGCTATGGCGTGCTCCGTTATTGCCGCTCAGTTCGCATTGAAACGATACACGGCACGAAGGTCACTTCGCTCGCTGTTGCTGCCACGCTTCCTCACGCCAGCCTCTTGACAGCGAGTGTCTCCGCGGTCATCGGGTGTGATTTGTTCATGTTTGCCTGTGTGTGCTGACACCATGTTGGTTACATTAGTTTGCAAGTTTATACGGCCGATAAAACTACTATCCTGACTTCGTATAGCCGTCTATGCATTTGTTATCGCAATCGATAGTATGCCTTTTGGGCGATACTGCGACTATTTTAGAGGGGGCCACACAAAAAAAATAGCTCAAAATTTTACTCCGAATAATAAACGCGCCCCCCAACTTTGTGCACATTTTTCAAGAAAAAAAGCGCATTCATTGTGCGAGTAAATACGGTAATTTTAGGGGCAGCGGCCACATGGGTATAATGAGGTTCGCCCTAATGACTGTTCTGCGCGATTGCAGGGAGTCCACCCTTGGAAAGCCGTGTTGGTGTAGCTGTGAAGGTGACAGATATAGCCATGCCCACCTTTGGCCAGCACTTCTATACCACATCTGTGGCTGAGGATGTGGCGCCTGGGACGGCATTGCTGACAGTGCAAGCCAAAGGCGCTCATCCGCTTATCTTCAGTTTGGCCAGTGACCACTTTGCCATTGATCGTGCCACAGGTTAGTCTGAATGGTGGGGTTTGATTGGGGCGATGAGCTACAGATTTATTTTGATCATATGCAGTGTATCAGTGTTTGGCGCAGTAGAAATGTGGCCAATGTAGCTGAGGATCAAACCCCCGACCATGCGCGGATCCAGCTGGGATGTGTGGATGTCCTGACACCTCCCTTAAAATTTGTGTGCACACTGCCAACGTACGGCACGTGAAAAGTTCATGAAGTACTTCACAAATGTTACTGTTCTTTTGCTCTGGGGAGACAAGAAAGGTTTAATGATTATTGAAGAGAACTCACCAGCACGTTCTCATCATCATCATCAATCGTTATCTCAAAGTCAGACCCCCAGCTTGAAAAAAACCTGGATCCGCGCCTTGCCACGACCACCTTGCACTCAGCAGCCTCTGAGTCACAGCAGTGGGTAATGCAGTTTTTCCATGTCATTATTGCACCAGCAGTCATCAGTGGTAAATGTTTATTAATGTGTTAGCGTTTTTTCAGTACTTCACACACTTTTTGCGATTTATGTATGTATGTATGTATGTATGTATGTAAGTAAGTAACCGTTTTCTCGCCTACCTCATTCACTGGGTAGGCAGTGGTCAAATGGGTAGCGCATCGGGCTGCTGTGTTGATGTAACAGGGTTCGAAAGCAACAATCAGACGAACTTGGGTGTGTGTGGCAATGTGTACAAGTGCCACTGTAGTCGCAGGACTGTGTAGGTACCGCTGTTTGAAGAAACTCTCGGATGCAGACTTGGAGTACTGGGTATGTGCCATTCGGTCTGTGCTGGTCTCCAACAACCTTTTTGACGTGCGTCACTGGGTATATCCTAGTAGCTGGGTGCCGCTCTTCAATGAACGTCTTTGACACCAGCTCGGGTAACAAGTTGTATGCCACTGGGAATGTGCCGCTCTAGAAAGACAAAAACAACCCCTAAATTTATCCGAAGCTGAGCAGAATCAAACCCATGTCAGAAGGGAACCTCAAGGACAGCAACCGTACGCTTTAGCTGGCTGTGCCACAAATGCACTGGGCATGTGCTGCTTTTCAATGAACGCCAATGCTTTAGCGAGCTGCGCTGTGATGCACTGGGTATGTGCCGCTCGTTATTGAACCACTTGCCAACTTGGGCCACTGAGTGTGCAGCAAGTGAGGGAACGATTTTCAGCGCCGGTGTGCCACGCTTCTCGTCTTGGAGGCCATGCACAAACTTTGCGGTAGGGACACTAAATGTTGCCACACACCAGTGTGTCAAGCATTTTAGAGGCCTCGCGCAGGCTTCACGGCGGCAGGAGCGCTAGATGGCACCGAGTGTTCTTGGGGAAGCACGAAAGAAGAGTCCCGCTGCAGTACACACCTAATGCTTGACTCGGTTCGACGGTGGCAATACGTTGTGTCGCTATATTGATTCAGTGCTAACGTATTACCGTCGACAGTCATTGTGAGATAGGTTCGGCGACAATTCATTTATTTATTTCACAATACTGTGAGCCCAGAAATACTGTGAGCCCTTTCTGGGCTCACATGGTGGAGGAAAATGTGTAATAAAGTAATTACACAGAACATGAAATACTATTTCAACTCGGAAATAAACTTGCAATGTAGACACTAATTATATCACAAGTACAGTCGGTTTCTGTTAATTCGACTCTTGTGGGATTGTAACATTTGATCATATTACCCGAAAGGTCAAATTGACAAATGGCCGCAAAATTAACAAATTCAATTACGTTTTCATTGTTCAGGGCAGCCTGCAAAGTCATTCTTCCAGCACAACTCAACCAGATGCAGCAACAAGCACCGACAAGTTTTAAACGCCTCCTCAGCATTGAACTGAAAGGAAGGATGAAGTTACATTGCATTGCAGTTTTATTTTCCAGAAAACAAAATACACATTTCTAGTAGGGATACCTGGGCAAAAAGCTGTTTTTTTACAGCTTGACTGGGCCCGGGCAACCTAAAAACTTTTAGCAGTGGTGACGTTCAGGAGATCAAACAGATTAATGAAAAAAACATAACCATTAATACCACATACAGATGACATGCACGTATTCTTGCACATATACTCACATATATACTAACACACGTATATATTGTAAATACACAAATAAACCGATTAGACTTCAGCAGATCACAGATATACCACCAGTAAAAATTTATAACAAATTGATTTGGAACAATAATATAGCTTTGAAAAGTTTAGTCGCGATTTAAAATAGAACCACTTGTACAATTTGCAATTGCATCCTGATAGTTAACAGTATTATAAGGCTACATGTTTTGGAAATAATCTTTAAGCTGTTTCAAAGTAAAGCCCATGGTATGCTTGTACCTGTTTTAAGATACTAGGTAAATTGTTTTCCAGGGTTTGTAACTTGTAGTTCGTGCGGAAATGCGGTGTGAACCACAGGTCCGTGTTTCGTGTGCATATGTTACTTCGTGCGGGTTTTAATGAAGCTGTGTGTGTAAGGAATTCGTGAAAGGAGCTAGCCGAAAAATAAAACGAGTGCAAAATACGAAAGTTGTATATGTGATGAGAGGCCATAATCTTATAGGCGTGAAATGCAACGCCAGTGTGTGATAAGTACGGAATGTTTGCAATGTATCGAACTATCTTTTTTTTTGTAACACGTGGATTTTCATACTATTTGTCTTTGTAGTTGTTAGCCATACTAGGCTGCAGTAGTTGATATGTGCCTGGAAGAGTGCGTGATATATTTGAATTTTGACAGATGTCAGAAAAATTGTGCGACATCGTGCCATCAGTCCAGATGCATGAAATAGTTTTTTGCAGATTATATTCACCTGTGTATCCCAAGATAAACAGGCCTCGAAAGTGACGCCCAGTATTTTGTGTTCGTGGACGAATTCGATTTCCTGCCCTGCATAATAAACGGCGCGATTGATCTTCAATGGCTTGTTTCTTGCGCGGAACACAATGATTTTGGTTTTAGTTGGATTCACTGCAAGTCTATTTTGTTGGGACCAGTAAAACAACTTCTCAAGAAAAATGTTGCATTTTCCTGCCAAAACGTCTGCATCTGGACCTGAAAATAAAACAGTGCTATCGTCAGCGTAAATAACGAAGTTAAGTGAAGTGTCTGTGTCGGGAATGTCATTTATGAATGTATTAAATAAGAATGGGCCTAAAATGCTGCCTTGCGGTACACCAGTCTTAATTGTGAGATAAGAAGACTGGTTTTCACCTATTGATACTGTGTGACTTCTGTTCGTCAAATAGGTTTTAAAAAGTTCAAGAGCGTTACCGTGTATCCCGTATAGTGAAAGCTTTTCTAATAAAATATTATGGTTTACACAATCGAATCCTTTTGTGAAATCGATGAAAAGACCTAGAGTATAGTGGTTTTTATCTATATTGCGTAGTATATGTTCCTTTATGGTTAATAATGCGGTCTCGGTTGATCTGCCATTTATAAATCCATATAAAGCATCCGATAATATTTGTCTTTCGAAAAAATTGTTGCTCTGATTAATATAATTTTTTCAAGTCCTTTTGAAAAACCGGAAATAACACTAAAGGTGCAGATATACTCCGACGTAACGTCGCCGCGCGCGCGCGCGCGGCACGGCGACGTTACGTCGGCTGAAGCACCACCCTCTACAGTCCGACGGCTCCCGACCGCCGACGTGACCGGCGGCTCCTGACGCGCTCGGACGTCGTTCGGCTCCGAATGGAGCCGCCTGCATTTCGCGCCGACCGCGCCGAACACGTCAGCACCGAGCGCCCTCTCTCGTCGCTGTCGCTACTCATCGCCAGTACAAAATGGCCTCTTCCAACGAAAACGTGGTGGACCTCTCTGGTTCCGTCATCGAGAGATTTTTGGACGCCGTACAACAACATCCCTGCGTGTATGACACGAAACGGATGGATTATCGCGATGTGGATCGCAAAAACAACGCCTGGGAGCTGATCCGCTTGTTCGCCGGCCTTTCGACAGGTGCGTCGATGTACTCATACTTTGTTTACATACTGAAACGTGGATACTTCTCCGAGCCTGGTATGCAATCACCGTTTGTTATTATACCTCGTTTTTCCTGTTTCAGTTGAAGAGTGCCTCAAACTGTGGAAGCGACTGAGAGATCGCTACACACGTGAATTGAAGGCGATTGAACAAACCAAAAGGAGCGGCAGCGGCTATGTTTCTCGGCGAGCGTGGGAGTTCGCAGAGTCGATGGCCTTTTACAGAGATTGCGGCCGTCCGAGAAAGTGAGTTATTATTCATTTTCAGAGTTCTGCGATAACATTCATTGCTGCTTAGTGTTTTGTCTACTTTGATGACTATATTTCGAGATCATACGTTTGTTCGCTTTCTAAAAATTCCCCGCATGACACTGCTGTTATTCAGTGAAGCAAACCTAGCTTGCTCTTTACGTGATTGTGATCCACGTTGCGCTTTGCATTTATCAAGTTCATGTCATTAATATTTTGTTATGTGTGTTCATTTAGGACACATGAGTTTGCTGTAGCTGGTCGCATCTGCCCTTTTCCTTCTTTTTAGCACGAAATGTTCAGGGTGCTATTTTTCTCATATCGCTTTAGTCCTTGCACGAAACTGTAAATTGAACACTGAATACCTCGACAGAATTGCCTGTCTCATTGGGGTTAACTACGACTGTGCACGCAACTTTTCAAACTCATTTTTTCTGAAGTGTCTACAGCGATATTATTCTCTATATACAAACAATATTATTCCTCCAAAGAAGCCTTCAGCATTCTCAGTGAGCGACGCAGCCAAATGAAATGGCTGCAAAACCAACTTTGTTTGGCCTTACAATTGTGCGCACCTGTTTTTCCTCGAATAATGTCAGCCTTTTCTCTGCAGAACTACATGCAGCTTGGAAGCCCCTTCCTGCTCGGGTGGTGATGATGTTGGCGAGACCGCCGAAACCATTTTATCAGGAATGTACAGCACACCACCGTCACCATCAGCAGTTGAAAGCTTTCTGGATCCTCCACCCGAAATACCATCACCAGCAACGCCGGCATCATTGGCAGTACCACCGTCAGTAACCGAGCGATATAGTGAGGCTCCACCCAAGCCAAAAAAAAAGACAAGAAAGAGAGACAGTTTTGAAGATGAACTTTTGGGCCAACTTGAGAAAAAAATGTCTGAGAATGAGGCATTTGGTTTGTCTGTAGGCCTAAGTTTGGATAAGATGCCACGTAAAATGGCATCAAAATGTAAAGTTAGAATTATGCAGCTCATTGCAGATGTGGAGGAGGAAATTGATTAACGTGCAAGTCAATTAATGCATGGTTTATAGCCCCATTTTTTAGTTTAGGTGCCAAGGCACTCATATATATAAGATGCGTGCATGTAGCTTTTGTTTATGTTAACGATTTAATATATTTGTTTGCTTTTTATTAGTGCTATGCTTTAATACTCGACTTATCCATACAAAGACTGCAAAATTCTCAATTTTATTATTTTCATTTCTTCTCCAGAACTGCATAATTGCTTGAGGTATAAGCCTGTGATATGCTGTGATGTTAGTTGCGTAGACTGTGATATTCTGCCATGTAGGCTGTGATATGCTGTTGACCAATGGTGTGATAAAATAGTACAAATATTAACGCTGCCATGTAGGCTGTGATATGCTGTTAACCAATGGTGTGATAAAATAGTACAAATATTAACGCTGCAATATTGAATCTAATTTTAACGAAGTACAAAACTGCATCCTTCTAGTTCAGTTCCTTTGCGTACTCGGTGACACTTCCTTTAACCATTTTGTGGCTTGCAGGGTCACAATTATCCCACTCTTTTCAAATGCCGATAAATGGACAAGGGTGCACCTGCGTACCATATTTTAGCACGATGAATACTCCCCAACAATCAAAGACACTATTCAGTGTGTTTTCATCTTTTACTAATAGGCCTCCTTGGTGTTCTGAGTGTTTTTACATGCGCAGGTGGTGCTGTTCGACGAGGCTCATATTGGCAGCAAAATTTTTATTTGAAAATCTGTTGAGCTTTTCAGCCTTTTCCATTAGCTGGCTCAATACTTCTTGAATCAATCTTCAAGTTCTATGCAAGTTTCCTTATACGCCAAAAATACTTAGGTATGGATACGTACCACATTTTATGTCTTTTTACAGAGCGATTGGTGCAAGTGTGTACTCCTTTTTTTCTACAAAAGCAGCAATCGCAATGGCTGGAAAGTTCTGTCATTCCATTTCTAAATTAAAAAATTAAATAATGGGGTTTTACGTGCCAAAACCAGTTCTGATTATGAGGCACGCTGTAGTGGGGGACTCGAAATGCGGCCGCCATGGCCGGGATTCGATCCCGCGACCTCGTGCTCAGCACCCAACACCATAGGCACTCAGCAACCACGGCGGGTAATTCCATTTCTAGTCATTCTGAGTGCAGTTTTAGTATTTGTATGCATGTGATACATGTGCCGAGCTCGCGCCTTATAAGGGGTAAACCAGAGCAACATCTAACTCGCTAAATGCCTTAATCAGATTGATTATTTAATCACTGTACTTCGTGATTCGAGGTAGTACTTGATGTTCAGCACCACATAGTGTGAAACTACGCCATGGTAGTTTCACACTATGTGTGAAACTACCATGGTTCTTGATAGTCATGTGTACTTCATTACTAACCCAGATATCATAATTGCATTAACTCAAGAGTTGTATTTGTCTTTTGTATGGCATTTTCAGCATGACATGATTAAAAAAGTGCAATATTTGTTTCATGCGTTTGTTTTGCATTAATATTTTGTTTTTCGAATATGGGCATTTCCCGCAATATGTGATACATATGTAATACTTATTTCCCATGTTATTGTGCGCTAAATGAAGCGCTCTATTTTTGTTGCATTCAAGGTATTTTGAGCATTATATAGTACCAAAAGTACAGCATTTCTCTATTGCACAGCTGCATTTGTTCAGACAGTAGTACACAGCATAAGACTGCAACGTTCAGTTCCACTGTGACGATGAATGTCTCATTCCACATATTTCAGGGCTTCTACTGCCAATAAGTAATATTTATTCAGCTCCTTCCAACGCAATATCCACTAGCAACAGAGAAAGGACAAGGGAAATTCCAACTGACAGTTGTAAAGAACACACATATACAACATCTGAAAGGAATTTTCACAGTGTTCCTGCATTTTTTTCTTGCACATGTTGCATTTTGTATCTCTGTTGTACAGAAATAAGTGTTGTTGTGAATAGTTGGTTAAATGTAACTGATCTTGATTTTTTGTATGTTTCATTTCAAACGTTTCATTAAATTCCATATTTTTTTCTATGTGATGTTTTCTATGTATGTACATGCTGTAAATATTTAAGCAACCTGCTCACGGAACACAGCGATGTACACTTAATGTGAAAATGACATGCACAGAAGGAGGGCCCGAAGTTAACCTGTCAGGCAGACCTGGTAAAAAGCACATTGGGTTAGCTTTAGTGACAATGCAGAAAAAAAAAGACCACATACACATGATTAACAAAATCAAGCCCCTCGGTTCCCCTTCTCTCGTTAATGCAGAAAAAAATACATGTTTACATGTAAAATACAGTTCATACGCAAATTCTAGTGAGACAAATCACTGGCATATATAAAGCCTTTTAAACAGTAGTTCTTCACCATGAAATAGAGAAAAAAAAGTTCAAGAAAGGAAATAGTAAGGGCAAAATCGTACATAATTAGAGGAGCCAAAGTAATTGTTATGACGCTGGAAGAGGAAAAAGTAATATTCTGGGATTCTGAAGATACTCTGAGGAGAACTGGGATTTCAGCACCGTCTGACAACGTTCAACTGCCACGGCAATGAGCCTTCTGCAGACATGAAATAATCCGCTATTTCGTCCCTCATTGCCATGGCAGCTGAAGTGTGGCGGTTGTTTGATGGTCGGCCCAAAGTTAACCTGTCAGGGGGACCTCCTGTTAAAAGCACATTGCACTGGTTTTATATTTGAGACATCAAAGTGACAATCCTTAAGTACATAACTTTCACCTGATGTTTTGAATGCCTGGGTATGACAGGGTTAGTTGTTTATGTTCGGTCCCTTTTTCATGCCGAAGCTTGTGATAAGAGAGTACGACCAAATACCTGTACTGTGATATGCAATCTCATTTCAATAAAATATGAAATTCCACATGTTTTATTTTTATTTTATTTAAAAAGTCCTTACAGGCCTCGTGAGAGGCATTGGGTAAGGGGGGCATCACAAAAAAGGAAAACAGCATGCATAATTGGTACATAATATACATGCACGATTGACTGACATAATAATGAATAATTTCCTGCGTACGCTGGATGATTACACAAATATAACAAAAGGTACAGTTCACATAAGAATAGGCAATTCAATGTCGTATACATAAGAATACAAAAATAGCAACTACAACAAAAAATAACAATGGACCCATAAACGGAAGGGTTGCATCAGTATTGCATAAAAAATATATTGCACTGGTGACGTTCTAATCGGATAAAAAAAAAAGAAACATAGTAATACAAGAAAAAGAGCAAAGTGATACCATAAACAAAAAAGCTAACAGAAGGCATATCACGAGGAAACATAAGAAGAAAGGGACACACATTATTTTTTTCGAGATTACGCAATGAAATGCAAGATGAGCAGCTGGCGAAATTTGTCAGGATTTTTTCCGGAGACTATGGAATCAGGAAGGGCATTCCATAATCGAATGGCACGGGGAAGGGCCGACCAATTGAATGCGTGAGTGTTCCCGTATATCCGAGTGAAGCTGAGGTGATTATGTAGCCTGCGTGATGTGCATGGTGCAAATTCAAGCCGCAAGGAAGATTTCCTATCCGCATGAACGTACTTATGAAGCAGAGTTAAGAGAGCGAAGTCACGACGGATACTGAGGGGTGAGAGTAAAATATCCAGTTTTATTTGCGAAATACTAGAATTGTATGTATAGTTATGAGACAAACCTTGCGGCCCTATTTTGGACAGATTATAATAAGCTGGTTAGGTTCTTATGGTAAGGTGACCAGATTGGAGAGGCGAATTCGAGCTGCAGGCGAATAAATGTTTGGAAAGCTAGCTTACAGATGTGGGAGGGTGATTTGCGCAGGGTTCGACGTAAGTACCCCAGTGACCTTGAGGCATTAGCACATATGGTAGTAATGTGATGGTTCCAGGAAAGGTTTGGCACGAAATTAATTCCCAAGTGCTTGTATGAAGTGGCTGGGGAAATCAGGTTATTTATGTGATAAGAGAACGTAGATATGGAGTGTTTGCGAGTAAAAGAGATGACTTTACATTTAGATGAATTTAGGGTCATTAACCAAGTGTTGCACCAATCAAAAATAAGCTGAAGATTGTTTTGTGATAAGAGAGTACGAACAAATACCTGTACTGTGATATGCAATCTCATTTCAATAAAATATGAAATGCCACATGTAATGGTATCAGCTCCTCCTGACAACACTTAGCTGCCATGGCAATGAGCCTTCAGCAGAAATGAAGTAGTCTGCAATTTCATCCCTCATCGCCATGGCAGCTGAGGTAGGCCGGTGGTTTGATGGTGGTGCACTGCAACCAATTTGGGCAACCATGCGCCGCCACTCTCCATCCTGCACAGTCTCCTCACATGGCCTGTCCCCATAATTATCAGGACAGTACGCATTGTCAGCCATCAGGAAATTGTGAAGGACCACCGCTGCTTTTATCATAGAGGTCAGGAGCTCTGGCTCACCCTCCACTGTACCCAAAAACACTCGCCATCTCGAAACTAAGATGCCAAAGGCATTTTCAACGCATCTTCGGGCTCTTTAGAGGCGATAATTGAAAACCTTTTTTCTTTCTTCTAACTTTCTCCCAGGGTAAGGGCGCATCAAATAAGTTTGCAAAGGGAATGCTGCATCCCCTACCAAACAAACCGGCCACCTAGAAACTCCTGAAGGGAGTCCCAGGGTTCTCTCTTCTATGGCTCTCTTGAGGTCGCTCTTTCCGAAGAACGAGCCGTCTGAAAGCCGACCTTGGGCTCCTATGTCGACCATAATAAAGCGATAATTCGCATCTACAACAGCAAGCATTAGTAATGAGTGGTACCCCTTATAATTGAAACAGTCTGTCCCACTGTTGTCTGGGCATTTTATAGCGAAGTGTTTGCCGTCAATACTTCCTATCGTATTTGGGAAATTCCACTTGTCTTCATAATCTTCTCTTATTTTTTCCCACTCTCTCTCACTTGGGCACCCCAGCACAACAGGCTTCAGGCAATCCCAGATTGCTGGAAGAGTCTCCTTTAGGATCCCTGCCACGGTGGAAGCATGAATTCTATAGCTGATTGCGATGTCTTGCATCGATCCTCCAGTAGCCAGGAATCTACAAAAATATGTTAACAGAACAAGTGATTCATATTAATGTTCAAATGCTTATCACAATGAACTTTATTGCTGCAACATTAGTAATAGGGTGAAAAATACATGCATCGTGTTTCACAATCAGGACTGAGAACAAGGCCCTAGGGAGTAGCAGAGAACTAGAATATTGATGAACACCATATTCATCTCTTTAGGCAGCAAAAACTTTTCGTAAAAAGTTCCTTCCTTTTTTCCCTTTCCAATGGCCCGCGTGATTTCCCCGTGATTGTCGAAAGGTCGGCTCTCCTCGCAGTTCATGAGCATTGCGGTTGTGGTTGATGAAGACACATGGAAAACCACGAAAAAAAAAAAAAAAACGCGCGCGATATGCATTTATACGTTGCTTCCGAAAATCACGCGAGGTGTGCTTTGAAGCAAATGATGTGGCGGATGAACGTGCAAACACGGTACGCATGCACGCAGTCGCACCTGCTGATTTCTGGACAACTACGAGCATTTTACCTCAGTGTGACTGCAAGTCTTTCTGCTGGAGAGATGGGCCTCCTGTGCGTTGGTGGGTGCAGGATTCTCTCGTAGACGAGGCCCAATAGCTTATCGAATGAAGCCTTCGTCATCCTGCGTTCAATAAATAAACGGAAATTCTGCATGACAACACTTCAGCACGAGCAACAGCAGTCCGAAGGGTACTTGCACAACAACGGAAAAGCAGCACGCGTTATATGTATATACGTTCCATTTACCTGAAATACTTGAAATGGTATTCCGGATCATTGTGTCGAAGCTCCTGGACGAGGTGATGGTACTCGCCGTACCACGGACGTTTGTCAAATATTTCTCTTATGTACAGTGACCGCCTCCTCTTGCGGCGCAAGCGCTGCAGCAGCAAGGCGATGATTATATTTCTTCACGCTGGGTATGTCCACGCCATCTGAAGAAGGAATCCGACTCCTAACACGAAGTGCTAAAACTGGAAACGCTGCAGTCGCGGTCAACGAAAAGGCGCGAAACCTCCGTGCAAGTGAGCTAGGAGGAGCAGGGGAGAAAAGGAGCGAGCAGCTATGGGGATTGCTTCGCGAGTTTTACGGCAGGCGGCGTGCTGTACTCTGCGCATTCTGCGCATGCACTTCGCCAGTCGCGCGTCGCTGCGCCCGCCAGACTGCGTCCGAGTATAGGGGGGTCGGTTTTGCGCCCGGCGCAGCGTCGCCAACCTGACGTATCCGACTTCAGCCGGCGCTCATCGCGCGCCGAAAACGTCGGAGTATAAGTTGGCCTTTATTGGTCTGTAGTTAGCTACTTTGTTTCTATCACCGCCTTTGTAGAGTACAGCTACCTTGCTCTTTTTCATCGCGCTAGAAAACGTCCCACTTTCCAAGACTAGGTTAAATATGTGAACCAGTTCGGGAAGGAGAAGACGCTGTACATACTTTATAGGTTTTATTTGAATATTATCTGCATCTAATGCCTTGCTGTTTTTCAAGTTCATAATTGTCGCTTGTACTTCTAGCTCATTTGTTGGTTCAAGGAATACACTTTCGACAGAACGGCTAGCTAAGCTAACTTTACCTATGGAAGTATTCTGTGCTGTGGCAATATTGATGAAGTGATGGTTGAAATATTCTGCCATTGCTTGGCCACTCAGCACTGTGTTGTTACATGTGATTTGATTTAATGGCAGTTTTGTAGCCCCCCGACCCAATACATCATTTATTGTTTTCCATGCGCTTTCAGGATCTTTTAAAGCTATTCCAGAAACAATTTGCTGATAATATGCTTTTTTGGATCGGCGAAGTTCTGCGTTCAATTTGTTTCGCGCTTTTTAAAAGTCTTGAGTGCATCTAACGTTCGCGTACGCTGGAAAGAGTGATAAAGGTTATTTTTGCTTTTTATCATTGAGGCATGTAGTCGAGTTACCCACGGCTTTCTTGTCTTTTTAGATGGCCTAAACAATCTAAAAGGAAAGTGTTTAGCATAAAAGTTCAAAAAAATATTGATAAAGTCAGAGTAGGCATCGTCTGCGTTTTTTTTTCGTGAGGACCGACGACCAGTCGTGTGTAGCTATATCGCATTGGAAGGACTCGAGAGCGCTATCTGATATGTATTGGACGGTAAAAATTGAGCTGCGCATTTGTGACCTTCTGGTAGCTGGTAGAACATGAAAACAGGGCAATGGTCGCTAATATCCGATGCGATATTACCAGTTTGAGTGACGACTGTTTCAGAATTTGTAATGATTAAATCTAGTGCCGTTGATGTAGTCGAGGTGACACGTGTTGCTGTCTCAATATGGTTCGTGAAACCAGTGGAAAGAAGTTTGGTCGTGAAATCTACTACGGTTGTGTTGTGCTCTAAGATGTTAATATTGAAATCGCCAGTACATGCTAGGCGGAAATTGTTTGCACGAACATATTCTAAAAGCATTTCAAAGAAATTCAAGAAAACCGTAATATCCCCGTTTGGTGGACGGTAAATGACGCATATTATTTCGAGGTTGCTTCTTAAAGTTAGAAATTCATAAGCATCAGTTGATTTACAAAAATCAGTAACAGATTCACACTGAATATCAGCATCGACATAGATTGAAACTCCACCTCCTCTATGATTTGAGCGATTCATGCAGAAATTCTTATAACCATCAAGGCGGAGCATAATGCAACTATCATAGTACCAAGTCTCGGTGAGCATTATAATGCTAAATTTAAAAGAAAATTGATTAAGAAAATTTACAATGGATTCTTCTTTGTTCGATGCTGCGCAGGCGTGCAAATGAACAGATTTGTGAGAGAGCTGCTTCTGTTGAATTGATTCTGGGAGAGAAAACTCGCAATAATCCATATTGCCAAAAAAATACTACTACGTGCTGCTACTCCGACCTAGGTGTATTGCATATCCTAGCAAGATCCTGCTCCTTGTTGATGTACACAACTTCTGAGTCATCAGTTTGTTTTGCCAGGATCTTGCCGTTGGAAGTCCACACAGACTTCCACTTTTGTTCATGTTTCTTTTTAATGTTCATTCTTCGATGTTATGGAAATAAAAGTGAAGATTGTGGCAGAACTCATCTCAAGATGTTTGTCAATGGTAATGCGATTAGCTTTCAAACAATGTAGTGACACGCCATATTTCTCAAGTCACGTTTATTTAACATTTGTAGTACAGTCGCCGACTGATTTTTCGGACTTGTTGGATATTCCGGACTTCATAATTGCACCGTCAGGGTTCCTATAGAGCTAATGCATTTTCGCGGCCAATTTTTCGGACAAATTTAGGCTCTTAAGTTCGATTTTCCGGACTAAATCGCTCGTTCCGAGCCACAGTACCCATTCTTGACGGCCACCATGTTGGATTTTCCGCTGGCTTGCCCTGGCTTGGCTTCGATTGACCCGCTGTATAGCCTCCAAAATTAGGAGACGCACGAGAGAGTGCGTCATCCTCCCGTTTCGGAGGCCATACCCGCTCTTCCTTAGCTGACAAAACGCTCTAGGGGATGGCAGATTTTTTCTTTTATTCGGTCCACACTATCGTCATAATCACTTTGGGAAATTCGTTTGATATTATTATTTTTTTTTCACGTTCGGCTGCTATTTTGCACGTGGTGTGCGCGCCTCGGAGACGTGTGCGGTTTCGCATTTGTGTGATCGGCGCCACCTCCTGTGCCTTCGCGAGAGCCAAGTGGTGCAAAGCGTAGCCTCCGCGATCAGCTCCGGCAGCGCGCCGTTGCTGAGCCGTTACAGAGTTAGCAAGATTACACTTCTTTGCTGGGCTATGCGCCGAATGGGAATAAATAATGAAATCATCTTTATTCAAGGTCCTGTCGAATGGGAAGGCCGGAGCGAATGACGTGCTGCGGGAGCTGATTGCAGAGGCCACGTGTGAAGTAACGGGGCTCACTTCTTCGATCTCAATGGCAATCTCCGCTAGCGGAGATCGCCAATGCAGTGACGCTCTTGTCAACTGTATGTGGAGACGATATCAATCTTTCCAAATCCAAGAAATCTGATCACCTCCAAGCGTAGTATGAGGCAGGTCATTATTAAAGATTTTTTTATGCCACTCTAAGCATAATAAATTTTCTTTTTTAGGGTGAACAAGTTTTTCAGCCTGCTTGATTTTTCAGACTATTTTTCGGTCCCCGCGAAGTACGGAAAATCAGTAGGCAAATGTAGTCATTCAGAGACTTGCGTTGCTTCGGCTATATGCAACTGATCGAGCGGCATGCTTTCACATTTGAGCTAAACGAGGTTAATAAATGCGAAGCATTTCTTGGCGAACATACGCTACTTTATAAATTTTTAGAGCGCAAACAGGAGACAAGGCACAAAAAGAGAGGTGAAACACAGGACAGGCGCTACTTTCAACTGTGACAGTTGAAAGTAGCGCCTGTCCTGTGTTTCACCTCTCTTTTTGTGCCTTGTCTCTTGTTTGCGCTCTAGAAAGTTTATCAAGTATGCACCAACTAGGCCCACAGAAAGTTCTAAGCCAAATTTGCTACTTTGACAGTATCTGTATCTATCTAGCCGCCTACGACTTTGTGCTCTCATGGTCGTTTCGTTAACTTGGTATGTACGAAAATTGGCATACTATGATAACAGAACAAGTAACTCAGCGCAATATAAAAGACAGAAACAAGAAAGGGACAAACAAGGACAAGCGCTACTCACAACTGTTTAATGCAAAGGAAGGATTGTACACACATATATATCCTCGCAGGCCAGACGATAAGAAAGGCACGTGTAGATTAAAGACGGTTGCGCAAGAAATCAAACTCGGCGTCAAGTAAAGAGATAGACGGCTCACTTACACACCGATCTCTGTTCTGCTTGATAAAGAAGGCCTCCAGTGCAAGACAAGAAGGGGCATTGCCGCTCCTGCCCAAAATGGTAGTCTCATGAAATCGAGCGTCACAACCGCATGCGGTAACATGGGCCACCAAATGCGCGCCCTTATCCTCCTTTTTGTTTATCTTTTGCGCATGTTCCCTTAAGCGGTCGTTCACGCAACGTTCAGTTTGGCCGATATACAACTGCCCACAAGGGTGCAAGGGGATGGCATAGACAACCCCTCTGGAGCACTTCACAAAGGGCTTCTCGTGCCTAGTACGGCAGCCTCGCCTACTCTCACAGCAAACTCGAGAGCACAGCTTAGAAAGCTTGTTGGGCGCAGAAAAAACAAGAGGAATACCGTGTCGGTTAGCAACCTTTTTAAGGTTGTGTGACACTTTGTGCACATAAGGTATAACCTCCGGCCTCAACTTCGGTTGTAGGACCTCTGCCCTTGCCCTACGTACTCCAAGCTTTACTTTTTGTAACAAAGACTCGGCTATGGCGTTGACGACAGCGAAAGGGAAACCAGCAGCCAAAAGGCGGCCTACTTGGTTTGCGAAACTAGACCGCATTTGGTGCTCGCACAATTTTCGCAAGGCTGATTCCAAGCACAGACTGCCTATTGCTCGCTTCACCACCTTAGAATGAGCAGAATCAAAAGGCAGTAATTGCTTCAAAGCACGCGGTTGATACGCCCAGCAGACGTGGCCAACACCAAAGGTCAGCTTTAAATCCAAAAACTGCAGGCCTGTGGCGTCAGGCAATTCATGCGTAAAAACGAACCCTTGGCCTTCGTTGTTAAAAGCTTCTACAATTAAAGCAGGGGATGTAAGGTCACCCTTTTTGTTTAAAAGCACTAAAAAATCATCAACATACCTAAAAACCTTTAAATATCCGGGCGATAATCCAGACTGGCTAGCGTGCAGGAAGCTGCGTGAGTTCAGACTACTTGCGGCCCAGCTCACGGAGACCAGGTGGAGGACCATGCTCAACTTTATTCTGAAATGGGTGCTGACGTGGGTGCTAAGTGAAGGAAAGACTAAAGGATGATGGTAGAAGTCATAGTCATGACCATGACTGACTGAGGAAAAATGACAATGACTCAGCGAAAAACGATTAACACTCAGAAACCACTGAAATCGGTTCGGACGTGGGTACTAAGTGAAGGAAACGCTAAAGGATAGTGGTAGCAGTTATAATCATGAGCATGACTATAGCAGTTCTAGTCAAGAGCATGACAAATCATGGGCATAGTAGGATTTCTAGTCCATAACAACATAGGGGGCAACATTGATGAATTCTACAGCATTAATGAGAGGGTAGCAGTCGTAATAAAGCTGAATAGGAGGTACAAAATGAAGGTAGTACAAGCCTATGCCCCAACCTCTAGTCACGATGATGAAGAAATAGAACAGTTTTATAAGATGTTGAATTAGCAATGAGAAAGGTGCACACTCAGTATACTGTAGTCATGGGCGACTTCAGTGCAAAAGAGGGGAAAAAGCAGGTTGGTGAGAAAGCAATTGGCAACTACGGCATCGATTCTAGGAACACTAGGGGAAAGATGTTGGTAGAATTAGCGGAAAGGAATAGTCTCCAAATAATGAATACCTTCTTCAGGAAGTGCAGCAACAGGAAGTGGACCTGGAAAAGCCCTAATGGAGAAACAAGGAATGAAATATATTTCATACTCTCTGCCGATCCAAGCATAGTGCAGGATGTAGAAGTGTTAGGTAGGATAAAGTGCAGTGACCATAGGTTAGTGAGGTCTAGGATTTCTCTCAATTTGAAGAGAGAAAGAGTGAAATTAGTCAAGAGGAAACAGGCCAACGTAGAAGCAGTAACGATAAAAGCAAACCAATTCAGGCTGGTGCTCGCAAACAAATATGCAGCTTTAGAAAAGCAAGGTAAAGACAACATAGAGGTAATGAATGAAACCATAACTAGGTTGATCTCAGAAGCAGCAATTGAAGTGGGAGGTAAGGCACCAAGGCAACCAGTAGGTAAGCTGGTTGCCAAGCCGCTGCGTGCGTACGCTGCTATATTCAAATGGCGCCCTCGGTGCGATCGATGTATGCAGTTAATAGTGCGCAGCAGTTGGGAACGCCCATCACGCCATTGCTACTTTCATAGGTATTGTGGGAAAGTTCGCCACCTGTCAACAGAGCGCACATGGTCTGGGGTGGCGGAGTTCGATATGTCCGTTTTACGTGCGACCCCGTTCGAAATAAAAAATGCATGCGATTTTCCTGGTGATATAGAAAGTGTTCGATATACGCAATACTTCAATATATCCAAGTTTGATATACCGAGGTTTGACTGTAATATGATGTTGTAGAGAAGTAAGTCAGCGGCGTCAGTAGTGCAACTTGTCGGGAGGGCTCTTGTGATTGCGTACCACGTTCGTAATCGGTATCGACGGCGACTCATTTATTTCCGGAGCCCGAGAGAGGAAACGGCCCAAGTAGGTCTAGAGCAACGTGAGAAAAGGATTCGGGCGGGATGTCGATTGGCTGGAGACATCCAGCTGGTAGCGCGGAGGGCTTCTTCCAGCAATGACTGGGCTCACAAGCAGGAATGTAACGCCGCACAGAGTGGGCGAGACCCGGCCAAAAGAAGCGACGACGTACACGGTCGTATGTGCGTGAGACACCCAAGTGCCTAACCAAGGGAGCGTCGTGAAGTTGGCGGAGGACAGTCGGACGCAGGGCTGATGGAATGACGAGCAGAAGGTCAGTTCTGTGGGGATCAAAATTGAGGTGGTATAATGTCCCCTCCTTGAGGAGAAACATCCGGAGACGGGCGTCACCAAGCATTAACTCCAGCTGGTCGATGAGGGCTCGTAACGAAAGACCGCGGCTTTGTTGTTGCCGATATCAAGCAACTGGGACACAGACAAAACGGAAGTGATGGCGTCCACATCTGTCAGTTCTTCCACCGAGTGGCGGGACAAACAATCTGCATCCTGGTGCAAGCGTTCCATCTTATATACCACGGAGAAGGTATATTCTTGTAGGCGTAAAGCCCAGTGAGCGAGTCGTCCTGTGGTGTCCTTGAGCGAGGATAGCCAGCAGAGAGCGCGGTGATCACTGATGACACAGAAGGGTGTCGGTACTTGTACGGTCACGACGGCCCTTACAAGAGCGAGACACTCGTGCTCTTTGATTGAATAATTGCGCTCGGCAGGTGAAAGAAGTCAGCTGGCATAGGCTATAACGCGATCATGTCCACGCTGGCGTTGTACTAACATTGCTCCTATGCCGTGACCACTGGCATCAGTTCGAACATCTGTTGAGGCAGACGGGTCAAAGCGGGCCAGGATTGGAGGCGTGGTAAGGAGAGTAGTGAGATGAGAAAAAGATGCGGCATGATAAGGACCCCAAGAAAACGGTACACCTTTCTTCAAGAGGTCGGTAAGGGGACATGAAAAAGTCGCAAAATCCTTTAAAAAGCGCTGGAAATAGGAGCACAGCCCTGCAAATCTACGAACGTCCTTTGTAGACTTCAAGACAAGAAAGTTCGTAATGGCGTGAATTTTGTCCCGATAAAGTTGCACCCCTCTGGCATCCACGAGGTGTCCTTGTCATATGTAAGAGGCCGCCTGCAGCGCGAAAAAGAAGAAGAGCATGTGAAGCACGGTGTTCGGAACGGCACGAGCTCTTGAGGCGCGTGAGCCGAGGTGTGATCGGGGGATGAACGGCGCTGTCGGTGGATTATCGACATGGCTCCGGGCCAGGAAGGTCGCATCGCCAGCTCCGCTCTGGCGACGGGAGACTTGGGGGTCTGGCTGAGTCCGTGACGTTGGCCGTCCAAGGTGTGGCCGTCGACCTCGGCAAGTTCGAGCGAGGCTCCTGGACTGGCTGCAGCCTCTCACGGCAGGACCGGGCACCCCAGAGAGGATCCCCCTTCTGCGGCAGACCGGCACGTTCGATTCTCCGCGGGACGCCACGTCGGCACTCATGAAGAAGTTGCAACGCCTCCCGACGCTAGGCCTATCCAGGTGGGCCTAAGCAACGCCGAGCGCCGTCACTGAAGACTTACTGACGAGCTCATCACCGACGAAGTACCGGCGAGCTCCCCACCGATAAAGAGACGACGCGCCGACGGCAAGGCAAAGGCAACTATAGCATCAACGAGAACACCAACTGCTGCACAAACGTGCAACGACGAGCGCTGCAAGGTGACTCTTATTCGTAGCGTCTCGGAGATAGGACAGGGTTGCCTGACTTTGAAGAATTAGCCGCTACGGACGAGCTTAGGCGCAAAGTAGAACTTGTTTTGTATCTTTATTAGTATTTTTTCCCTCAGTGTGTGCTTGATTTTTAGTTTTAGTTTTGATGTTGCGTGTTATTAAAAAATCTGTTTGCTGTGTCGCCATCCGTCTTCCTTCTCCATTTCTTCTAACACCCGCACGCCCCCGAGATCGGTGACAAAAAACATCACAGTCCTAGGACGGTTATTTGGTGGCAAGCGAAGTGACATTTTGACGAGTTCAACTGGAGACCAGCCCGGTGGAACACGAATCGCTGAAAGATGATCGAGACGCGTGTTCAACGTGGGTGCGAAAACGATATGTCGTCCAGATAGCACAAACAGGTGTACCACATGAACCCCGGAAGCAAAGAGTCCATCATTTGTTTAAAGGTGGCGGGCACGTTACAGAGACCGAAAGGCATCACCTTTAACTGATAAAGACTGTCATGGGTTACAAATGCAGTCTTCTCTTGGTCCGTGTCGTCGACGTATATCTGCCAGTTGCCGGATCGTAAGTCAATAAAAGAAAAATAGGTGGAAACCATACAGGCAGTCTCGAGTGTCATCAATACGTGGCAAAGGGTAAACATCCTTTTTTTTGTGATTTTGTTCAGGTGGCGATAATATACACAAAAGCGCCACGTTTCATCCTTCTTTTTGGCAAGTATGACGGGAGAAGCCCAGGCACTACAGGAAGGCTCGATAATGTCCTTTTCAAGCATCTTTTTTACTTCCTGTTGGATAACAGCTCATTCCGACACAGAAACACGATATGGACGTTGGTGAATACGGTTCGCATCGCAAGTATTTATGCGCTGGGTCATGATGGACGTTTGACCTAAGGGTCGATTGTCAAAGTAAAAAATGTTGCGATAGCCTTCAAGAAGAAAGCAGAGAAACTAGGTGTAATAACAAAGTTTATTTTAGAGCATTCTAGGGGCATCCTTCTTTCATATAATGTGATAACTGAATGTATTTTAAAATTTATTGCGTTTATTTGGCTCAGTAAAAAAGCAAGAAATGTTAACGTTTTCAGAAATTTTTTCGCATAAACTTCGCAAAATTTTCAACTACCATATATTTTCTTCCTTTTTGCATGTTGCTATAGTGTATGCTAAAAATAATTTGAAATTCTTAAGGCATATATTTTTTTTTGAAAAACAGCTCCAAAGCTGGCAAAAAGTGGATTTTTTGCGAGATTCATGCCACAACGTCAGTTTTTGGGCTGGAACGTTTCACGTGGAATGGCCCTATAAGATTTTTTTGTGTGTATTTCATGCAACTGAGCCATACTTGAGTACTGGACGAACTAGTGTTTTATGTGTGAGGATTCTTGTGTGAAGAGGGGCCTAACTTTGGGTATGTTGCAGTTATCCTAGCTTTATAAGCGCACGATTGCACATATGTTCAATGTGATAAACTAAGACAAATCCTTTGCGAATAGAGGATTAAGGTATTTATACTGTGGCACATTTTCTACTGGAGAATTGTTGAACGAGTAATGTAGAGAAGATGGGAAAGAGTGCTTAGTAAATCACATGGAAACAGTTTCGCAGCAGGCAATTTGCCAAGTTTCACTTCATGAACAGAATGATGTGTAACGAAGAACCACTGGTCAGCCAGGCACATCTCCAGCATTTTAAATCCAACAAAGAAATGCTGGTCAGCCAGGTACATCATCAGCATTTGCTTATGGGGCAAGTTCTTGCTGCTCGCAGAGTAAAACTTCCGTACAGAGTTTGACCTCTCCCTTCTTGCGTATTCTGTAAATAAATACCTTGACAGATGTAAATGAATTGTTAGTAATGCTGTGATTATTAGGTGTTTTGATACAGTGTAGACCGTTTATAACGTAATTCGCCGGAGTCGTGAATATCCGCGCTATAAGCGGTACCGCACTATAACCAAAGCAACAATTTTCAATCCCCGCACATATGCAAAACATGTGCACCGAGTCGCCACGCGTATGCGACAGTCGAGGAATGCGGCTAGAACATTCGCATTCAATTTACAGTCGAATCTCGTTAATTCGAACCAAATCACTTGGCGGCGCCTCCGACCGGCATTGCTCCGGCACCGCCATAGAGTAAAAGCTTAGGAGAGACCCCTCAATGTCGCGCGCGAACAAAACAAAAAAAAAGAAAGAAATAAAAAAACCGCGGCGGAGATTTCACCCTCTCTCAAATGGCAAGGTCGCCGATTCTGCATTGCGCTGGAACATGCGTGTACCTGCCGACGTCTTAGCCATGCTACGGTAGCCACGCGTAGAAAATGGCAGTGAACCTATTTTTCTCCTTTATGTTTCTTTTACTTTCTAGTCACGTGTTGACCTTGCACACTGCGGCTACGGCGCAGAGGGAAGCAGCAGCACTGACCCAGGCCGGCCAATGAAACTGCCCACGCTGGCAAACGCCTGCTTCCCGATAACGGCACAAAACGAAACTTTGGGGAGCTGGCGCCGGGCCGGCTGGAGCGGCGGCGCCTGCACCGCGGCGGGCGTGCACGGTGACAGTCGAAAGTGAGGGAGCAACGAGGGAGCGCGAGGGGAGCCACCAAAGCGGCGGAGTTGCCGAGGCGAAATCCACTTCCCTGCCGCCCTCCTCCCTCACATTCCACGGTCTCCGCGTGTGCCCTTCGCCGTGCTGTGCCGGCACCGCCCGCTCCCTGAAGTTTCGTTTATTGCTGTTATCGTGAAGCGAGCGTTGGATGGCGTTGGCAGTTTCGTGGCCCTCGCTCGCTATGCGCACCGTGATATTACATGACTCGCACTCAAGATTATGGTTTCAGCCTCACTGGCCTTTCGTTCGTTCGCACCACGTGCATTTGTCCTCCACTTCATCTCTCTCTCTTCCTTGAGCACTCCTTGGGGCGCCCATTTGAGGGGAGCGTTCGCTGTCTCCGCTGACTTCCGTACTCCCAGGCAGCCGCACTGTAACCGCTACTTCGTTTCCCGCAGCTGCACTATAAGCGATACGGGTATACATGGAGTGCTATGGGAAAATTAACGGAAGTCTGAAAGGACCGCACTATATCCGGTCCTGCACTATAAGCGGTTACGTTATAGGTGGTCTATACTGTAGTATGATACAGAACACAATAATTGGGTAACAGGCAGATTTTTTCAGGAATGTTACATGGTAAGTCATTTATATACTGCTACATGCCTTTTGGGCTTTGCATCTGTGCCGGTGACTTTCGAATGACGAGTGCTATCGCGTTTAGGCACGCGCACAAACCTACCGCGATACCGGCTTCGTACCTACGATGGGCCCATCGTATCAGGCAGGGCAACTTGCTCTATCTCTTGCTATAGTACTACGCATGTTCCTTCGCAGCCTTTAAATACTGCCCACACATAGGTGATGGTCTCTGTTTTGCCGATTGCCGTCTGTGCTCGCACATGTTGCTGTTACTGGGCTAGTTGTTTTTGGTTATGCGGGGCACTAGTTCGCCTCAATGAATGTTTGTCTTGCCGCATGCTCGCCTTCTGTAGTTACCGGTGTCTAGCACCACTCGTGACAATACTGTAAAACCTCGTTATAGGCAGGTTCTTACGAAGATATCATGTATGCAAAGGCTGCCTTAGTACAGTAGAACCCCGCTGTTACATTCCCGGTGCTGCGTTTTTCCGGCTGTTACGTTGTTTTCTTCCGGTTCCGGCACATTTCCCATAGAACCCAATGCATTGGTAACCCTGATGTTGCGTCGCAACTGTGGGAACTGTTCCCGCATCATACGTTGCGAACTGCCACCCGCGCCGACCTGAGCGGCCATTTTTAGTCTTTATGTCGCTTGGCTTGGTGGCTTCACGATGGCATTGGTTGCTCATAGTGCCGGGGCCGACACCTATGACGTATTTTCGGTTTCCGCCAGCAAAAGTATGGCCCTTGAGACCCGTATTTGCTATCTAAAAATGGTGTCTATGACACGTTGTGGCACTAAAATTGGTTTTGGCTCATAGATGTTCCGTTGAAAGTCCAAGGACGATAACGCTGTCGCTGCGTGCCATATGCTGTGTGTGCGAGTGAAAGCGTGCGAGGGGAGCCGACAACCCCGTCTAATCTCGCGCGCACAAGAAAGAAAAATAGGGAGGAAGCGCATCTTCTGCCGTTGCGCTCGAGGCACCGGCGAGGGAGCGAGGGGGGAGGGATAGCGGGCGGCGTTGTACTCTGGCATCAACTGCTTACTGTGCGGCGGCGTGCGGTCCGTATCCTGAAAGCGACCTGCATTGGGGGCAGAGTCTAGGCAGTGTAGGTGCGTCCGCGGCTCGTAGCTTTGTGCGTGCTGTGTGTTCTCAGCGCTCAGTTTGCGTAGAAGTGATAGATAACAGCACGAAGGTCACTTCGCTTGCTTCGGCAGCAGGCCTTCCTCACGCCAGTGTTTGACAGCGCGTGTCCGCGCTCATCGGGTGTGATGTTGTCATGTTTGCCTGTGGGCGCTGACACCATGCTTATTAATATAGTTAATAAGCGAATGTTTGCAAGTTTATATGCACGATAAAACTACTATTCTTACTTTGTATAACTGTCTACTAATTTGCCATCGCAATCGATGCTTCGGCTTTCGGGCGAAACTACGAGTTTTTTTTCACACATAAGAATTAAAATAATATTGTGTGAAGTTTAACACTATTCCCATTTCTCAATTTTTCCTGTTTCTCGTCTCTTGCGTTTCTCCGCTCTTACGGGTTTTTTTTACGGTCCCGTGAAAAACGTATCAGCGAGGTTTTACTATAGAAATAATGGACATAAGCATTTGTGCACAAAGACGGATCTATTGACAGAACACTCTCACCAAAAGGAACGAATTATAACTATAACGCACAAGAACTCTGGCTAAACCATAGCACAAAACTATAAATAAACGAGATGCAATCACAGTCACAAGGCTGAGCTAAGTATTTAGCTAATTAAGCCTGTTAACGACACGGAAGGTCAGACTGTCATAACGATTGCTAAAGCACAGATGCACCAGGGGTGTTTTGACAGCGAAGGCATTATGATAGTTGCTGAGGACGTGGTAGTGGACGGAGCACAGAGCCCCGTGTCGACACTGTCATCAGTGCAAGCTTAGTGGTTGTGATCAGCACTGTCGACACACAGGTAGCTTCTGCATTCTCCGGGACTAGTCGGCAATGTGAGGTGTGGGACCCCTTTGCAACGGCCGCCATGACCCAGGTTGAGGAGCAGGCTTGGGCCCACTCGCCCGACTCGCCATTTGTCTCCATCTACCAGGTACAGCTCGACTGTCGTCCATGCTCGTCCCATGAACAGTCCTATTCTCTTGAACAGCAGGGCTGTCTCCTGGATCTGCTTGGGTACTGTCTGCCGACGTTCCACGAACCGGCACCACCTCACTGCTGCCAACCTTGCCAGCCCTACAGCCCTCGTTCGCCTCCACGCGTGCCTCGCTCTTTCTTCTTTTCTCCCACCTGTCTTTCGTTCACGCCGCTGGTTTTTTGTTGTTGTTGTTGTTGTTGTAACCATCAAGCACGCCTTCCAACACTAGTATTATGTCATGAGCACATCACAAAGCCCTAATTACTTTGTTATATCCATTATTGCATGTACTGCAATATGACTCTCTGTGGGAATTTGAAGGGGGATTTCACTGAGTACTTTGTTATATTCATTATTTTTTTATATCCTGTTTCTTCTTTCTTCTTTCTGGGGTTTTACGTGCCAAAACCAGTTCTGATTATGAGGCACGCCGTAGTGGAGCCCTACCTGTTTTGTTATAACTATGTTTGACTGTATATTAAAAAGAGAAGCAAACCTAAGATTGAGCCTTGAGGTACGCCTGATGTAATACTTCTGGGGCTGGTATCTCACAGTAGAACCAAACATCGCGGGTTTGAGCTTAGCGAGCCTTAGGGCCGCCATCACCTTGCGTAATCTAACGTGCCACACCACACACTTAGCTTCCAAAAGGGCACCAAGTACTGCGCATGCAAGAAACACTGTATTGCCCCAAGTTAAAGGAAATATGTTTATTTGCCTCTGACCACAGTCAACAGTGCACATACGCCTAGCCCCAGGGTGCCATGGGAAGCAATGAGGTCCCTGCGCCAAAGGTGGAAATAAAGGGTGCCGCTAGCTTGTTGCTGCAAGAGGATGGTTCCCTGCGATACACCGCTGAGGAAACTGTGTCCCTGCAGCTATGCTGCATATTCTCGCGATGACCTGTGGGCCTGCACCGAAGAGCTGCGACAACCTCTGTTGGCTTGGGCCTCCGATAGGTGTGGCTCGGCGTAATATTACCTTGCACGAGCACCAGGCAACGCTCTTTGGTTTAGCATTCGGAAAAGGAACAATACCAGGTATACGCTCGCCATAGGGACAAGGCACTGTAGACAAGCTCAAATCAGAGCAATGCCCAATGCAGAGGGGCCGGTGGACAAGGTGAAAAATGTGTATGCACCTGATGCTGTCCTGGAGAAGGTCTCCCTCGCTCTGTTGATTATGCCAGTTCTACCTCCAGTAGCATACAGTAGCCCGGCAGTGTGAAGTGCCACTGCTGAAAACTAGTTTGTGGTAAAAGCTACTCTCGATTACCGTCTCAGGTGGAAAGGGAGAGGATTAAGGACGACAGAATTTGGGAAACGCCCGCACAAAGGCACCGGGGTGCACCTCGCTCCCCACAGACAGTAAATGGAGGATTGGTAGGGTTTGTAGAATACATATTGAGACCGGTCAGACAGAGAAGAAGCAATACAGTTAACTAATGCATGGTTGTCGAGGATGATAGAGATCTTTTTCGACAGTTTAGAGTGTGTAACAATTATAGCGAAGAGAGACGCTTGTGGGTCCAGCTCTAGTGGGCCCAGACGCTGGTGGGTCCAGCGCTTTTGCTCGGCAACGGCGCTTATGCTTGAAAGCCGTGTCTCGTTTTGACTGTTGCCGCTGCGCTGCTCCGGACTCTAATAAAGCCCTTTACAATTGGTGGAGCGTGCTGCGCCCTCGAAACCTGCAACCTGGAACTTCGATCCTGCACCGTACCGTCGACCATGCCTGAAGAAGCCTCCCAGCAAGTGCCTCCCCCTGCACCGGCACCATGCTCTGGTGTGCCTCGCCACAGGGACCCTGCCATCTTCACAGGCGCGGATGACACCGACGTTGAGGATTGGCTTGCGATCTACGAGTGGGTAAGCGCCCACAATAAATGGGACGAAGCAGCGAAGCTCAGCAACGTGCTGTTCTACCTCGCGGGTGTGGCCAGCTTATGGTACAACAACCATGAAACGGATTTTCGACATGGTCAGACTTCAAGATGTCTTTTGTCGATGTTTTTTGTTGCCCTGTTGTTCGTAAGCTGCGCGTCGAACAGCGTTTGCGGGAACGAGCTCAGCAAGTAGGTGAATCCTTTACAAGTTACATCGAAGACATCCTGGACTTATGCAAGAAAGTCAACGCGACCATGTCGGAGTCTGATGAGATCAGGAACGTCATAAAAGGCATAGAAGACGATGCCTTCAACATGCTGCTTGCCAAAAATCCTCGGACTGTGGCAGAGATAATTACACTGTGCCAAAGTTAAGAGGAGCTATGCAGGCAGCGGTCGTTGACCCGTCGCCCTCCATGACGCGACGAACAGCTCGCTGGCTTGACGGCCATTTCTGAGCAGTCAGCGTTGATGGCAGAAATGAAGGCGTTCATGCGCGAGGAAATTGCATGCCAGCTCTCCTTGATGTCCTTTGCACAACCGCCACCCATACAAGAGCCAACGTAAAGGCTTGAGCCCCCGTTCCACCGCGCCATTGCGCACGAACTCAACGAGATTTTACCTGAGCGCCACCAACATGTTCCTGTGGCTGCAACCTCTCTGCTACGCTGAAGTCGCCAGGCCCCAACAGATCCCTCCGACAGCACGACTCAGCTACACGGAAGTCGTCGCCAGGCCCCATCCCTTCCCTCAAGGTGGGCCTCTCACTTACGCTGACGTCTTCACTGTGCCCAGACCACAGCCCGCCATGCCACCATATCACCAGCCGACCCGCACAATGCGTCCTCCTACATGGACGTGGCCCACCACAGCGAATCGGTACCGTACCTCTGACAACCGGCCTATCTGTTTTGCGTGCGGCTACGCATACTCGTTTTCATACTTTCTCGCGTGCGCCTGCGCTCGGGCTTGTCGCCGTCCAATGTGGAAGTTTAGGTGTATGTTCCTGGGAATCGGTGAGACGTGCATAGTTTCTTGTATTCGTGTTGGGATTTTTGTCAGTGCGCTGGTCTTCCATACGGAATATTTGAGACGTTCCAAGACGCAGCGTCCCGCTATTGTGCGCAGTAGCCTTTCTTTGGCGCTCTTTGGCCACATCTGACCCTTGCCCCAATAAACTCCAACAATCATCATCATAGCCTTTCTTTCTGGCTTACCAGGTGGGCCTCTATGATTTCCCACGCCTTGTTCATACCTGCCAAGTCTTCTGGATTACCCAGGAGACTCCCGGATTTGGACCATTTCTTCCGGTTGTATGGTTGACAGAAAAATTTCACGGAAATTGCTCTTGTGTCCCGTTCCCTCGTCCAGCGCTTTGTCAGGCCACATTGGCAAAAATACCCAACCCAATCTAATCCAGTTAGAAGTTCATCATGCAAAACATTGTTAAGAAAGTAGCAGGGAAACCCTATACATGCGCTATTTCATTAACCGCAGAGCCGCTCCTTACGCTGACGGGGTGGTTGGGTGCCATATTGGCCCTAGTTCCATTAAGCTAGCCAGCGAACGCCGCCTTCTGCAACTAGCAACACTAGACTCTCCATCGTTCTCCTTGGCGTCAGCTGCTCTGGCATTGCGTAGGTTACGGTCAGTCATGGCTTCAAAAGCAAGGAGCGCTAGCGCAAAAAGAATCAAGTATTGTTGATGTAGTGCTCAGCCGAAGTGATGCTGGGTATTTTGTTGATACCACACAGCAATGCAGTGCAAGTGGCAATTTAACATCGTGAAAAATAGAAGGACGCAGTGTCGCTCGTCCATGTGTCGCCCGTTCAAGATGCTGGGAAACGTCAACCTCACAAAAATGTGAAAGAAATGAAATTCGTTACCATCAAACATTATCTGAAGAATTTTTGAAGAGCCGCCGTGGTTGCTTAGTGGCTTTGGCATTGCGCTGCTAAGCACGAGTTTGCGAGATCAAATCTCGGCCGCGGCAGCTGCATTTAGTTGGGGGCGAAATGCAAAAACGCCCGTGTGCCATAAATTGCGTGCGCGTTAAAGAACCCCTGGTGGTCGAAATTAATCAGGAGTTCCGCACTACGGCGTGCCGCATAATCAGATGGTGGTTGTGGGACGTAAGACCCGAGAATTTAATTAAATTTTAAAGAATTGTTGAAGACAGAATTAGCAACAATGAAATGCTTGCAAAAGTGAGACATTAAAGTTCATGTGGTCATTTGTATATCTCTAAATAAAATGGTAATGAACTTCTCCTGGGAGCACATGAAAATATCGGCATTGGGGGAGGAGGGATGTGTGTCGCTGACTAATTTGTTATAATGAGGTTAGTTTGTATTAAAAGCTTTGTGCAAGGCCACACTTTCTCGTTATTGTGTGCCATTTACACAAATATTACTGACACAGGTGTGCTGTCCCTTGTGGAGCTGCTGGATTACGAGAGCCAGCCCCGTCACGAGCTGGAGGTGCGGGCTACAGATTCTGTGAGTGGTGCCCACTCGGAGGTGCCGGTCACCATAAATGTGGAGGATGTCAATGACTGTGCACCACTCTTTGAGCAGCCCTGGTACAATGTGAGTGTGTCTGAAGCAACACCTGTGGCCAGCCCACTGTTGGAGGTGCGTGCTAGTGACCGTGACGGGCCAAAGCTTGAGCTTCGGCTGGATCCCGATGACACCTTCCATCTGGAGGCTGCAGGCGTGCTGCGACTGCGTGCGCCCCTGGATCGGGAGGCACAGTCTGTGCATCGGCTACAGGTGGTGGCATCGGATGCAGGCCACCCGGCACCGCTGAGTAGCACGGCACGCATTTGGGTCACTGTGATCGACATGAATGACAACCCACCTGTCTTTGGACAGCCAGCGTACACTGCTCTGGTTGACGAGCGGTCCCGTAGGGGTCAGTTCATCGCAAGGCTGGTTGCCATGGATCCTGATGTGTCAGACCAGCTGTCGTATGCCATAGTCGCTGGAAATGAGGCACAGCTATTCGCAATCGACCGGTCAACAGGTGAGCCTTGTTTGGAGAGCGTTGGTACTGCCAGTGGTAGGGGGGAAAGAAGAGAAGCGTTTATTTACCTATAGTACCCTCGAGTTCTTGGAGTTAGAGAAGGCAGGGAGGTGGTTCCAGTCGTCTGAGGTTCTTGGTACAAATGAGTCCCAAGTAAATACAGTCGAACCTCGTTAATACGATCTTCACAGGAACCGGGAATTAAAGCGTATGATCCGAAAATTGTATCATCCGATGTATTATCCAACCAAATCGTATTACTGGGAAAAAAAAAAAGAAAGAAGTATCATCCCGAAAATCGTATTATGCAGAATCGTATCAGCGAGGTTCCACTGTATTGGTGTAACAAAAGGCTACACCGACATTTTTTGAGTTAATCAAGATGAGATGGTATGTACAAAGGAGCTATTCATCTCTAAGGGGAGATGCTCCTCAGAAACATTTTTTAAATAATGATGCTGGGCGAATGAAAATTCTACCACCTATAGAGCTTGATCTCTTCATTCGACATCTACTTTTCGTTTTAGGATATCTCGATGCTTTCATGTCCCAAGTGCCATGCATAAGTGAGAAGCAGTGCATGTTTGTGCAGCTGCTGGACTTAGCAGTTAGCATGATAGAGCAGTGCAAAATTATTTTTCTTATGCCTAACACTCCACTGAGTGCTAATAAGCAAGATAATGTGATTCCCTTTACAGGCAACATTTTAACCCTTTGCGGTCCGAAACTTTTACCCACTTTCCGGCTGTTCCGGTCCGAAACTGTTTTGCTAGTTTGTGGCGCCACTAACAAAACCACCAACTGTGGAAGAAAAACTCACAGGATATTTATTTTTTCTGTTGCATTCTGCAGGCAACTCCTCTACCGATATTTGAGCAGCGTGTGATACCGCTCGAAGCATTCTCCTGGGTGCAGGCCAGGGTTGTTACTGCAGGTTTTGCACAAAAACACAGTTTCCCTCCTGCCTCCGTTTGTTTTTCGATCGCTACAAGTGGCACAGTCCTTGCTGCTTCGGCCTGGGAGCTTGTAGATGAAACGGCTCCTTCCATCTAGCCTTTCCTCGCACTCCTTCCGAGCAGACGGGCCTCGCTTTTTGGCCCTACCCCTCACGTCACCCACCAGGTGTAGGATGAGGTTGCGGCGGTACTGCAGGTGTCGCTGTTCTTTCTCACCATGATTCTGCAGCTGTGTGCGCCTCAAAATAAAGCTATTGACAATGGGAACCCCTAGAAGCTTTCACTAAATGCACTGTAAAACGCACGTGGTGAAACTGTGGTCATGCTTCTCAGCGAACCGCGCGAACGTGCGGTTGTGCGTGAGTGAGAAAGCTCTGGTATCCAGAAGCCGTGCTGAACATTGTGCTGCACCCTAGTGCAAAGATAAGTAAACTTCAACAAAGTTTATTTATCCCTCAAGAGATGGCGCATCATGCATACAAAGAATGCGCAAGAATCGCACTGAGAAAAACCGCAAAATTTAACCCCCGAACACCCTTGTCGGGCGGTGCCCGACAGCGGACCGCTACGGCCGTGTTGCGTTGTCGGGCAGGGCCCGACAACGGACCGCAAAGGGTTAAGAGAATTTCGTATCTGGTGCTTCATATTCAGTGGCTGGTGCCCGAGTACATTAAAAATTTTCATCCTTCAAAAAATAAGGTGATTGTATTAAATCCTAGATAAGTGCATTCTACATATCCTAAAAATTACGCCCATCAAATGTGGTCTTGATTGGACCACAATAAGTACATAAAATGTTGTACACAAACGCCTTGTTTTGCCCAAAATATGAAGTTGAGAAAAATGCGATCGAAAGTTTTAAAAGTTGTTTACTTCTGTTAATTATTATTATTACTTCCCGGGGAGATTGTGATGCGCCAAAGCTAACCTAGGAGAGAAAAAGCTTAGGCCTACCACCTTGCATGAGCCCAATAGCCTGCGACACCGCGGTTTGACGCATCGCGCACTTTAACATGTGTCATATCTGTGCCTTTTCTTGCCACCTCGAGTGCTTTAACCGAGTTTATTTTACTTTTCCCAGTCATTTGTGGCTCTGATTTCTTCATATGTGAAATAGGAGAGATCAATGTTGCTGAAACAACTAAAAGCACAAAACCTATTTCTTTAATGAAAATCGCCGTTTTTTGACCTGCCTCTCCCCTTAAGGATCCATGAAAGAGGCGTGTTCTTGTCTGAATATATTACCTGGCCAGGGGCACATACTGAGCAGCCATACTCATGTTTGCCTCTGACCAAGGACGGTAGTTCATGAGAAATTGTGGTGCAAAAAGCTGAGTAGTATTGTTGAGGATATAGTTACATGCATAAGTCCTCCATACATTCTGGGCATACTGAGGTACCTGCAAGAAGTGTGGGGTCGCATACGTGCTCTTGGGACAAAGGAACGACAAAACAGTAGCGCAAAGAATCAAAAGGGCATTTATTGCACCTTTCATACACTAATGCCTGCTAGACAAATTACCATCCACATAACATGCCGATGGGCGCGCGACAAATCGAGGGAGTCGAACTCACCGCTACCGGATAGCGAGCGAATCTGTTTGCCGCCATGCTGGACACCAACGCCTAATCGTTTGTGTGTACAGTCACCCGAACAGTGTCACGTTCGAACGATCGTGTTATTCCGGTGCCCTGCTCCCAAGCCTCGCGAGACGGTCTCGCATAAAGCGTGTCGGTGCATGTATGGTACGTCCACGCTGCTTGCCGATCGCCAGCCAAAGAGCAACAGCCTTCTCTCTTTTGCACCCAAGTAACCCCGCCGTTAGGTGGCGTTAGCAGTGCAACACTCGCGCCATCTCTCGTACTAGTCTTGCAACCGCCCTGACCGCTGCCGGCACAAAGCCACGCGGCGAAGCCGAATTACAGGAGACGTGAGCCATGCGGGAAAAACATTATCAGGGGACGCGTGAAAGCCGAGCGTCCCCACACAAGTTGGCTGTTAAGGGTGTTTTATTGCCACTGTAATCGGTGGGATTAAGGACCTAAGAAAGTCAGGAAATTTGCAGCCTTGCCAACATTTAAGAAGCACTGAAACAGAGAATAATTGCATTTAAATAATCACACGATAGTCTCACTATTGAAGGGTGTCACTTTGCTAATCTCCTGCCGCAAAAATGTTTTGAATCCTTAAATTATCACTGGACTTTGTGGTAGTCGAAAGTTGCCCTCTGTACTGCTGTGCAGCTTTTCCTTTTTTTTTTGTCTCCACTAGTGTGCTCGAAGTTATACCCTTACACGTTGTAGTGAGATGATAACGGACCGTCACGTTTGTTGACGTGCAGTGCGGTGAAGGATGGAGCCGTAGATGTTTAGTTTGGTAGATAACATATATTAGGACTAAGCACTCTATCATACACTATGCAAACAGAATGGCACACACATCATACAGTAACTAAAGTAGATGTTACACATGCATGCTAAGTCCCTAAGCTACAGGTTCTTGCTCGCACTCAAGTCCTCGTTGTCTTCAGCAGGACGAGCCCGTGATGGGACGACTTGGTCGCTGAGCAAGACGTAGCCAGTTGACTTGCCAAAGTGCTGGTTGAGCGGTGGCGACCGCTCTAACATTCAGGAACGCCAATAGATCAGATCGACCAGGAACAGTACTGGCCGGGAACACTCGCGGGCAGGTAGTAGCCGCAATGGACACAGACAGTACTGTTCCTGGTCGATCTGATCTCTTGCCATTGTAATGTAAAGAAATGTAAAGGTAATTACGGGACGTTCGTCACACTTGGTTGTCATGCCACGCGATAAGGAAAAGGATGCAAGAAAAGCAGTCGGACTCGTGATGAAAAATCCAGACTACATTAATGAAAATAAAAACCGAACTACAGCCACACAGAAGGTTATGGCACATGACAGGACAAACATAATATGCTAGACGAACTAAGGTTGATAGGAGTCCGAGAAACAACCAGTTCCAGAGAGCTCACGGTACGGTGCACACGGGACGAGGGGTTGCTGAAGGGAGGTGCGATGACATGACGACGTAGAACTCGCCTCAATGTTGGGCAGTGGGTGGAAGATAGCTCTTGATTAACTGGGCTGACCGCACAGCAGTCAGCCAGTACCGGAGCCGCAGTGCACGTTGCAGGCAGGCGCGGATCCAGGGGGGATGTCCGGATGTCCTGACCCCCCCCTCAAATTTCTGCATCGCCCCCTCGCTGACAATGTGGATGGCCCTGTCGCAAAAAAAAAAAAAAAAAATATGGCCACCAGCATTCTTCAAAATTATTTTTCGCGAGTACCAGTGGTATCAGCCATGTAGAAGTATAAAGCTAGCTCGCTCACAAGCTTAGTTGTATTCCGTAGGGGTGTGGTGTGGCGAAGTTGCCGTAGTTATTTTTTCTCATGAACACCTTGGACCTCCTGGCGCCGGCCGTGCCTTACTCGTCCCATCGGTGGCGTCGAATGAACGAGGGGACGTCCCTTTTGTCAAGCACGCAGATGTCCGCGCGAGCGCCTTCGCGCCTGATCAACTCTGTTCCCCATTGAGGTGTCATCGGTTGCCTCATTGGCTGTCATCGGTTCCGCGACCAACCTGCTTAATGAAAGAGATATCTCGCTGAAGTGTTCATATATAAATAATAACATTGCAACTAACAGCTAAACTAAGAACTACGCATAGGCAACTTTTCTTTAACTGTAGCACTCAGTGTGATCCCAGGTTCTCCTTCTTTCTGTGGTTTTACGTGCGAAAACAAGTTCTGATTATGAGGCCCGCCGTAGTGGAGGGCTCCGAATTAATTTTGACCACCTGGGGTTCTTTAACGTGCACTCCAACGCAAGCACACGGGCGTTTTTGCAATTCGCCTCCATAGAAATGCGGCCGCCGCGGCCGGGATTCGATCCCGCGATTTCGTACTCAGCAGCACAACACCTTAGCTGATTGGGCCACCTCGGCGGGCTGTGTGATCACAGTTACACTTTGACAATATCCAGTACGAGCACAGTACCGTTCGTACGCTACAAGTTTTTCATTATAACTTCGCAGTTTTATTGTCGTACATTAAGCATAGGATGCTCAAAGCCGCCGGATCCGTTTACCTGAGTGGCCGTTCTCGCGGAGCGGGGCGAAGCCTCGAGCAGCGGAGCGGCTGCGAAGTGGGGGAGCGTGATGTCAGCGGCCAACGCCAGCACGCGGGCCTAGGATGGCGTCGCGTGGTTAGAGAAACGGGAGCAGATGCGCGCCTTGTGTAAAAGGATGACGTCGCGTGGGAAACAAAACATGAAGATGCTGGCTCGCGCTCTCGGCTACTAGGCCACATCGTTCTTGCAGGTGGCGTCGAGACTCTTCTTCATGCGAGGTGATCCGCATATCGTAAACAACCAGCGTAGTGGTTGCCGCGTCGGAGCTCCAAAGCAAACGAAGGTGTCTCAGCCGAACACAAAGAATCTTCTTAAGGAAATCAAGGTGTCCCAACAGAACTCCAAAGACGGACCCGTGCTTACGCATGCATAACAAACCTGCGACAGATCATCCCAAATTTTATTTTAAGAAACAATACAGGCTAGACATACCGGGTGTTCAAAATTAAGCTTTATGGTTTTCTTAAAATGAGGCACTGGGAGGCACGTAAAGAGCACCTGCGCAAATAAGTTATGTGGCCAGGGGCACACAAAGTGAGGTGATAATTATCGCTGTCAGCAGCCGAATTACCTAAAATTGAATAATTAACTATTCATTGACTGCAGTAAGTTTGTATGTTTGTATTCAAAAGTTAGAGGCAGTCGTGTTTCTACACAGTTTCACTTGGAAGAATTCTTCTAGCATGTCTATGCTCCGAGATATCCAACTCCAAATTTTAATTGTCGTTCGCATGATTACGCATGCAAGAGAGTGAGGATTGGCGCAAAGCTCTTCCATGATGTGACGCGGCTGTTGAGTGCGGCGTTTAGTCTGACAACGCGGCGGAGGCATTGGCAAAGATAATAACTGTCCCCCTTCGCCTCACGGCTGGCGAAAAAAATCGAAGAACCCGTAACCGCTGTCGTAACACGCGACCGCGCAGCCTGTAAAGCTGGCTGCAGCTGCCATGCCGAGATAATGGCGCGAGCGGAGAAGCCGGAGTGTAATGCGCGTGCGTAATGGTGACTAGACGACCAGGCATGGTCATTGCCTGGGCTACGCAAATAAAGTGACTGCTGATTTCCAAGTATTGTAAGTTTTATTGAAATCAAAAGCAACAACTACACCATCAACAGCAGAAACCTTTTTAGCTATGCTAACGAATATTTCATACATACTGCCGCTTTAAGTTTGGTGTTGTCATGCACAAATCTCATGACAACACTTCACCCATCAAGATGTGAATGCCCTAAAAAATCTTAAAAATGCTTCCCTTCCACAGCAACACAAAGCATAAACCGCTCATGCGTCGAGTCGATAACTCTGCGCAGTAAGACAATTGAAATTTGGAGTCGGATATCTCGGAGCACGAACACGCTAGAATAATTATTCCGACCGATACTGTGCAGAAACACGACTGTCTCTAAGTTTTCAATACAAACATACCCACTTACTGCAGTCGAAAAAAAATAGTTGTTCAACTTTAGTTAATTCGGCTGCTCACAGCGATAATTATCATCTCACTTTGTGCCCACCTGCTGGGTGCCTAATTGCCTAATTTTAAGAAAACCATAAATCTTAGTTTTGAACACCCTGTATTATCAGGCACAGCCGCCAAGCACATGGCTGTATTGGGTAACGTCCTTTTCCTATAAACTCGGAGAAACCGATACCTGGCTTCGCTAAAGGGCTTCTTCCTCTTACTGGGGTTTTACGTGCCAAAACCAGTTCTGATTATGAGGCACGCCGTAGTGGAAGGCTCCGGATTAAGTTTGACAACCTGGTGTTTTTTACCGTGCACTACAACGCAAGCACAAGGGCGTTTTTGCATTTCGCCTCCATCGAATCGAAATGCGGCCGCCGCGGCAAGGATTCGATCCCGTGATCTCGTGCTCAGCAGCGCAACACCTGAGCTGACTGAGCCACCACGGCGGGCTAGAGGTGTTGCTCTAGCCGTATAAAACGCGGGTTTATCATGAGCAGAAACGGTGCATTTCGGTAAATCAGGAAGGCTACTATCATCATCATCATCATCATTGACAGAAGCTGACCCCCCCCTCAGAAAAAACCTGGATCCGCCCCTGGTTGCAGGAATGGTCAGTCTACCCAGCGGACAGCTTGCATGCTAGCCGCAGTGCTCGGCGCATATGTGGCCATTAGCCAGGCCACGAATGGTGCTCCGTTGAACAGCTGAACGAGGAGATGCCTTGCCAGGATGTAGACACAGCATGTATAAATTAAGCCAAAAGTTAATTTCTGCGTAATCCTCTGAAAGGTGGTTGTAGTTGCAAATGTGTTAAAATAGTTTAAGCACTGGCTTCTAAGCTCTTCAGTGCAAGAGCTCTGATGAAGCTACAGCACTCTTCTGCAACTATATGCCAGTGCACAAAGTTTGAATTTGGATCACTGTGCACATTTAAAAAGATTTCACAGATATTCTACAGGCCCCTTATTTTCCTGCATGCCCCTATACAGCCAGAGAGCTTTAGGCAACTAATACAGCTATCTTACGCCACCCATTACACTGGACCATTGAACTATTGCCTTGGTGCTCGTTGGCGACATCTGGCCCACTGCTGTGCCTCATCTGGTTGCATGCCCTGGCATTGCAGGAGTGGTGACAGTATCCAACGTGGCCCCTGCATGGCCTCCAGCTGGCTTTGAGCTCAACATTTCCGTCACGGATGGCGTGTACCAGAGCTACACGCAGTTGCGGCTGGTGGTGGTGGCCAGTAATGAGCACTCGCCTCGGTTCAGCCAGGCTGTGTATGAGGCGGTGGTGGCTGAGAACCTGGCACCCGGTGCACCAGTGGCCCACCTGTCTGCCACAGATCCAGACCAAGGAAGCAAGCTGACGTATGCCATTCGCAGCCGCGACTGTGCAGTGCACTTCCGCATCAATAGCACTACAGGTACGAGTCATTGGTTTTCTCTCGGGTCCATTGCACAAGCTGTAGGCATTGCAGAAGAACTTGCCGCAGCATTTCATACTATGTAGCATTGGTCTGAAGAAACTTGTGCCTTGATGGACGGGTGAAGAGCTAGTGCAGCACTTTATCTGCACTGGCTCTTTAGCGCCAGTGCTAATTAAAGAGCATGTCTTTATTGTTGTGTACTACATTTGCATTTAGAGAGACAAAAAAAAAGTGGTTTAAACTGTGGGGTCTCACACGTGCTCTTGGGACAAAGGAACGACAACACAGTAGTGCAGTCAAAAGGTCATTTATTGCACCTTTCATACTCTAATGCATGCTAGCCGAATTACTACCCATAGAACATTCACATGGGCGTGCGACAAATCTAGGAAGTCCGACTCACCGTGACCGGATATATAGGTAGCGAATATGTTCGTCCCATGCTATGACACCATCGCCTAGTCGTTCACGTGTACGGTCACGCGAACGGTGGCGAGTTCGAACGATCCGTGTTCGTCCATACCGGTGTCCTGTTCCTAGCCTCGCGAGATGGTCTCGCGAAGCGAGCCAGTCCATGCATGAAGCGTCCGTGCGTGCTGCTGGCTGATCCCAAGCCGAAGAGGAAGTGCCTTCTTCCTTTTGCACCCAAGTGACCCCGCTGTTAGGTGGCGTTAGCAGCGCAACACTATCGTCATCTCTCGTAATATGCTGCCGCCGTAACGCCAAGAGACAAAGCTGGATTAGAGAAAAGGGGAGCCATGCGGGGAAAATAATATCAGGGGACGCGGGAGAGTCGCGCAGCCCCACATCCCTGCAACCTTAAATCACTACACATACTCCAGCGAAATGTATTGCACAGTCTAAGAACGCGTGCGTCGAGAACAAAGGGTAGTACATGCAGCAGTGGCCGCGCCAAAGAAATGTCCACGCGTTGTCCACAACCTGCACGCCGACAATGTCTCTGGGGCACACCGCTGCCGTTTGTTGGTCACAGGAGCAGCTCTGCAGACACGACGGCACGACTCCAGGCCAGAAACGGCGGCGCAGAAGTTAACACGAGCAAGCGTCGCTTGCGCCGACGCGCCCTGGCGAGAGCTGCAGTAGCCAGCAGAGACTGCTGGCTCTTTTCCCAGCTGCCGAGGGTTGCTAGCTGAACAGAGGCGGCCGCCGAAGTCGCTGCGCCGAACTGGCTACAGGCATCTCCATCGCCTTGGGTAACTCGATCGTAGTCCAGGGCAACAGCGCAGACGAGGTGCAAGTGACAGCAAACCAGGGATGAATCTGCTCATGCTGTGTACACTGAATGCACTCGACAAACACTAAAGTAGTGCAAGTGAGAGGAATTCTGCATGCGCATCACCCACGTGGTACGATGTTCAATTCGGCGAGCAAAAAAAATCAGGTGGCTACTCAGCTGCTAAGTTCGCGTGAACAAAGCTCGCTTTCTTGAGTCGAATAAGTAATTTCAATTCATGCGAGGCTAACTAGAATGAGGGAAGCAAAGTGCGACACCTCATCACCACGGTCCGCCAGGTTGTGTCCCTCCGTCTGCGACAGGCGGCTTCGTAAAGCCCTAGGCCTAATGCGTCACTACCCTGACTACAACTGGCATCCAAGAACGCCAAATAAACACAAGAACTGGAAGCCGCGAGGAGACGTTAGCTGTGTGAGGTGGTCATACCCCGCTCGATGCACACAGCATCCAAGTTTACGGTGCCCACCGTCCCAGACGGTGTCGGATCACCCGGTGCCAGGTCGCAGTACCAGACAGCCCATAGCGGCACCCGTGGCCCGCGGCCACCCGGCTCCCAGAGCCGCGACTTCCGAAGTCATAGAGATCGAAGAAGCTATTTACCTAAGAGATTCGGATCACCCACGAGGCTTCCGTACTCACTCGCTTCAGACTTGCCAATGCTCCGCAGGCCCTAGGCCTCGCTCTCCTAGGATGCAGACCACGTGGCTCTTGTATCCATGAGTGTACTTCTAAACACTCGCGAAAAGGCTTAGCATGTTGAAAAGTTCATGCACACTTCAGCAACCCTCGCCTTGCTCAACAAAGCACGCCGCCGCCGCTAGCGATCAAAATCCGCGCTAGGACTACGCTTCGGTTGAAACAAAGGTTGTTTCGAACCAGCAAAACTGTCAAAATTATCATCCGATGCCCCAAGAGGTCCACGTTGGGCAGCCAGATCAGGGGTCTCACACGTGCTCTTGGGACAAAGGAACGACAACACAGTAGTCTAAACAACCTAAAGGGCATTTATTGCACCTTTCATACATTAATGCACGCTAGCCGAATTACTACCCATAGAACATTCACATGGGCGCGCGGCAAATCAAGGAAGTCCGACTTAACCCGATAGGATAGCGCGTGAATATGTTCGCCCCATGCTTATGACACCATCGCCTAGTCATTCACGTATGGTCACATGAACGGTGGCGAGTTTGAACGATCCGTGTTCGTCCATACTGGTGTCCTGCTCCTAGCCTTGTGAGATGGTCTCGTGAAGTGAGCTGGCGCACACGCAAGACGTTTGTGCGTGCTGCTTGCCGACCCCAGTGCCAAGAAGCAAGTGGCTTCTTCCTTTTGCACCCAAGTAACCCCCCCCCCCCCCATGAAGTGGCGCTAGCAGCGCAACACTAGCGCCATCTTTTTTAATATGATGCCGCCGGAACGCCACGCGGCAAAGCCGGATTACAGGAGACGGGAGCCATACGGAGAAAACAACATCAGGGAATATGTGAGAGTCGTACATCCCCACAAAACACAATCGAGGACATCTGCTGCTTGTTAGCATTGAGGAAGGAAGGTGCTCTTGTGTCCTTTACAAGTCTCAAAATGCCTTGAATAAATTCAGATAGGTGTGTCAGTGGCAGGGCAACCAAATGTGATGTGTGTTTGCATGTGTGCAGGTTTAATAATTTGTTAATTTGATCATTCCCACCATGTCCCATCTCGCCAACAGATGCATTGTTATGCAGCGTCAAATACCCTTTAACTTAGAAGCATTTGGCTCTGCATTAATTGTCACTCAGTGCGCTTGTTACCAAATGACACGTTCAGGAGCATGGATATTGCTACAAAAGTAATGACAGATGAGCAAGACAAAAGCTGTGCTAGCACCCAAGGAAACTGAAGTGAGAAAAGAACCACGGGAACACTGTGTCTTTTCTTTTCCCCCACATTTGGCACCACACGCATTCACATGTGGTAAGCTCTTCTATTGGTTTCTTTCAGTTGGGGTGCCAACGGCGCTATGCCTCGGCACACCAAGGTCCGCGGTTGGCACACACCTGCGCATCAACGGCGGTCCAGTACAAGCTTGAGGAAACAATAGGCGACAACACGTGTACACTCAGAAAGCATTTATTACGACTGCAACTAACACTTCAAGCAGGCCAGCTAGCTATAGTTGACATCACTGAGGGTTCCCTCGAAGAGAATAATACACTAGGTGAAGACGGGTTTCCGACTTACCGGCTGGGGGATACGGCGAACACGGTTGACTAACCACGTGCGGGAAAACGGGAGCGGCGGCGGAGCCTTCCACCCTCGCTGCTTGCTGGTGACCTAAGAGATTTGGGCGATGTCAGAGCTATCTCACGTGATGCTCCTAGGGGCGCTGATAGCGTTTGCGGTTCCCGTGCTTTGCCCGCGAAAGGAAAGTTTCCCGTCTCCCCACCCTTCCTGGTGCGCGTACACCTGACGCGACATTCGCCACGCATGCAACGGTCGTGGGACCGGAGGATTTCCACATCCCTCCATCCTTAAATGTTCCCCTACGGCGGAGAAATTGCTGGAAGGACGGCGGTGACGAAGTGTCCTAGTAGATGCGACGGTAAACTCTGGCAGGAAATGCAGAATCCACGTCGTTAGACAGCACAGTCCTGTGTGGTGGCCATCCAGGTACTGCAGCTGTCACAGTGGTTGACAATGACGAGGCCTGAAGACGGCTTGTCCTCAAGGTCCGCGCTGCAATGTCCACCTGGGAATAGCAGGTCAGGATTTTAATGAAGCAGCGCATGCGCCAGCACGAGCAACGCAACGACACGTCATAGTGAGAGTATATATCATGATGGCTCTTGTCGCGGCTGCCATGTGCTTCTGCATCGGAACAGGAAGGGGTCTCCACTGCAATTTGAGGCCGAGACAGCACGCAGGTATGTGGACGATGGCTGCAGTATCAACTCCAAGTGGCTTCACTAGTTCTACAAGGTCGCTAAAATGCACTTCACAAACACTGAAAATTAAGGCAGTAGAGGCCGCGGCGGCGTTGGCCGTCTGACGTGATACCGACTCACTCGTATACCGCGTAGCTTTATGCGGAAATGAAAAATAATCAAGTTCATTGAAATAAAGATATTAGCTTCGACCGAACTTTTCCGGTCCGATACAGCATGAACGTCGGCGGTGCTCGTATGAACAAAGTGCTCTATGGTTCCCCGAGATTTCGGTTATTCCGCCCGCAAAATATTGAATCCATCTGAACAAAATAAGCTTTCTATTTTGAACGAGGTTTCTCCGCTCGGGCAAGTATAGTAAAACTACTGAATCCGTTTGCACCCGCTAAATGTCACGGCATGGTCGTCTTCTAACATGCGACCGGCAGCTCTGAAGGGCCTTAGGCCTAATCGCGTCCATGACGGATACCAATGCCACAAAAGACCCATAAAGGGTTCCAATGAGCCGCCGTGAGGAGATGCAGGCCTAGCTAAGTGGTCCCCGCTCGCTGCTCAACATGCAGCTTTCGAGCCAACTCCTAAGACTGCGCCCTGCTGACGTCCTAGCCAGCGTTTCCGGCGCCTGGCTCTTAGAGCCAAAGATACAGAAAGGAGGCTTTTACATAGTGTCACGGTAATAATAGCACACGCAACAACCGGTCACACAGCAGAACAGATCCGATCAAGCAGCACGTCTTCTTTGTCGTCTTTCGTCTCTCCCCACCGAATCCTCCGCGGCGAGCAAAATAAAGAGCAAGCAAACTGGAACTGCACAACACATGAAAATGTACTGAATTGACATGTCTTTGTCTTTGTCGAACTGCTGTTGTGATGTGCTCGCATTGCACTTGGAGCTGTTGGTCTGCCCCAGCAAATGCTGCAGCAACTTTTCAGGCATGTTCACTGCCTCCATGTCCATGTCCATGTCGATCCCGCACGAGCCCCACTCGCTACAGACCACGACAGGACGACACATTCGTCGCCAACTTTCCCTTTATTACCACACTCCACGACTCTTCCCCCGCGCTGTCCACGTGCTGTCCATCCCCACACACCACATGCAACATGCACACTTCGTGCCACCCACGTCTTCCTTCTTCTGTTGCCGCAGCACTTGCGCCTCTTGGTCCTTCCCCTGGAAACTACAGTCAAGCGTGCCCACGGCCTCCGACAACCGCATTTTGCCTAAGCTCACCTGGAGCTCTCAGTCTGCTTATGCCGCCAATCTCTCCTCACAAATGATTCACGAAAACGTACAATGTCTTGTGTGGAACTCATTGATCTCTTAATATGCTTCACCGCAATAGTATGCAGACTTCACTGCATCGTATGGCTGTATTATGTTCACTATTGAGGTTCTACTGTACCTATATTGTGCTTTAATCTGCCTCTGATTTTGTTAAATTGGCATGAATTTGTGCCCTTCTGCTGCAAACAATGTCTGCAAAGTTGGACATACTTACGGGAAAGGATCTTTTCATGACATAGCTTGTGTGAGTAAATTTTAATTTTGCGTGAACAATGCATATCTGTGCAGGGGATCTGGTGACCCAGGTGCCCTTGGATCATGAGCGCCAACATCTTTATGAGGTTCCTGTCTCTGCCACAGATGGTGGTGGCCGCCTTGCGTTTGCTGTTGTTCGTGTGGCTGTTACTGACGTCAATGATAATGAGCCTATATTTGGTGCATCTGAGTATGAAGCTAGCATCTGGACCAACACCAGTGTTGGCACAACTTTGGTCAAGGTAATGTTTGATATACCAATGCCACAGACTTCAAGATACTGTAACAGACGACCTGAAATTTATCTGGTCATTCACATATGCATGCACATTTGCATTTGTCACGACTATGTATCCTGGCCACTTTTTTTTTTTTGCATGAATGTGGGCTGGTCACTTGTGCATTTTGCCCTTGTAGGAATTTGGCCTTCCTTCTTTTCCCACAGAGATGTACATACACATGCTTTATGTGCTTATGTATTTTTCCTGATAAAGCAGTAATGCGTCATAATTATTTTGATTTCCTATTTCACTGTCCCACTCAAAAATTGCACCCATAGCCACCACAAAAAAAAGAAAATATAATGTAGAGTAAATTGAACACAGATGGCTTGCAAACTCATTCGTGATAAAGGTCAGTCAAAGTGTTGAATTAAATGTTTGTTTTTGTCTTTGTATCTGTATCTGTGCTTCGTACTTACACAAATCTAACGCATCCCCGAATCTAACGCGCATATTTTTCGCAGACCTAAAGTAAGAAAGTAGAAGTGCACCTAAATGTAACATGCTGCCTATTCATTAAAGAAAAATATAGCATGCGTCATTTGTTCGCCAGCAGAAGAACTAGACGTGTAGAATTTACTTTCACGAATGGGATTTTTTCTTTTTTTTAATGAGGTTTCAAAATGAAAGCGGCATGTTGTCGTTGCCACTTGTGCTTTACTAATCACAGATATAAAGCACACACAGGCGGTATTCTTGAATGATCACTTTTAGAGATACGTTATAAGCGGTCTACACTGTAAGTCGCCTTAGTCGGGAATATCCGCACTATAAGCGGTATTGCACTATAACCAAAGCAACAATTTTCAAGGCCCGCACATATGCAAAACATGTGCACCGAGCCGCCATGCGTACGCGACTGTCGAGGAATGCGGCTAGAACTTTTGCATTCAATTTACAGTCGAATCTCGTTAATTCGAACCAAGTCACGCGGCGGCGCCTCCAACCGGCATTGCTCAGGCACTGCCATAGAGCAAAAGCTTAGGAAAGACCCCTCAATGTCGCGCGTGAACGAAACAAAAAAAAAAAGAAATAAAAAAACCGCGGCGGAGATTTCACCCTCTCTCAAATGGCAAGGTCGCCGATTCTGCATTGCGCTGGAACATGTGTGTACCTGCCGACGTCTCAGCCACGCTACCGTAGCCACGTGTAGAAAATGGCAGTGAACCCTTCTTTCTCCTTTATGCTTCCTCTACTTTCTAGTCACGTGTTGACCTTGCATGCTGCGGCTACGGTTTCGTGGTCTCAATCAAAATCCCATTGATTTCCATGTATTAAGTGCCCCTTTGATACGTCGCCAATCTGTAATGTTCCTGCATCTTACGTTGTGGGGTCTCACACGGGCTCTTGGGACAAAGGAACGACAACACAGTAGTGCAAACAATCACAAGGGTATTATTGCGCCTTTCATACTCCAATGCACACTAGCCGAATTGCAACCAATAGAACATTCACATGGGCGCGTGACAAATCAAGGAAGTCCGACTCACTGCGACCCAACCGCAAGCGAATATGTTCGCCCCATGCTGTGACACCATCGCCTGGTCGTTCACGTGTACGGTGTGGGGGTCTTCGCCAACCCGTAGCGCGTATAATCGCAGCTACGTGGGGTTCGGCCGAATTTGGCAACAAGCGAGTCCACTCAACAACATTTATTGCTGTGGGCAATTAAACACACTTGCAGAGGGAAGTCCGCTATGTATAAGTAATAAAATAGGCTTGCCTCGTCGTGTGTGGTAGTCACGCAAACAAGGTCACTCACGGGTTGCAGCAGGTAAATCTGTATGGGCAGGTAGGTGTAGCAAGGTCAGACAGCCCGGGGGTCTCTCGGTTGCGCTCTTTTATACCTTTTTACCTTTTCGTGAGGGGAACGTCCTCCTCGCCCGCCGGATACTTTCCCTCTTCCCGCGCGGTTGCGCGCGTCGCAGAGGTGAGCGAGAACCGGGAGAGGGCAAAGTGCATTTCTCCCGTGTCCGCCCGGCTACCGGTGCGCGCGCTGTGCACGCAAGAGATGTCCGCTCGGCTCCCGCCGAGTGCGCGCGCGGGAGCAGGTGGCAGCGTGTGCTCCCCACAACGGTCACGCGAACGGTAGCGCGTTCGAACGATCTGTGTTCGTCCATACCGGTGTCCTGCTCTTAGCCTCGCGAGACGGTCCTGCGAAGCGTTCGTGCGTGTTGGTCGCCGATCCCAAACCCAAGAGGAAGTGCCTTTGACTTTTTTCTGCCAAGTCGCCTCGCCGTTCGGTGGCGTTAGCATCGCGACACTCGCACCATCGCTCGCAATGCGCCGCAACCACCGCGACCGCCTCCGGCGCTTAGCGATGCGGAGTAGCCAGACTACAGGAGACGCGAGCTATGCAGAGAAAATAACAGCAGGGGACGCGCGAGAATCGCGCATCCCCACGTTGCATTTGAATGTGGTGGTCAAATAAATTTAATAAGGTGCAGCCAGCTTGTACGTTGCAACAAGTGATCAGTACGTTGCAACAAGCGATTGGCACGTTGCAGTAGCGACTCGCACGTTGCAGATACGGCGCGTCCGTGCGAGCGCCGTATCTTGAAAGTGATCTGCGACATGTGCAAAGTGTGTGCCTGCGTGTGCCTCATCTTCAAAACGATCTGCGATGTTGACAAAGTGCGCCGAGTGCCTTTAGTTTCGTATGCGCTGTGCTTTCGACGTTTACTTCGCATTGAAGCGAGAGGCAGCACGAAGGTCAATGCGCTCGCTACTGCTGCCGTGCTTCCTTACTTCAGCGTTTTGACAGCGAGTTTCCGTGGTCATCGAGCGAGATGTGTTCATGGTCCCCTGCGCGCGTAACACCGTGCTTGGTAACTTACTTAGTAAGCGCATGTTTCCAAGTTTATACAGCTGATAAAACTACTATATTTACTTCGTTCAGCTGTCTAGTAATTTGCTATCGTAATCTTTACTTCACCTTTATGGCGAAATTGTGACTTTTATTTTTTTTCACAGTCTATTGAAAAACGTATTAACGGGGTTCTACTATCCGTGTGCGTTTTCTTCTTATCAGCAACGATTGCCTTCAAGAAGGCATAAAAGTGCGCACATATTATCTCGAGAATGTTTTCGCATGCAACTGAACGTCTTGGCCATCGTCGCTGCTGCCGCAGTCGTTGCTGCAGTGGTCCTTGTCTTCCTCAATGGTCAAAGCATCAGTTCGTGATGTGGTTTGCTCCGCTCGACAGGGGGACCAATGAGAGATTGCACAGCCGCTTGACGTAGCCATTTGCTTGGTGAGTATGGATCCCACCCAGAGCCTGCTTTGCCGGCTTGTCTTTGCTGGTCGTTACGCTGCCTCGACTGCCGCCGCTGCTGTTGCTCACGCGTTTGTATGATCCGCAGCAACGTGGCAACGCGTTCGGAACAGCCGGTGTTTTTGTATTGCAAGCAACTTATTTCGGCCGGGGGAATGTTACGAATTTGTATCACACCAAAATTGGTACCAGCCGTGATCATATCAGCGAGGTTTTACGGTAGTATGAAAATTTGTAGTCAGCATGCAAGCCATAGTTGAAAAGCACCTTATGTCTTCGAAGCCTTCTGCAATATTCCTTACATGCACACCTCACAATGAATTAAAATACATTAGATTTCTGTTAATTCGGTTCGGGTTAGTTCAATTTATCGGTTAGTTTGATCCCAACCTAAGGTTCCGGGATGCGTCCATACATTTCTGCAGGCCCAAACTTCCATTATTTCGATATCAAAATCGTCCTTTGCCAGATAATTCGAACTTGATGTGGCCGGCTATGTGGTGAAGCATACCAAGAATGGAAAGGGGCCAATTTTATAGAACGTGGTATGCATTCTTTAATTATACATTTACATACGCGCTGTCTCCGGTCGCACTACGAGCACCTAAACACTAAATAAGTGGGCTGGCAGCCATTCTGTGGCAATTTTAGTCCTATGTTTCGCCCGCCATGCTTGCCTTGTACATGAAACCGTTAATGGGCGCACACACCATGCATGGGGAAGTGGAGAAGAACCACCTGTATTTAGGGAAAGCTAGTGAAAAGGAAGTTGGTAAGATGACAAAAACTCTGAAAGTCAAGGGGGTGTTTAGGGTTACAAAACAGCGGGTCTATCTAAAACTCTGAAGGCCTTGCAATTTATTAACTTTTTAGGCATCTGGGTGCTCGAACTGTGACCAGAGACGGCACATGTGGGTCTGTAAATTAAGGACCATGTGCTATGTCCCGTAACAGCATTAACTTTTCCCGCTCGGTATGCACTGCTCTATTGTGGCGAAGCTAAGTTTAAAGGCAAGTACTGCCAAGTGAATTAATGGCACGTTTTGCCATGTTTTGTGGGGTCTCACATGTACTTTTGGCACAAAGGAACGACAACACAGTAGTGCAAACAATCAAATGGGCATTTATTGCACCTTTCATACACTAATGCACACTAGCCGAATACAACCAATAGAACATTCACACGGGCGCGCGACAAATCAAGGAAGTCCGACTCACCGCGACCCGATAGCGAGTGAATACGTTTGCCCCATGCTATGACACCATCGCCTAGTCGTTCACGTGTACAGTCACGTGAACGGTGGCGTGCTCGAACGATCCGTGTTCGTCCATACCGGTGTCCTGCTCTAAGCCTTGCGCGACGGTCGCGCGAAGCGGGTCGGCGCACGCGCGAAGCGTTCGTGCGTGTTGGCCGCCGATCCTAACCCAAAGAGGAAGCCCCCTCGACCTTTCTCTCCCAAGTCACCCCGCCGTTTGGCGGCGTTAGCATCGCGACACTCGCGCCATCTCCCGCAATGCGCCGCAACCACCACGACCGCCGCCGGGCTGAGCCACGCAGAGAAGCCGGACTACAGGAGACATGCGGGAAAAACATCAGAGGACGCGTGAGAGTCGCGCATCCCCACAGTTTTTTTTTCTGTCTTTTGTTTAATTGGACCCGCCAGCTAATTCGACCAGTTCAACCAGGGTTGAAATAATAACTGTACAGAAGAATTTCGATCATGCGATTATGGTTGATAGAATTTTTTCGTGATTATACAAATTTAAAAATGTTCCGGACGGACTAAGTTGTATAGAATACATTATGATTTGGGATTATACAAACAGTTCGTTAAGCTGTTGTGGAAGTCACCAGCGCATGGGCCAGTGCAGCTGGTCTCGGAGGGGGAGAGCACCCATGCTGGCCCTTCTCTCAACCCCAGGCTCCCTTCTCCTCTGGTCTCTGCTGACAAAGTGGTAGCATGCCTAGCTCGCAACCTGACAAGCCAAGGCGAGTTACATTCCTGACAGGGCTACATCACCCATTTGTTGGCAGCTTATTTGCCACTGGCAGTAGCATTCCTCAGTTCACCATCGCCCTGTGCATTTCGCTTACTGCGATTTGGACTCATAAACATGACAGACGGAAGCCGAGTGCGCGCGCACTAGAAGACCAAAGTGTTCGCTGCTTACATTTCACGGAAATGGAAGGGATGTTCTTTTAAGGCGAATATCATATTCCTCATGAAGGTCAACAAAAACACAAAGAAGAAACGTGTCAATTTGGCAAAAGAGCTAGGCATAGCACCGTCAATGCTCTGCACCATCGTTGGGCAGCGGGATGTTGTCTTGAACAATGCCCAGCACTTTGGTGTGAACTTGAAGCAGGCAAAGACAGCTACACATGTAAAGCAGGAAGAGGTCCTGATGACGGGGTTTCGATAAGTCGCAGCGGTCGGCATCAGCATGAGACAGCAAGGTGCTGCGTGAAATAGCTGACAACATTGCGCTTTCTCTTGGAAATTGAAAATTTTCAAGCTTTTGGAGGATGACTGTGCCAATTTAAAGGAAGACTGTGGGGAGCACACGCACTCATCTTCTCCGGCGTACTCTTGTCGTTGTGTGCGCAAGTTGCAGACGCATCAGGAGCTGGCGTAGACACGAGAGAGAGCCACTTTGCCCTCTCGCGACGCGAGTGCACTCGCAGGAAAAGGGAAGGTAGCCGACAAGTGAGGAGGTGATTCTCCTTGCAAGAAAGTAAAAAGGCATAAAAGAGCACCACCGGGGGAGACCGGCTCTCTCTGGCACCCCTACATCAAACCTGCCGGAACGGATTTGCCCGCTGCAACCTGTGAGTGACCTCGCTTGCGTGACTACCATGCGCATCCAGGCAAGCCTATTTATTCCCTATTACAGAGTGGACTTCCCTCTGCAAGTGTGCCTTATTGCCCGCAGCAATAAATATTGAGTTGACTCGCTTGTTGCCTTATTCGCCCGAACCCTACGTAGCTGCGATTGCACGCGCTACGGGTTGGGGAATACGACCTACCTTTCTTTGATTTTTCTCACCATTAAAACCTCTATTTCTAACAGGACAAGTTGGGAGCAGCATGCAGTGTACAACAGGCACATCCTCTTTGCAAATGCTATTGCATAGCATAGCTACAAGTGTGGGATATCTGTGCAAAATTTAAATAAGAATACAGTAGAACCTCGCTGATACGTTCCCGCTTAATACGATTTCCCGGCTCCTACGTTCGCAATCGCGAGAAATAAACATGGCCCCAAAGAGGAATGTGTTAATATGTTCTGGCTAATACGTTCCCAGAAAATACGATTATTCGGCAGCAACATTCAGCATTGTGGCAAACTGCGGTCGTATAATACGTTCTGAAGCCAAAAATTATCATTCAGGTGTGCAAAAAGACCACTCTCATGTGCTTGTGAAGCGTTAAGCGGCAGACATGCTGCACGGCTTCTCTGCAGTGCTCAATCCCCCCCCTTTGCGACTTCTCTGCATTGCTCGTTCGCCCGAAGTGACGAAGCGCGGCAGCAGCGGCGAGCGAATGGACCTTTACGCTAACTCGCCCCTCGCTTCAACGCAAACTACTAAGCGGCGAAAACGGGCGGATGTCGCGCGCGCGGTGCTGCGACTTACTGAGATCATAGCAGAGGTGGTGGCGGACGAGAGGCGTCTGAAGACGGCGGCGAGAACAAAGGCTTGCGCCCATCGGCTGCCTTCGCCGAAGCCCTTGCTGGCCTCGAGGCCTTACAAAGCTTCTTTCACATGAAAGACAATGAAAATGCGGACAAGGGTCTGCAATGTGGGCAAAAGGAGTTGTTCCTGTCCAAGGGTGTGACCCACTAGCAGAAGATACTGTCGAATCACGATAATTCGAACTCGAAGGGGCCCGAAAATTTGTTCGAATTAAAAGAAGGACATACATTTGACGTATTTGTGCACCATAGCGCTTTGTATGAACGGTGCGAGTCGTGAAATATCCCAGGCGCGCAAGCACATAGCGAGCGAGGGCCATGAAACTGCCCACGCCGGTCAACGCTCACATCCCGATAGCGCCTCTTCCTCTTCACAACCACGATCTCTCTCTCTCGCATCCCGATAACAGCAGTGAACGAAACTTCAGGGAGCGGGCCGCACCGGCATGGCGACGCGCGTGCGCGGAGACTGTCGAAGGTGAGGGGGGAGGGCGGCAGGGAAGCGCGTTTGGCCTCGGCAACCCCGTCCCTTCGGTGGCTCCCTTCGCCCTCCCTCTCAACTCCCTCGTAGCTTCTTCAGCTTCGACTGCGTGGGGTCTCACACGTGCTCTTGGGACAAAGGAACGACAACACAGTAGTGCAAACAGTCAAAAGGGCATTTATTGTACCTTTCATACACTAATGCATGCTAGCCGAATAAAATTACTACCCATAGAACATTCACATGGGCGCGCGACAAATCAAGGAAGTCCGACTCACCACGACCGGATAGCACGCGAATATGTTCGCCCCAGGGTGTGACACCATCGCCTAGTCGTGTTTGTCGATCCGTGTTTGTCCATACCGGTGCCCTGCTCCTAGCCACGCGAGACGGTCTCGCGAAGTGTGGATCGGCGCGCGGGACATCCGCATCGCTCACCGATCCCTACCCGAAAGGAACAGCCTTCTCCCTTTTGCGCCCGCGTAACCCCCACCGTCAGGTGGTGTTAGCAGCATGAACCGTTTCATTAGTTTTATGTGACGGATGGACAGGTTTCCTCGATAGGTAGGCATAGAAATGCTTACGCATAAAAAAAAAAAACACGTATAAAGCGACTAACCACAAAAAAAAAAAAGGAATGCGCCACCGTTCACGTGACCGTACACGTGAACGGTGGCGCGTTCGAACGACCCGTGTTCGTCCATACCGGTGTCCTGCTCGGGCCGGCGCACGCGCGGAGTGTTCGTGAGTGTTCGTCGCTGATCCCAAGCCAAAAAGGAAGCACTTTCGACCTTTTTCTCCCAAGGCAAGGTTCGGTGGCGTTAGCATCGCGACACTCGCGCCATCTCTCGTAATGCGCCGCAACCACTAGTGACCGCCAGCGGCGCTTAGCCACGCGGAGAAGCCGGACTACAGGAGACGCGAGCTATGCGGAGAAAACATCAGGGGACGCTCCAGGGTCGCGCATCCCTACATCCCCCCAACCTTAAATCACTACACATACTCCGACGAATCATGTCACACGGTCTATCAACGCGCGCATCGCGAACAAAAGTTAGTACATGCGACAGTGGCCGCGCCGAGGAAATGTCTACACATTATCCACAACATGCGAGCCGACATTGTCTCTGGGGTTCACCGCTGGCGTCCGTTGGTCACAGCACCACCTCTGCAGATTCGGTGGCACAACTCCAGCACAGGACTCTGGAAACGGCGACGCAGAAGTCGGCACGAGCAAGCGTCGATCGCGCCGACGCGGCCTGCCGGCGAGAAACGCTGTAGCTGTTGGTACATGCCGGCTCTTTTGCCAGCCGCCGAGGGTTGCGAGCCGGACAGAGGCGGCCGCCGAAATCGCTGCGCCGAACTGGCCTGTGGCATGTCCATTGCCTGTGGTAGCTCGATTGCAGTCCGGGGCAGCAGCGCTGACGATGTACAGATGACAGCAAAGCAGGGGTGACGCCGCTCACGCTGCGTACACTCAACGCACTCGACAAATACTAAAGTAGTGCAAGGGAGAGGAATTCGGCATACGCATCGCCCACGTGGTACGATGTTCAATTCGGCTAGCAAAATTTCGGGCGACATTTCAGATGCTAAGTTCACGTGAACAAAGCGTACTTTCTTGAGTCGAATAAGTAATTTCAATTCGTGCGAGGCTAACTAGAATGAGGGAAGCAAAGTGCGACAACCTCAACACCACAGTCCACCAGGTTGTGTCCCCCCACGTACAACAGGCGGCTTCGTAAAGCCTTAGGCCTAATGCGTCGCTACCCTGACAACAAGCGGCATCCAAAAAAAAAAAAAAACATCGCCCAAAATGGGCAAAACAGGCAGCCGTGAGGAGACGTTAGCTCTGTGAGGTGGTCCTACCCCGCTCGGTGCACACAGCATCCGAGTTGACGGCGCCCACCGTCTCAGACGGTGTTGGAGCGCCCGGTGCCAGGCCGCAATACCAGTCAGCCCGTAGCGGCACCCGTGGCCCGCGGCCACCCGGCTCCCTGAGCCTCGACTTCCGAAGTCAAAGATATTGTTATGTTGCTCGTGACAATATAGAAGAAGCTGTTTACATAAGAAATTCGGACCACCCATGAGACTTCCATACTCACTTGCTTCAGGCTTGCCAATGCTCCGCGGGCGCTAGGCCTCGCTCTCCTAGGATGCAGACCACGTGGCTCTCGTACCGAGTGTACTTCAACAAAACACTCGCGAAAAGGCTTAGCATGTTAAAAAATTAAAACACGCTACAGCAACCGTCGCCTCGCTCAAGAAAGCACGCCGCCGACCAGGGGCGTAGCCAGGGGGTTCAAACCCCCCCCCCCCCCCCGAAATTTTTTCCGCAACCTCCCCCCCCCCCCTACTTACCCACCCTTTGTTTTCATCGCTTCGCGCTGACATAATTCATGAAACCGGTGCTACTATCACAATTTCATTCCTGGGCGCTTCCGTTTCTGTTGGTAATTTACAGCGAATCATGTCTGCATATGGAAAAAACTGTCACGGTGTTTGTCAAGGCTTTGACACTCTGTGAAGTTTTGGGCGACAATGTGGCGGCCGCATTCTGAAGCAACAAATGCGCAACAAATGAAGCAGCAAATGCGGCAGCCGCATTTTAGATGATGGCGAAAACGCTCGAGGCCTGCTTACTTAGATTCAGGTTGCACGTTAAACACCCCAGGTGGTCGAAATCTCCGGTATACATTACCGCCGCTTCCCTTCAGGTGCCGGTTAGGCCGCATTCGCGCAGGATCTTAGGCTACGTTCACACTTGGTCTCGAAGCTGTCGGAAGCGGCAAAATCTTGCAAAAATCCGCCCGCCTAGGCGGCAAAACCGGCAGAAAAACAGGCTGCGAGCCAAATCGGTCTCGGGCCGATTTTTTCGCCATGGCGAAGCGGAAACGCGGCGGTAAGTCGTTCTGCTTCACTGGAAGCTACACTAGCATGTAAACAACCGGTCGTAAAATTGAACATGGCACCAAAAGTGTAGGCTGTACTGCTGATCGACGCGATCAAGAACCAGCCCTTGCTCTACGACAAGAGTGGCACTAAAACGTACTGTCCGTAATACTCAAGATAGTATTCAACGTCGCGCGACCGGAGGTGCGGCAACGAAGCCTTGGTGTGACCCAACTTCTCGCGCTTTTGCAAAGCCAGGCGAACCCACCACCGCCGTTTCCGAGGTGTCCGCGTCTTCCGTTTATTCATTCTCCATTTCTAAAAAACAAGTAGGTAGAAGTATAAAAGCCATTTCTTCTTCCACTTCCATGGCAGACAACAGTTAGGCAGATTCCTCGTTGGAGCTCCATAATTCTCCTCGCACGTGTACGGTATGTTGCAGAAGTCGCGGGGTGCTTTTCTCGTCGCGACGATAGATTGGGAGCGTAGGTCTCACGTAGGACGCGCAGGCTTTGGCGAGCCCCAACACAAGGGCCAGCCCGGGTTTTAGCTGTGGTGTTCCCGCTGCCCCTTTGGTGTCCTGGAGGCGCCGACAATACGAAATGATGAAATGTTATTGCAACTTGTAAATAAAAGCTATTAAAGAAATATTATCACGCCTAGGCACCAACCTGTGACTCAGCGCTACCGCGCCCGTGTGCGGAGAATTACGGAACGCCAACGAGGAATTTACCGAAGGTCGCAGATGACACGCGAAGTTGCGTAAAATGATCACTTTTGATGACGGTACGTGGATCAAAGAACGAACATACCGCTCGAAATAATGCGATAATGAGCGCCACCACGCCGACAAACGTACGCAGACTAGATGGATCTCGACGAAAACGGCAGCGGCGGCCGCGGCGGTAGCAAAACAAATCTGAACTTGGACAGGCGCGGAAAAAATTTTCCGGCCGCTTTGGCCTTTCCGCCCGCTTGCAGCTTCCCAAGTGTGAACGTAGGCTTAGTCTGCGCGAGAAACGTCTCTTGTTTGCGATTGCGCCCCTACGGAAGGCTGGTAATTACTGTTGTGTTGTTGAATCCCAAACCAGCAATTACGGAAGGCTGGTAGTTGCTGTTTTGTTGTGGAATCCCAAAGCAGCAATGTACACACGAAGGGGTTGATGACAGCAGTGAAACTCCACCGACTCGCAATAGAATGCACGAAACAGACAGCCGACAAGCATGAATTACTGCTGTGCGCAGTACAGCGTAAGTAAACTCTTGTTGCAGGCGCTGACAGTTTTCGTTGGAGTTCACGCGTCCTGAGAAATTGATTATGTGCACTATGCACTGAACAATACCGGAGTTCATTCCTGCATCACTAGTACACCAATCAGTCGAGATTCTGTGAGGTACAAGGCCGCTTCCTGTTTGCACCGGCGTAAGTGAAGCAGAAATGAGTTGCACGCACTACTTAAAATGTGTACACATGCCATATCTGTGCTGTGCGGTGAAATATTCTGTACAATTCTGAATCTGTTGACGTAGAGGCAAATGACAGCTGCACGCTCGCACACAGCTGAAGACACAGCGGCCCATGCACTTGCCGCAGGAAATGCAACCCTCTCGTATGAGGGAGCAGGGCGACGAAAGCTTCGAAAAAAACAAAAAAAGCCTTACGTGTTTTTGCGCGTATTTAAGTTTTCTAGTGCAAAGACGCAGCGAACAAGCTATTGCCATGGGAGTAGGTATAGCCTGGTCACACGTGCATTTTCAGGCGTATAGCCGTCCTTGACTTGTGAAACGCACTTCGCCCCGACGAGGACGACGCCACCTTCGCTTAACGGAAATTAACAATTAGTGATGTCTTCTCCGATCGCACGGGTCGTCTCAATGATGCGTTTTAGAAGACTGGTCCATTCAGTGGCGCGATGAGGGACCGTTGCTCCAAACGCCCACTGTACCAGTCGTACTTACTGTATTTACTCAGCTTACTTTACATTTTACTTAATTTCTTCACAAGCACACGCACACGCGAGGGGGGGGGGGGCGGTCCCATGTGTTTGATATACATGTATAGAGTCTGCTTAAACTACCGCTATTTATTATCGATCACGTGACCTTGAGGAAAACAGAAGCTTGCCCCCGGTCGTGCCAGTGAACCCCCCCCCCCCCCCCCCCCCGAAAAAAATTTCTGGCTACGCCCCTGCCGCCGACACTATAGCGATTAAAATCCAAGCTAGAAATACGCTTCGGTTGAAACAAAAGTTGTCTTGAACCAAGCAAAGCTGTCAAAATTATCGTCCAATGCCCCAAGAGCCCCACATTGGGCACCAGATGTGGGGTCTCACATGTGCTCTTGGGACAAAGGACTGACAACACAGTAGTGCAAACAATCAAAAGGGCATTTATTGCACCTTTCATACACTAATACATGCTAGCCGAATTACTACCAATAGAACATTCACATGGGCGTGCGACAAATCAAGGAAGTCCGACTCGCCGCGACCGGATAGTGAGTGAATATGTTCGTCCCACGCTATGACACCATCGCCTAGTCGTTCACGTGTACGGTCACGCGAACGGTGGCGCGTTTGAACGATCCGTGTTCGTCCATACCGGTGTCCTGCTCTTTGCCTCACGAGACAGTCCCGCGAAGCAGGCCGGGGCACTTGCGAAGCATTCCTGACTGGCGGTGTAAGTCAGTGCTGTACAAACACTGAGGCAGAGGCAAACAGATCGCAGAGCACGATCGCACGCTGAAACGTGCTAAAAAATGACAGTTTCGTTGTCAGCGCACGTGACTGCACGACGAGGGAACAAGCAGACGAAGCAGAAGTATGCATGTCTCTTGCTGCTGTGCGAAGTAAAACAAAGATATGCAGACATTCAGTTTATGTGTTTTATTATTTCTCTAAAGTTTAGTTCGTCTATTGAAGCAACAGATTGCAGAAATAACAGATGTTGCCTTGTATAAATATTGAAGTCACATGTCACTATGAGCGACGTTACAGCACAGACACTTGTACGTAGGCACACTTGCACATATACGTCAACCCTCCGGCTTGGAGCGTAGCGCTCGCGAGGAGAAGTGCGAACGGCGTGTGGTTTGAAATTTCAGCTTTTTTCACGGCGCGTAGCAATGTAATACTTAGCACACATGATCGTTAGCGTGTATTGTATGCACTGCACTTGTCAGCTCAAAATGGCCCAGACCTGGCAAGAGGCGTTTTAACCATAGTTTCCTTGTAATCATGCTTACCACTTCTGTGCCATGCTATTGTCATAAATTTTGACCAAAAATGGCCACATTTCTTTATTGTGGAAGTTCTTATGATAAACACCACAGACAATCCTAGAGTCTTACCTAGAGACTCCAAAAATTCCGAGCAATGCCGGTATCCAGGGGTCATGTTTATGTCCTGTTCGCACCACTGCCTTTTGACGTCACCGGAAGTGCAAATCTCAGAAGATGAGCTGTGGGCATTGAGGGTCTTAACTCGCAGAGCACTTCATCTTTGAAATCACTTGATTAATCGCTGAAGTTATCTTTTCTTTTTGGTTAAGAAGCCAGCGCAGCTTGAGCTGCTGACGGTACCATTTTTAGAGACGCCAGTTGCCAAATTGTTTTACTTCCTTCACAAGAATAAACTAGCTCTTGCTTGCGCTGCCCCATGGCTTGTGTGCTGCCATCTACAAGAACAACAAAGCACTCAAATGAAACCAGCTCGTCCATGGCTGTTTTTACAATAAATGCATCAACATACCCAAGGCACAGAAAGGATTAATCTATACTTGGGCTCTTGTATTACGCACGAGGACAGCAAGTTGCTGCGACACTTACACAAGTTTTTTATGTAACAAAGGTACAGCCGAGCTGGAACTAGGCCAGAATGGTCAGTCAGAAATCCTGATTTAAATTTAGAATCATGAGCTGTGTGCATCTTGTGGAGGCTAATTACTGCTTTGCTGCTTACAGGTTCGTGCCTTTGACAAGGACGAAGGGACTTGGTTTCGATACAGCCTGCACGAAGCCCCAAGCAATGTCACTGCAATATTCAACGTTACTCACGACTCGGGGGAGCTGTACCTCAAGGCACGAGTGAAAGGTGAGCACTTAAGCTCGTTAATACATTAGACATAGTACAGTCAAACCTGGTTAATACGTAGTTGGCGGGAACAACGTTTAGGTACGCACTAAATGATGTACGAATTAACCGCTAATGCTAGTTTAGCGGCTACTTACAGGCCGGAAAAGAACTATGTCACCATGCTCTCAAACGCATGCACTCGGACAGGCTTTATTTGCGGGTAGGCAGCAAAAAATCTGTAATTTTCACTTGCCGCTGTGGCGGCCTTGCCGCACAACGGCATCTTGGAACTCGATAAGGCCGCGAGCCAGTTTGTCCATGAGGCCCCGCTTACTAACTAAATTAACGAGCACTGTGTAACGCGTGCACTGGTAAACATGAACACATCTCGCTCGATGATCGCAGAAATTCGCTGTCAGAACGCTGAGTGAGGAGGTGCGGCAGCAACACCAGCGAGCGTAACGTCGTTCGCTTCAATGCGTACTAGACGTTGAAAGCACAGTGCATACGAAGCTACCAGTGCTACTTGCACTTTGTCTGCAGATCGCTTTGAAGATGAGGTCCGTGCGGGCGCGCACTTTTTCCACGCAGCAGATCGCTTTCAAGATATGGCGGCTGCCACCTAAGTAAACCCCTCGCTTTCTCGCCTCACCCGCCGTGCACGACAGAAGCAGCATGCTTCCTCCCCGCCTTTCTCCCTCGCGCGCGCGAGATAGGCGGCTGACCCTCGCAAGCTTTCGCTTGCACATACAGCGTACGGTGCGCGGCGATGATGTTGCCGTGTTTGGACTTTATACGGAACCTTAAAGCGACGTCCACGGTGAGGGCAGAAATGCGCTTCGCAATAAAATGTGCTTCTGCGTGGTTACTACTTGAATTGGATTCGACGGCGACAGCGAATTCGCACCCCCCTACCGGTGGCTTCTTCACGTTACCGGGAGCTAATCTCGAAGGCCATGCTTTTGTGCGCGGCAATTAGCAACAGCTGCATGAACAGGAAATACGTCATGGTGGCCGCGTTTAAAGTTCACTATCACTGGTGGCTGTCGTCCGAGCATCGCAACTCGAGAATCGAACGTCTGTGCACATAAGATTTTGCCGATTTTGTGCCTGTGCTAGTAGATAAACAAAATAGTACGCACTAACCGTTTGGTGGGCAATGAGCGACTACAACCTAAGCGGTCAGCCAGCACATAGGGTTCAATGGGGGCTGGGTGGGGGAATCGTTGCGACTATGTTTAAACCACAATTACACATTAAGCGGGTACGTATTAATGAGGTTTGACTGTAGCTGATACATGGTCTGTGGTGAACTTCACTGTCGTATAATTGTGGAGTCCACAGTTAGAGTTGAAGGGAGACACTGGTTTGGAATTTTTATTATTTTCATTTTGAGTGTTTCTGGCTGCAACTTTCACACACACAATTTATTTTTGCGTGTTAAAACCAAATATGCAATCAGTTTTTGCCTACCTCATATAGATTTTAAGTAAGGATGTGCAAATACTGAATAGAACATTTACAATTGAATATTGAATGCCATTAAATATTTCACAAAATTTAATGCTTGCAAATTTTGGCCAAGAAAATACGGTGCTGCACATGCTCAGGAGTCTCCTAGCATTGCAGAACAAAAATGTAGCAAGCTATCAGCTAAATTAGGTTCATAGCGTCACCGATCTCGGGGGAGCTGATGTTTATGACTTGAATTGAGAGACATTCAATGGCACAGCGCACATGATTTAATGATGCAAAAACAAATTCCCAGGAAATCAAACTGACTGCATTAAACAAACATGAAATTATCTGAAACTTGTGGGTTCTTGGTGTCTCACAGGAGACCAACCACCGCGGGTTCGAGCTTAGCGAGCCACAGGGCCGCGTCAGCCGTCGCCTCCAGCACTGCTTGCGCGCGAGCTCAGAGGCCGCAAGGGGCTACCGAGCGACGCACGCAAAAACACAGTAAAGTCCTGAGTTGACGGAAACCGTTTACTGAAACCGTCGGCACCAGCACTGCACAAACGCCCGCGCGGCGGGGAGCCAAAGGGGTCCCGCGCCAGGGTGAAAATACAATAACAGGCGCCTATAGCACGTCGCGGCGAGAGCACAGGCTCAAGCTGGGACACGCCGCCAGGAAAAGTCCCTTCGGTTATGCTACTTGCTCTGGCGATAACCAATGGGTCAACTCGCGAGAGCACGGGCAATATCCTTCGGCTTAGGCTTTCGGCAAGTGCGGCTCGGCGGGGTACGACCTCGCGCGAGCACTAATGACACCGCTCGTCGGCTTAGCGTCGGGAAAGGATCAGCACAAAGTACGCGCTCCCCGCACGGGCAAAGGCACTGGCGCGAGCTCCAGTCCTAGTCACAGAGGTGTCGGCGGACGAGAGGAAAGCATGAACGTACCGTGCGCTGGTCACGGAAAGAAGTGAGAGCCACGCTCCGCCGCTAGCAGCCGAACGCGGCCGCCTGATGACGTCAGCGCCCCGCCCTCAGCGCAACCGCCGCGTGCGCAGTGCCACTGCGGGAACCGGTTACGCGGAGGACGGGGAAAAACCGGGGGATGGCAGAACAGGTGTTAGCCCGCGCAATGACGCTGGCGCAACCCTGAATCCCCACAAACTCACAATGTTTGTGTGGTTTGTCACATCACACAATTGTGATGTGACAAACCACATCACAATTGGCGAGCCTGCCAGGATCCGTTCCCGGATTCTATCTTAGCCCAGTCACCGATACTCGGCAGTAGCAAAGATGGAGTGGGAGCGTTTGGCGGCAATAGCAAAGGATTTGAATATGTCTAAGGATGAGGCGATGACATTCTTCGAGTACACTCGTCAAGAGAAAGAGAAGGAGCACGAACGAGAGCGCCAGAAGCACGAACGAGCACGCGAGGAACATGAACAAGTACGCGAACGGCAGAAAAGCGAAAAGGAAATTCTAGAACTAAAGATAAGACTAGCGGAGATGGGCGCGGGTTCTCGCGAAGGCACAAGTTCACCCGGATCGGCGTCATCCGACTCAGCTGCTTCCAGACCAAAGAGAATTTGCCCTAGAAAATTAATGGCTCCTTTTGACGAGCGAAGAGACGACTTGGATGCATATTTGCATCGGTTCGAGAGAATAGCCATCGGGCAAGGCTGGGAGAAGAGCGAGTGGGCTAACGCCTTAAGCCTATGTTTGGTGGGTGAAGCGTTGAGTGTATATGGGCGTATGTCAGCTGAAGAATCACTAGACTACGACAAGGTGAAAAATACTTTATTACAGAGATTCAGGTTGACGGCAGAAGGGTTTCGAGAGAAGTTTCGCTCATGCAAGCCAGAAGACTCGGAGACAGGCAAACAGTTTGCGTGCCGACTAACTAACTACTTTGAAAGGTGGATAGAGCTTTCAGAGACTGACAAAACGTATGAAGCAGTTCGTGACAAAGTCGTAGGTGAACAATTTCTGGCCAGGTGCAGTAACAGTCTGGCAATATTTCTCAAAGAAAGAAAGTTACAAACAGTAAAGCTGATGGCCGAACAAGCCGAACAGTTTGTAGAAGCACAAGGGTTGAAGAATTTGGGAAAGAGTGATAAAGATACGCACGCAGCAGCGGTAGAAGAGGTGAAGAATCAAGGACAAATGAACAGACCAAGGGGACCGCAGAGGTGTTTCCTATGTAATCGGCTGGGTCATGTAGCGATGAACTGTCGGGTGAGAGGTAATCGTCACGAAGCACCGGTAGTTTGTCAGTTGTGCCAAAAGAAAGGTCACAGAGCAGACGAATGCAGGACTAGTTACATGGATCAGACTGCAGGCATTATGAGCGCAAGAGAGGAAGGACAGAGAGGACAGAACATGCCTGTAGTGGAAGGCGAGGTAGAAGGGCACAAGGTTACAGTGCTGAGAGACACAGGAGCAAATACAATTTTAGTGAGGAAAAGTTTAGTGCCGCATGAAAGCATGACCGGATACTTTAAACCAGTGATCTTGGTAGACAAGTCAGTCAAGTATCTGCCAGAGGCACAGATCCAAATATCGACACCCTTCTATACAGGACTAGTCACAGCTAGATGTGTAGACGATCCCCTCTATGATTTGATTGTGGGAAATGTACCGGGAGCGAGGAAAGCAGATGACCCCGACCCAAGTTGGAAGAAGACTGAGAAAGACGTGGTAGAGAAGGAATGCTCAGAAGCGCAAAAGGGAGTGATACAAGACACGGACGTAGCAGCCGCAGTGCAAACACGAGCAAGCAGTAAGGGCATCAAACCTTTGCCAGCATTGCAGGTTACGGCCGTGAAGGGGTTAGATATAACGGTAGCAGAGTTTCGAGAATTGCAGAACAAGGATGAGTCGATAAGAAAATGTGAACAGAAGATAGGGGAACGGGTACAAAGGAAAAAGAGTCGGACAGTAGCGGAGTTTATAAAGAAGAATGATTTATTGTACCGGAGATGTATATTTAGTTCAGGTAGGGAAGTATTACAGTTGATGGTCCCGAAGAGACTGAGGAATAAAGTATTGAAGTTAGGGCACGATAGTGTAACGACAGGTCACCAGGGAATCAAAGACACGTTACAAAAAATAACAGAAGAGTTCTTTTGGCTGGGAGTGCAGAGCGACGTGAAACGATATGTAAAAGCATGTGACGTATGCCAAAAGGCGATGGCTAAGGGGAAAAACGAGGAGAAGACTGGTGTTTGTTTGGCGATTGCCGATGACAAGGACATAGGATTGACGATAGAGCCAACGAAGTGTGAGATAGGCTACAAGACTAGGGAATTTGTGGGGCACAAGTTGGGAACGGGACGAGTCGAGCCCAAGGAGGATACACGAGATAAGATGCAAACAGTGGGCAGGCCCCAGGCAGAGAAACAAGGTCGAGGAAGGATTTTCAGACCTACCCGAGCAAATAGAAGTTGGGCGGAGCGAGATGCAGTGTTTAACAGAGGAGCCCGTGCATATAAAGCTAAGCCGACGTATAACAGATATAATGAGAGGGAGCCTTACTTTACACATAGAGTATATTAAGGGACGACAGAACGTGGGGGCAGATTACATGAGTAGGGCGATGGATTGACTAAACAGTGAGAACATAACGCGTACAAAACAAATGTACATATTTGAAGTGGTGTGAACAATGAACTCATGAGTGGTGTGAACAGTGCAAACAGTGAAATGTGCGCGATAGTGCAGTGAAGTGTGGTGATGAGTGGTAAGCGAAGACGACGCACAGAAAGGCACCCAAGTCACAAGAGTCAAGTTCGCCACCAAGAAAGAAGACGGACAGAAAGCAGTTTTTTGAGAAAAAACTCTTAAAAAGGGGAGCCATGTCATGAGTAAGACGCCGGCGGCGCCATAAAAGAAGAAAAAGACGATGTGAGCGGAGCGTTCCGAACGGCGCGAGCGCGCGAGGCGCGTGAGCCGAGCCGTAATCGAGGGATGAACGGCGCTGTCGGAGGATTATCGACGTGGTTCCGGGCCAGGAAGGTCGCATCGCCAGCTCTGCACTGGCGACGGGAGACTTGGGGGTCTGGCCGAGTCCGTGACGTTGGCCGTCCAAGGCGTGGCCGTCGACCTCGGCAAGTTCGGGCGAGGCTCCTGGACGAGCTGCAGCTTCTCACGGCAGGACCAGGCACCCCAGAGAGGCTCCCCCTTCTGCGGCAGACTGGCACGATTGATCCTCCTCAGGACGCCACGTCAGCACTCTTGAAGGAGTTGGAATGCGTCCCGACGCTAGGCCTAGGCAGGTAGGCTTAAGCTACGGCGACCGCCATTGCGGACGAGCCGACGAGCTCATCACCGACGAAGCACCAGCGAGCTCCCTACTGATAAAGAGACGACGCGCCGACGGCAAGGCAAAAGCATCAACGAGTACACCTACTGCTGGAGAAAAAGGGCCGACGAGCTTCGGACTCTGACAAACGTGCAACGACGAACGCAGCAAGGTGACTCTTATTTGTAGCGTCGCAGAAATAAGACAGGGTTGCCTGACTCGGAAGAGTTAGCCGTCACGGACGCGCATAGGCGCCAAGTAGAACGTTTTGTATAGTAGGCTTTGTACTTTAGTTTGTATTTTTATTAGTATTTCTTCCCGTAGTGTGCTTGATTTTTAGTTTTGGTTTTGAGTGTGCGTGTTATTAAAAAATCTGTTTGCTGTGTCGCCATCCGTCTTCCTTCTCCATCTCGTCTAACACCCGCACGCCTCCGAGATCGGTGACAACAAAAAACATCACAATGACGCTGGCGCAACCCTGAATCCCCACAAACTCATACAAGACACAAACAAATCTCAACCAAAGCTAACAATAAATTGAACTGTCCTTATTGCCAACTATGTTAGTCCTAGACTTCAATCCCCATGGCAGTCTGATTACTCTAGCCTCCCTCGTTGTGTCGCTGCACGAAGGGAACATTCTTACTTTATGTTGTCGACTCTTGTTGTTCAAAGTCCGGGCTTGGTTGTGTCTCTTCCGGGGTCACTACTCCCGACGATTCTGTATATGTCGTCGCCTTTGTAGCCGCCTGTGTCTCAGTCGTTGTCAATGACGTGGCAGGGAGGCCTGGTGGGTTCGGCCTAGCGACGTGTTCGGCCGGTGCTTCCGTCCGGTACCTTGCTCAAGTGACGACGAGGCGCCCCGGGGACTGTGTTGCGCGACGTTGTTAGCTGGTCTCTGGTCTACGAAGGGGGATTGCAGCTGGGGTGTCCGGAACTACCGTGAGAAGCTGCAACCCGTCTGAGGAGCCTCGCTCGAACGTCACCGAGGTCGACGGCCGTGCTTTGAAATGCCAGCTTCAAGGCCTCTGGAGACGAATACCTGGTGCTCCCGTCGCCAGTACGGTGCTAGCAAGTCAACCTTCCTTGACCGAAGCCACGCAGACAATGCCAGCTCAGTTCTGCTCCTCTCCCGATCATGGCTCGAGTCAGGCACCTCGAGCACTCGTGCCTTTCGGAACACCCCGCGCTCTTTGTCGTCGTTCTTCTTTCTCCGCCTGCCCCTTACTCATCACACATAGAAATCAAGATATGCAGTATGGTCTATTCTTGCTAAATGGAAGTTCGACTTAGTATGTCCGCACTAATTGCAACTGTATACAGTAAAAGCTCGATGATACGAATCTCACGGGGTCACGAAAAATATTCGTATTAGCCGAAATTCGTATCATCGAAACACAATTAAAACTACTGTCGAATCTCGATAATTCGAACTCGAAGGGGCCCGAAAATTTGTTCGAATTAAAAGGACGTATTTTTGAAGTATTCGTGCACCATAGCACGATGCACGAACGGTGCGAGTCGTGAAATATTGCGGCGCGCAAGCGCATAGCAAGCGCGGGCCACGAAACTGCCCACGCCGGCTAACGGTCGTTTCCCGATAACGACAGAAAACGAAGCTTCAGGGAGCGAGCGGGCGGCGCCGGCACACGGGTGCGCGCGGAGACCGTCGAAGGTGAGGGAGGAGGGCGGCAGGGAAGCGGATATGGCCGCGTCAAATCTGCCGCTTCGGTGGCTCCCCTCGCCCTCCCTCTCAACTCCCTCGTAGCTCTCTCAACTTCGACTCCGCGCGCACATCTCCGTGCGTGCCCGCCGCCGTGCTGGCGCCAGCTTATTTTAGCCGCCCCCTGAAGTTTCGTTTTCTGCCGTTATCGGGAAGCGAGCGTTTGCGGGCGTGGCAGTTTCGTTGGCCCGACTGTGCCTCCGCCGCTGCTTCCCTCTGCGCTGCTGCCGCAGCGTGCAAGGTCAACATGTGACTATAAAATAGAGGAGAAGGGTTCACTGCCATTTTATCCGCGTGGCTAAGACGTCGGCACTAGTGTGTGCTAGAATACGGTTGTCTAGAACACTCTAGTCGGCACGTACACGCTTGTTCCAGCGCGATGCAGAAACGACGACCTTGCAATTTGAGAGAGGGGGAAATTTCCGGCGCGGGTTCCTTTTTTCCCCCCCCGTTCCTTCGCGCGCGGCATTGAGGGGTCTCTCCTGAGCTTTTGCTCTATGGCGGTGTCGGAGCAATGCCGGTCGGAGGCGCCGCCGCGTTATTTGGCGCGCTGCTAAGAGCATTGTCGGTACGCGGTATGTTCGAAGTAAGCGTGTTCGAATTAACGAGATTCGACTTGTGGGAATGCGCGACTCTCACGCGTCCCCTGATGTTGTTTTCCCCGCATGTCTCCTGTAGTCCGGCTTCTCTGCGTGGCTAAGCCCGGCGGTGGTTGCGGCGCGTTGCGAGAGATGGCGCTAGTGTCGCGATGTAACGCGGGGTCACTTGGGAGAAAAAGGTCGGAGGCGCTCTCTCTTTGGCTTGGGATTGGCGACCAACACGCACGAACGCTTCGCGCGTGCGCTGGCCCGCTCCGCGCGACCGTCACGCGAGGCTAAGAGCAGGACACCGGTATGGACGAACACGAATCGTTTGAGCGCGCCACCGTTCGCGTGACTGTACACGCGAACGACTAGGTGATGGTGTCATAGCATGGGGCGAACGTATTCGCTCGCTTTCGGGTCGCGGTGAGTAGGACTTCCTTGATTTGTCGCGCGCCCGTGTGAATGTTCTATTGGTTGTAATTCGGCTAGTATGTATTAGTGTATGAAAGGTGCAATAAATGCCCTTTTGATTGTCTGCACTACTGCGTTGTCGTTCATTTGTCCCAAGAGCACATGTGAGACCCCACATCTGGTGCCCAACGTGGGGCTCTTGGGGCATCGGACGATAATTTTAACAGCTTTGCTCGGTTCGAGATGTTTCAACCGAAGCGTAGTCCTAGCGTAGATTTTGATCGCTAGTGTCGGCGGTGTGCTTTCTTGAGCGAGGCGACGGTTGCTGTAGCGTGTTTGAACTTTTCAACATGCTAAGCCTTTTCGCGAGTGTTTTGAAGTACACTCGTCGGTACGAGAGCCACGTGGTCTGCATCCTGGGAGAGCGAGGCCTAGCGCCCGCGGAGAATTGGCAAGCCTGAAGCGAGTGAGTAAGGAAGCCTCGTGGGTGGTCCGAATTTCTTATGTAAATAGCTTCTTCTATATCTTTGACTTCGGAAGTCGAGGCTTAGGGAGCCGGGTGGCCGCGGGCCACGGGTGCCGCTACGGGCTGACTGGTATTGCGGCCTGGCACCGGGCGCTCCGACACTGTCTGGGACGGTGGGCGCCGTCAACTCGGATGCTGTGTGCACCGAGCGGAGTACGACCACCTCACAGAGCTAACGTCTCCTCGCGGCTGCCTGTTCTTGTGCCCATTTTGGGTGTTTTTTTTTTTTTTTTGGATGCCGGTTGTTGTCAGCGTAGCGACTCACTAGGCCTAAGGCTTTACGAAGCCGCCTGTCGCACGTGGAGGGACACAACCTGGTGGACCGTGGTGTCGCGCTTTGCTTCCCTCATTATAGTTAGCCTCGCACGAATTGAAATTACTCGTTCGACTCAAGAAAGCAAGCTTTGTTCACGTGAACTTAGCATCTGAAATGCCACCCGAAATTTTGGCTAGCCGAATTGAACATCGTACCACGTGGGCGATGCATATGCCGAATTCCTCTCCCTTGCAGTACTTTAGTGTTTGTCGAGTGCGTTGAGTGTACGCAGCGTGAGCGGAGTCACCCCTGGTTTGCTGTCACCTGCACATCGTCAGCGCTGCTGCCCCGGACTACAATCGAGCTACCCCAGGCTTTGGAGATGTCTGTGGTGATGTCTTTACCGCAGGGAATGCTGCCCAATATGCTCAGTGTGCCGAGGAAGCTCGTCAGCTAGCTCACCTGCACATTTGCTCTCAGGAAGACTACAATGCTCACAGGTACAATCTCCGCCAAAGAGAAGTTACCTACCACCCCTGAGACAAAGTATGGATCTGGAGTCCCGTCCGCCAGCGCGGGAGGTCGGAGAAACTTCTCCGGCGTTATTTCGGGCCTTACCGGGTTCTTCAACGCCTCAATGACGTCAACTACACAGTTGTTCCAGAGAGCACCACGCGAAGCTCCCGCCGTGCACCACAACCGGACATCACCCACGTGGCTAGGATGAAGCCATATTATGCACGCTGACCACCTACCTTCCCTACTTCGAAAGCATCGAGCCGATGCTTTTCAAGGAGGGGAATAATGACATGTCAATTCAGTACATTTTCATGTTTTATGCAGTTCCAGTTTGCTTGCTCTTTATTTTGCTCGCCGCGGAGGATTCGGTGGGGAGAGACGAAAGACGACAAAGAAGACGTGCTGCTTGATCGGATCTGTTCTGCTGTGTGACTGGTTGTTGCGTGTGCTATTATTACCGTGACACTATGTAAATAGCCTCCTTTCTGTATCTTCGGCTCTAAGAGCCAGGCGCCGGAAACGCTGGCTAGGATGTCAGCGGGGCGCAGTCTCAGGAGTCGGCTCGAAAGCTGCGTGTTGAGCATCGAGCGGGGACCACTTAGCTAGGCCGGCATCTCCTCACGGCGGCTCATTGGAACCCTTTATGGGTCTTTTGTGGCATTGGTATCCGTCACGGACGCGATTAGGCCTAAGGCTCTGCAGAGCTGCCGGTCGCATGTTCGAAGACGACCATGCCGTGACAGTTAGCGGGTGCAGCCGGATTCACTAGTTTTACTATACTCGCCCGAGCGGAGAAAACTCGTTCAAAATAGAAAGCTTGTTTTGTTCAGATGGACTCAATATTTTGCAGACAGAATAACCGAAATCTCGGGGGACCATAGAGCGCTTTGTTCATACAAGCATCGCCCACTTTCACGCTGTATCGGACCGGAAAAATTCGGTCGAAGCTAATAACTTTATTTCAATGAACTTGATTATTTTTCATTTCCACATAAAGCTACGCGGTAGACGGGTGATTCAGCATCGTGTCAGACGGCCGACGCTGCGGCGGCCTCTACTGCCTTAATTCTAAGTGTTTGTGGCGTGCATTTACGCGACTTTGAAGAATGAGTGAAGCTGCCTGGACTTCCTATTGCTGCCATCATCCACATTCCTGCCTGACATCTCGGCTTCAAATCGCAGCGGAGTCCCTTCCCTGTTCCCGGTCTGATGCAGCAGCACACGCCAACCACGATGAGGGAGGCCCACCATCATATACTCCCACGAGCATGCGTCGGTGCGAGGTTGATTGTGCCGGCGTGCGCGCCGCTTCGCGAAAGTTCTGACCCGCTGTTCCCGGGTGGACATTGGGGGCGGATCTTGAGGGCAAACAATCTTCAGCCGCTGTAATCGTCAACCACAGTGACAGCTGCCATATCTGGACGACCGCCACACAGGACCGTGCTGCCTATCGACATGGACTCTGTCATTTCCTGCAGGAGTTTACCATTGCATCTGCCCGGACACTTCGTCAACGCCGTCCTATATAGCGAAGTCAACCTTGCTGGCCTGCTCGAAGTGTTAGTTGCAGTCGTAATAAATGCTTTTCGAGTGTACACGTGGTTGTCGTTGTTTCCTCGAGCTTGTACCGGACCGTGGTTGATGGGCAGGCATGCACCGACCGCGGGGTTCGGTGTACCGAGGCAGAGAGCCATTGGCATTGCCCCCTATCCCGACAACTTGTCATTGTGATTGTGAAGAAATTGAGGATATAAGAGTTTCTATGAGCCGTACAAAGCCTTTGCACTTTTGATGTCTGATTTCGTGATCAGCTGCATTTAAGTGCTTCACTGTCTTAACACTTGCAGGTGGTGGTGTGTTCCAGTTCTTTGTTCACGTCAGCGACCAAGGCGAGCCGCAGCCCCTGTGGGCTGTGGTACCCGTCACCGTGGCAGTGGTGCCACCTCCCGAAGAGCTCCCGTCACTCGAGGTGCCAACTCGGGACTTCTTTGTGCAAGAGGGCATGCCACTGGGCAGCCGCGTGCTAGCATTGCCACCTGGCACAACACTGCTGGGTACCTCTGAGTTCAGCATTGATGCTGAAGGTAATCTGGTGGTTGCAGCACCTCTTGACCGGGAGCACTTAGCTTCACATCATTTAACGCTGCGCAAGGAGACACTCCGTGGCTTGGCCACAGCCTTTGATGTGACGGTGCATGTCTTGGATGACAATGACTGTGAACCTGTGTTTGATGTATTGGCCTATAAGACTGCAGTGGCTGAAAATGCTGAGGAAGGGTGTGTTGTGGCTCGGCTGGTGGCGCACGACCCGGATCTTGCGCTGCGGAAGGTGACATATGAATTTTACGAGGACACTGACCCAGTGGCAGACATCTTCCAGGTGGACCCATCAAGTGGGGTTGTCACGACTCTAGTGGCGCTTGACCGGGAAGCTGTGCCTTTCTACAACTTTACAGTAAGGGTGCGTGATGATGGTCTCTTGTCCTCGTCAGCTTGGGTCTACGTGGAGGTGCTGGATGTCAATGACAACCCCCCTGTGTTTGAGCAGACTCGCTACCAGGTGCAGGTCTCTGAGGATGCTGTTGCGGGCACTGTGATTGCCAGTCTTCGCATAGAGGATGCCGACCAGGAGCCGGCTCCGGTTGGATTCTATGTGCTCTCAGGTGACCCTGGCCAGCAGTTTGCAGTGCGTAGTAGTGGTGACATTTTTGTACAGAGGCCTCTGGACAGGGAGGCAGTACAAAACTACACCGTCAAAGTGGTGGCCACTGATGGCTTGCATGTGGCCACAACTCAACTGGACATAACCATCCTGGACACCAATGATAATCCGCCCATCTGTCTGAAGGTGAGATAAGGTGCCTCTTCACAGTCTAGGTTCATATACGTTCTTCTAAGCACAACTGTTTCTTTTGTTTGCTGTGATTGGCTGTAATGGAGTGTAGCTAATCTAACCAGAGGAAACTGTGCAACTATTCTGTGTACTGCAACTGTTTGTTTTTCTTCCTTTCTCTGAGCTAAAATTTCTTACTGCGAGACAAGTTTACTCAACTGTGTACTTGCCAACTCTCCTGAATTTTTCATAATGTTTACAAATTCGAGTTCGTTATGCAATTTTACAATTGTTGCGTCTTGTTTTATAAGAAATAAGTTCTGATTTCGAAAAAATATTAAAGGTGTAAGATTTTTCACACTGGATTTGAAGAAAAGTTCATTCAAAAAAGAAATTGTGATGGTACTTGTGCTGCCTTCTTTTGACTGCGCAAGATTCCATATGCTTGAGGAACACTTGCTTTAAACGAGTTTCTTTTAAGAAGTTTTTGAAGCAGGCAAAGTAGGCAACGTCAAGGTTGGTGAATAAGTCACAATGTTTGTAAAAAACTATATATTCTTGTCAGTCTTTGCTGTTCCAAATTTGCCACTGCTTGTGTTCTGCATCAAATGATAAATGATTTTTAATAAAATGTGTATATACTAGGAGCTCTGCGAATACTGAATAGTAGATTTCAAATTGAATATAGAATTGAACCAAAAAAAAAAAAACTCCGAATATCAAATAGAATTTATAATATCAGAAAACTTAAAGCAAAGCTTTATGCTTAGAAATTTTGTGCGAAAAAAAAACAAAAAACATGGTGCTGCAAGAAGCACGGTATGGTGTGCTCTTTCTATTTGAAGAAAAAACAGAGGTTGGACTCCTGTGCCAATTGCGCCATTTTGATACGAATGCAAATTCCTGCATCAAACTGCGCGAAACACTGAAAATTGACCGAAATTGCGCCACGCTGCGCCAGAACGGCTTTGGCAACTGTGCTCCGGCAGCGGCTGCGAACAGAGGGCGCATTTGTTCTGCAGAAAAAAGTGCAGCCATCACGATCCGCCCCGGTCCGAGGCGGATCGTGACACTGGCGACGAAGGAAGCCCACGTGTCGACCCAAGCCACCGAGAGCGGCGAAACGCCGCCCCCCGTTCCTGCCGCCATGCCGCTGTATAGGAGGCTCGAGCCATTTGAGGGTGATGGGTATGCCTGGCCAGTCTACGAGGAACAAGTTCACGTGTTTTTCCGGTCGAACGACTCACCCAAGGTAAAACGGCGGGACATTTTCCTGGCCAACTGCAGTACCCGCGTCTTCAGTCTCCTGCTCGACCTTCTCAAGCCGGCCACACCGCATGTCAAGACGCTGAGTGAGCTACTCTACACACTGCGCTCGCATTTCAGCCTGGCACCGTCAACGTTAATGGAGCGTTTTCGCTTCAACAACCGGAGCCGCCGCGAAGGAGAGACTCTTGGCCAGTTCGTCGCTGCGTTACGAGGGTTAGCGAGTGCCTGCGCCTTCGGAGACCAGCTCGACTCGCTGCTCCGGGACCGTTTCGTCTGCGCGATAAACAACCCCGCCATGCAGACACGACTCCTGGAGCTTCTTGATCCCTCGCTGGACAATGTTGCGAAGGCAGCGCAGGCAATGGACGCTGCAGCTAAGGTCGCCGGCGAGATTGCACGCGCGACCGGCTCACCGTCGACGGAAGCAATGGTCAACAAGTTGACGACTAAGGGTGGTACGTGCAGTCGCTGCGGTGGTGACCACTCCCCCTCACAGTACCAGTTGCGAGCACCGCACAGCTGTGCCTCCTGCACAGTTTCTTGGAATTGTCGTGCTTATAACACTGGACTTTTCGGTGCTTCCTGCAAGTGGCTGGCGCGTGTGCGGCCACTCATGGTTGCTATTCTTGCTGTCGGAACAGCCCGGGCGACTAGTATTTAGAGTGAACTAGAATACAGTTGAGTGGGCCGAGCGGTGCGGCACTCCTTGCTGAGGCACAAAACAACGAAAAGTAGAGTGAGGGTGCTGTGAGTGAACTAGATATTAGGGAGGTACGCGCTGCATGGGTTCAGTGGGCGGGTGTGTCTGTCCCCAGGATCGGTGTAACGGAAATCTATTCCAGTCGATTTTTATGCCCATATGGGCAAGGCCTAAGCCATTTTGACCTACCACGAAGGGCTAATAGCAGATTTAGAATAAAAATCGCAGTTTAAGGCGAAGCATCGATTGCGATAGCAAATTATGAGACAGCTATATGAAGTAAGGATAGTAGATTTATCAGCCTTGTATACTTGAAAATATTCGCTTACTAACTTAATTTTACTGACTAAATTAGCAAGCATGGTGTCACGCACGTACAAGCAAACATCAACGCATCTCACTCGATGACCGCAGAAACTCGCTGGAGTGAGGAAGCAGGGCAGCAGCAGCGAGCGAATGACCTTCGTGCTGCATCTTACTTCGACGCGAACTAAGTGGCGAAAACAGAGCGCACATAAAGCTATGAGCATTCGCACTCTGTCCCCATCGCAAATCGCTTTCAAGATAGGGCCCGCGCGGCGTGCCGTACGCAACAGCTGCCCCCCTCCTCTTGGTGCTCTTTGTGCAACGGCAGGCGGTGGCGCTTCCTTCCTGCTTGCCTCCCTTGCGTTGGCGAGATTGCTCATCCTCGCATGCTTTCAGTCGCGCATGCAGCATATGGTGTGTGGTGACGCTGTTATTGCCGCTTGACTTGTGGGGTCTCACACGCACTCTTGGGACAAAGGAATGACAACACATTAGTGCAAACAATCAAAAGATCATTTATTGCACCTTCCATGCACTAATACACGCTAGCCGAATTACTACGAATTGAACATTCACATGGGCGCGCGACAGATCAAGGAAGTCTGACTCACCGCGACCAGATAGCGAACGAATATGTTAGCCCCATGCTATGACACCATCGCCTAGTCGTTCACGTGTACGGTCACGCGAACGGTAGCGCGTTCGAACGATCCGTGTTTGTCCATACCGGTGCCCTGCTCCTAGCCACGCGAGACGGTCTCGCGAAGCGTGGATCGGCACGCGGGACGTCCGCATCGCTCACCGATCCCAACCGGAAGATGAACAGCCTTGTCCCTTTCGCACCCGCATAACCCCCGCCGTCAGGTGGCGTTAGCAGCGCAACACCAGCGCCATCTCTCGTAATACGCTGCAACTCCGCCGCCGTAAAGCTACACGGCGAAGCCGGATTACAGGAGACGGGAGCCATGCGGGGAAAACATCAGGAGACGGGTGAGTGTCGCGCAACGCCACATCCCCCCAACCTTAAATCACTGCATACTGTGGCGAAATATCTCAACACTGTCTAGCATCAACGCGTGCTTCGCGAACAAGAGGTACGTAGTACACGCAGCAGTGGCTGCACCGAGGAAATGTCCACGCGCTTTCCATAACATGCGAGCCGACATTGTCTCTGGGGTTAACCGCTGGCGTCCGTTGGTCACAGCGCCACCTCTGCAGACTCAATGGCACGATTCCAGCCCAGGACTCCGGAAACGGCGACGATGAAGTCGGCACGAGCAAGCGTCGCTCGCGTCGATGCGCCCTGCCAGCGAGAGCCGCTGTAGCCGTTGGTGATTGCCGGCTCTTTTCCCAGCTGCCGAGGGTTGCGAGCTGGACACAGGTGGCCGCCAAACTAGCTGCGCCGAACTGTCCACAGGCATCTGTATCGCCTGGAGTAGCTCGATTGTAGTCGGGGGCAGCAGCGCTGACGATGTGCGGGTGACAGCAAACCAGGGGTGACTCCACTCACGCTGCGTACACTCAACGCACTCGACAAACACTAAAGTAGTGCAAGGGAGAGGAATTCGGCATACGCATCGCCAACGTGGTACGATGTTCAATTCGGCTAGAAAATTTTCGGGCCGCATTTCAGATGCCAAGTTCCTGTGAACAAAGCTTACTTTCTTGAGTCAAACGAGTAATTTCAACTAGTGCGAGGCTATAGAATGAGGGAAGTAAAGTGTGACACCTCAACACCACGGTCCACCAGGTTATGTCCCTCCATGTGGGACAGGCGGCTTCGTAAAGCCTTAGGCCTAATGCGTTGCTACCTTGACAACAACTGGTACCTAAAAAAACAAAGAAAACACCCAAAATGGGCACAACAGGCAGCCACGAGGAAACGTTAGCTCTGTGAGGTGGTCCTACCCCGCTTGGTGCACACAGCATCCGAGTTGACGGCGCCCTCCGTCCCAGACGGTGTCGGAGCGCCCGGAGCCAGACCGCAATACCAGTCAGCCCGTAGCGGCACCCGTGGCCGGCGGCCACCTGGCTCCCTGAGCCGCGACTTCCGGAGTCAAAGAGATAGAAGAAGCTATTTACAAGAAATTCGGACCACCCATGAGGCTTCCGTACTCACTCGCTTCAGGCTTGCCAATGCTCCGCGGACGCTAGGCCTCGCTCTCCCAGGATGCAGACTACGTGGCTCTCGTACCGACGAGCGTACTTCAACAAAAAACACTTGCGAGAAGGCTTAGCATGTTGAAAAGTTCAAACACGCTACTGCAACCGTCGCCTTGCTCTAGAAAGCACGCCGCCGACACTAGCGATCAAAATTCACGCTAGGACTACACTTCGGTTGAACCAAAGGTTGTCTCGAACCGAGCAAAACTGTTAAAATTATCGTCCGATGCCTCAAGAGGTCCACGTTGTGCAGCCAGATGTGGGGTCTCACACGCACTCTTGGGACAAAGGAATGACAACACATTAGTGCAATCAAAAGATCATTTATTGCACCTTCCATGCACTAATACACGCTAGCCGAATTACTACCAATTGAACATTCACATGGGCGCGCGACAGATCAAGGAAGTCTGACTCACCGCGACCGGATAGCGAACGAATATGTTAGCCCCATGCTATGACACCATCGCCTAGTCGTTCACGTGTACGGTCACGCAAACGGCAGCGCGTTCGAACGATCCGTGTTTGTCCATACCGGTGCCCTGCTCCTAGCCACGCGAGGTGGTCTCGCAAAGCGTGGATTGGCGCGCGGGACATCCGCATCGCTCACCGATCCCTACCCGAAGAGGAACAGCCTTCTCCCTTTTGCGCCCGTGTAACCCCCACCGTCAGGTGGCGTTAGCAGCATGAACCGTTTCATTAATCTTATGTGACGGATGGACAGGTTTCCTCGATAGGTAGGCATAGAAATGCTTACGCATTAAAAAAATAAACACGTATAAAGCGACTAACCACAAAAAAAAAAAAAGGAATGCTGATTTTTTACAACTTGAAACAGGTAAATAAAAAAAAATTTGGAAAGTAAGGAAGCAACACGGCACACATAAATGAAAAAATGCACAAGGTAAAAGGGTTGACATTACAATTGCCAACTTTCGAGTGGACGAAGTGCAAGAGCCACTGGCGACGACCAACCTTGTCAGTGCAGCCTTGTCTGTGTTGCTGCCAGTCTGTACGTGCAACAAAGCTGAACAATTTCTTTTAGATATCCGTGTCGCAATATACAGCAAGCTAGGTGCACTATAGTTACCTGACTAACTTGGCTAGCAATACCGATAGAGGCACTGCAAATGGCCAGGGCCTCCTACCAAACTAGAAGCACGAAAAAAAAAAAAAAAAACGAAACGGTCTTCATGCTTATGACAATGCAACTGAACACAAAAAAGTGCGAACTACCTATCAGGCATTATAAACAGAAAATGTCGTGTATTTTTGTTATGCAGTAGATAAAAAAAAGCAAAAGCCGAGACTTGTGGCAGTCCTGACGGGATCAAGTCAGGACATGAAACATTTAATCAAATGTCGGGACTGTCCCGCTAAATTTGGGATCATTGGCAACCTTAGTTGACATAGGTACTGTACTTATTTGATTATAGGTCAGGCTTTTCTTTTTTCAAAAATGTTTCCCAAAAACGAGCTATATTCGTGACCAAAGAATCTCGACCTATACCTGTGAGCAAAGCTCGCAAAAGTACGGAGCTAATGGAGTTCCTACGTTGTGCCTGCCGTAAAGCCAGTCTCGAGGTTTCTTAGACGGGCTTTAAGAAACAGTGCATACCCAGCGCACTGAATGGCGGCACCAAGGATGCCGCCATTTATGGTGCCAAAGGCGCCTGCAAAGCATCTGATGAGGACGTTTTCTCTGGTAGTTCCGATGAGTACCGCAGCTTGGTGGCATTGACTAGCGAGATTTATTAGCCGAACTTATGGTAAATAAAGGTGGGTCATTCCACGCCAAACATCCCAGACATTCATTGCGCTTTGCCCTCTCCGATTGTATTCCCAAAAATTGTGGTCAATAATTTTTGTGCGCTATTCGATTTTGTAGACTATTTTTGCAAGACATTTTTTTTTCTTTCTCTTGCAGCGATTTGAATGTTGCCTAGGTTTCGAACAAACACAGCAAAAATACAATACTGTTCTACAAACAGACTAGTGGAACTGTTATGGGTGCTGAAATATCGGTCAGAGTCGCTGCACTCGCCATGGTTTACAGAGGAACACGAAAATTCTGGTTCTCTCCCTTTCTTAGATGTCTTTGTGAAAAGTGAGTGACTGCACCTTTCCTTTTCTGTATTCAAAAAGCCAACACAAACAGGAAGATATCTTCACTTTAATTCTAATCACCTCACCTGCCAGAAGTTTTATGTAGTCTGAAGCCTCATCAAGAGGGCTGAAAGAACTTGCTCTTCTCCGCACCACCATAAGGGAGAAAAGAACACAGTAATTCGTGACCTTGGGATGAATGGTTACCCAAAGTCATTGATTTACTGCACCTTCCGCCGTCGAAATGAACGGAAGGTGGCGGCTGCTGCACCAGCCAGGAAACAGCAGCGTGTCTCGATACCACCGAGACATGAGCCCGTGTGCTGCAAGGGGCAGGGGCTCACAGGCCTCTCTCTACGGTCGGTAGCCTTCTCCCTCGTCCAAAAGACCACTTTCCTGTCGAAAAGGCACAGGGCATTGTCTACAAAATTACCTGCATCGAGTACCCTGCGTTGTATATCGGCGTCATACCTGTAAAAGCACCACAAATGCATATAAGCACTGCTACGCCTCACGCCATCTCACCCCTTACACGGACTTTCGGGCCGGCGCGCAGGGAGGCGGTGGCCGCTCAACATAAAAAGAAAAAAAAAATTGTTTTCTTGCCTAAAACAAGGATTACTTTGATGAAACGTTCAGAATTAAATCTCTTTTGTACACCCTTCCAAATGAATTCAAGCAAGCATTTTTACTTGGACTGCATCACCAATCTACATGTCTGAACATGAGGCATTTTTCACATTTTCTATGTTTGCGCCTCTTCCACTTTGGAACTACTTGCCCATCAACTTGAATTCTTTGGCATACTTACTGCCAACTATCCAGCCGCATGATGCAGTTGTATAGTGTCTGTAGATCTTGTAGATACAAATGGTTGAAATTGTCGAAGAATCTCAGAATTGATTTATCACAAAGCACATTGTGAGACAAAGTAGCGGCCGCTAATGGGAGAGCAAAAGGAAGCGAAATTACTTTTCTAGCAACCAACTGCATTTTAAGGCGGTCCATGTAGTATTTTATTTTTGCAGGTGCTTTTTTTGCAACCTAGGTTTTGCACACGCAACAACATTCAAATCGCTGTAAGAGATAAAAATATTTTTTCTTGCAGAAATAATCTACGAGGTCAAATAGTGCACCGAAATGATTTACCACAATTTTGGGAAATAAAATTAGAGAGGGTCGAGCTCAATGTGTGGGACGTTTGGCGTGGAATGACCCAAGTATGTCACATTCAAAGCTTTTTGTTTTTCTAGAAAGATAGGGGTCAACCTACACTCGAATGATATTTTTTGAACTTCTCGGCGAGTTCAATATACAGGGGTCTACCTATATTTGTGTTCGACCTACAGTCAAGTACGGTAGACTATTGAGACTGGTTGTAATGAATTCCAAACGATGAAAACTGGGAACAAGAAGTTATTGCAAATGATTCGTTAGGCATTCATGAAATTTTTTGTGGTCTGTACAGGTAACGAAGTGGTCAGGGAGCACACTCCAAAAAACGATTGCATCAGGGAAAATGAAGTGATGCGGTCAGGTAAATGTGCTATGGCAGAGTTGTGACTTATGTGAGAGGAATGGTGGTTTAAGCAGGTGGTGCCTTGAGCGTGGATTGTTGAAGAAGGAGTGAAACAAACAAAGGCGCGATGTGATGGGGCATGAATTCAGTTTTGGTAGACTGATTCTTTGCTTCAAGGAAGTGGCACTAGTGTACCGTAAATATCATGAGGAGATGAAGCAGGTGGTTCTATTTTGAACGGATTCCAGTGGTGCAGCTAGGTAATCGTTAAAAGAACGCCAGATAACTTAAGCAAATTGAAGTTGAGGACGGATGAATGTCACATATGCTAAATGCATTACTTCTGGAAATGTGTTTTTGAACTTTCTTTGTAGATACCTGAGCTAGCGCACCGCTATGCAATGAATACTTTCAATTTGTGTTACCCATGAATGCGACGACGTCACATGTAGACCAAGGTACTTGTAAGATGAAGTGGTGCTGATGTTGGCAGAGGTAATGTGATAAGTAGACTGGAGGGGACTGTGTTTAGAGATAAAATACATAGATCTGCATTTTTGTAAGTTAAGAGACATGTTGCCATTTTTCGCACCATGACAAGATGGTATCAAGATTGCGCTGCAGGCAAAGGACATCATCAGTGGAGTTAAGTGTTGTAATCATGCATTCATCTGCTAAAAGTCGTAGTTTACAATGTACACTTGTAGGTAAGGGGTTCACATAGATTAGAAATAATAAAGTGGACAGACAGGCGTCCTGAGGTCACATTGGTAAGAGGTGAGCATTGGTTGTTTGTAGCAGTGTGCACCCGGATAGGAACTGTTCAATCCATCTGAATAGGCTATTTTAGATTCCAAGCATAGAAAGTTTTTCTCGTAAGAGCTTATGAGGCACCCTGTCAAAAGCTTTTGATATTTACATATAAAATGAACACGTCCAGACATTTTAGTTTAGATGTCTTGTTAACATCCACAGTTTTCTGCTTCCATTTGCAGCATGGGATTGATTATGTGACTGTGTTTGTCGTGCAGTCCAAGTACACGGAGCTTGTTTCGGAGAGCATTGCAGTGGGCACTGCCATCCTGACGGTTGAAGCCACGGATGCGGATGATAGCAGCCATGCTCAACTCCACTTTTACCTGTCAGGCCAAGGATCAGAAGACTTGGTTTTAGATGCCAGCAGTGGTAAGGTTGTTGCTTCTTTAGTGTTGTTTTGCTTATGCATGGCTTTCAGGGATGTTAGGATGTTACTTAATCATAGAAAAAGTCTTGTTCTTCTCATTTAAAGCTGCTTATGCGCATCTGAGGATTGTGGCACGCCCTGTCACCTTTGCAGGCATGTTTACCTATTGTTTCTGCCCCTTTCCTCTCGGGACAGAACAGAGTGATACCCCATCTGTCACTTATCCACCTTGAAAGTCCCTGTGGATAATTAATGAGAATCGCCCCCTCGCCTTGCCGGCAGTGCTGGAGCAAGTGGAGAGAATTTGGCACGGTGCAGGTGCATCCTCTCGTATGACGGCCCCTTTGGAAATTGCTGACTCCTCTGCAGTGACTAATGCTTGTGCTAGATCACATTCATTGAAGGCTGATAGAAATTGCTGACTCCTTTTCAGTGACTAATGCTTGTGATGGATCACACTCATTGAAGGCTGACAAAAATTGCCCTAGTGGCCAGGTCACTGCGAGAGTATGCAGCATGGTTGCAGGGAGCCTTCGTACTTGCGGGTAATGAGGTGTGCCCTTGCGCCTTTGTGCAAGCATTCGCCTATTCTATCGACTCACGCCTCTACTTTTCCAGCTGTGGTGGTTGTTGGGAGGGAATTTTTCCACAGGCCATTTTGCGTTGGTGGTGCTTCGCGCTGCAGGCAGGACCGGGGCAATTGGCAGAGCGAGTGTGAGAGAGACCTTCTTAAGACAGCACTGGGTACACACACATTTTTCTTCTCGTCCGCCGACTCCTTTGTTTGGACATCGTGTGGGCTTGAGCTTGTCTGCAGTGCCTCGCACCTATGGTGAGTGCGTACCTTGTGTTGCTTCATGTCTGAATGCCAAGCGAAAGAGGGGTGCCGAGTGCTCATGCATGGTCATGCTACACTGAGTCGCACTTATCGGAGGCCCAAGCCGATGGAGATCGCCCTAGCTCTTACGACTAGGCCCATTGGCTATCCCGAGAGTGCGCAGATTTGCCGCGGGGACACTTTTTCCTTAGAGACGTGGCGCGGGGAGCTATTTTCCTACAGCGACATGCTAGCGGCACTCTTTTCCGTATTTTAGCTTTGGTGCGGGAGCCTCCTTGCTACCCCCGCTGCCCCGGAACCAGGTGTTCTGCAGTGTTGATATTGCTGGGGACGAATAAACCTCTTTCCGTTAACTTGTGCTTGGCACCCTTTTGCAGGCTGAGTGCGCATGTGCAGGAGCACGCTAGATTACCCGCTATGCAAGAAGCTGCCGTGATTGGTACTCATTGAGATTCAAGACCCCACAAACTGTTCTCATAGTCTTTACATGAAATACAGTACACAGGAACTTGTGGATCAAAAAGTTTTTGCATTAGCAAACAGTGCACAAAAATACATATTACAATAGAAAAAATGTGGTTGATCCCTCTTATATAGGAATCGGTATAGAACACGAAAGTGAAACGTGTCTTCACAGAAGTAGTGTAATGTTTATTGCACATTGATATATAATGTCTATTGGTGTTTTGTGGCTAAAGCGCCCTTAGGCGTTGATGCACCCACGCTGACGCCTGGTGGCACGTCTCCTCCATCACGACTACCAACGTCGATGACCATGAGCAACCGTCGTGCATATGGAATCTGCACTACGCTGCACACGCTAGCACAACGCGAAAGACGAAGCACGTAACTGACACACTAATACAATGCGCAAGACAAAGCACGTAACTGAATCGTCACCGAGTCAAATCAGCGCGTACAGCGCGTCGTAATTGCAGCCTCCGCGATCAACTTCAGAAACATTTTCAGAGCTAATTGCGGAGGCCACGCTCCGCTGTGCTGAGTACGGTGAACGCCACCTAAGTGGCGTTGGTAGTGCTTCTTGATGCCAGCGTCCCTTCGAATGCTGGCATCGAGGCGTCGTAGTGCTGAGACCACCGAAGCGTTCACTGTTGGTGCGCGTTAGTGTCATAATGCAGTACTTCTCTTTTCTGCTCGTAGGCGGCAGCACCGCCCCGAGCAAGAGCGCGGGTACACGGAGGAGTGTTAGATATATAAGGCGCGTCTGTGTAGCTCTCTGCAAATGCGTTTGTGGCGCAATGGGTTAAACGCTCGGCGATCTATCGTCGCGGACCGAGAGGTCGTGGGTTCGATTTCCAAATTTTGCATGTTTGTGGAACTTTTTCTTCTGGTTTCTTTCTTTGTATTATGTTCTATGACGTATTTCCGTGACGGAAATACGTCAGTGAAGTCTTGGTGGACCCCGGCATAAAACACTTTCGTGTTAAAACATATAACTACAATTAACAGTAAAACCCAAACACCCTGCAAGTTTCATACTACACACCACAATTCAATAGAGTTTTCTTAAGAGTCTTAGAAAGAAAAAGAGCTCACCATCCCGGCCCTGCGAAAGTGGGTGTCCAGCAAAGCTGTTAAAGCACTCATGCTCCCACTTCGTTCTGCCAACCGGCGGTGTCGTCTTCCTCACGTCTATTTTTGCCACACGTGCTTAGCCCTGTCACTCATGACACACACCAGATGGCTGATGTGGCCCTCGGCTAAACCTATGGTGGTTGGTACCCATGTTAGTACTGTAGAGCCCATCACAGGGAGTTTGCATTCGGCTGGTGAGTGCCTGATGTCACGTTCTGTGGTCTCAAAAAAGAATGCCATTTATGCTGATTAGCTATACCCTTTTATTATACTGTGGCTCTTCAGTGCGCTGTTTACAGTGCTCCCACTCTTGCGCCAAATGCGCCAGATTGCGCCATACGAGATTTCCTGCGCCATTCTGATAAAACTACACGATTTTGCGCCGAAGTGCGCCAAAATTAGCGCCTGCGCATTACATGTGTGGCCGCAGTGGCCAGCAGATGTGTGTACCGCGCATGACTAAAGCGGCTTGATAAATCGAACGGCGGCTGATAATTTGGGCTTGATGGGAACCGCCTAAAAATACAAATAATTGGGAGCCGGAAATATCCAAATTCGCAAGAAAATAACTGAATTTATTCCGGCAGTGGCTAAAAAAGACATTATTCTTGGTTGAACACTTTCGGGGATACGTTCACTTTCGCGTCACTAGCGTCAGCGTTGGCATACTTGCTAGTGTGCCAGGAACGCTGTCATCCGTCGACGTGATGTCGCGAAAGTGAAAGTATCCCGGAAAGGGATTGTCCAAAAATAAAGCCGAAGTTTGTCAACGCGGTCCTGTGTGCACGTACACTTGCCTACGATCTGGTCAGTCCGTATCTCTACCATTGTTATGCTGTCACCACAAATAGACAAAAGTGCAATTAATGAATGCACCGAATCTTCAACCTTTGGCAACAGGACCACGATTTTGTAGTGATACCTTTCCCGCTGCCGCTCCTTGCGCTTCGTCAGTGGTATAAGAGCGGCGCTCCGGCTGCGTTATATGGTATCAGCCGGCAGAAGACGGTGGATGATAAGGGCGGCATATAGAATCGAGCAGAATGCATGGCTACAAAATCGCCACGCAGGAGTCGACTGCGCTATCCTAGCCGATTGACGACATTTTTTTTTTATTTTTATTTTTTTGGAGACAGTCACTGCCCTTGTCGGCAGTGACATCGGGGGTGTGGTCGGCACCGCAACAACTTAAGTCGCCGCGACCGTGTCGCTAGTTGACACGCCAATGAATAACCGGTGGACGCGTGGAGCCAACTCGAATACACTCCCTAACGGCTTGCCGGAGTTCGCTTGCGCGACGGTTTGGGCGCGGTCGGTGCTGGATTAACTAGGCTTCGCTAATTTTGGTTTCCAGGAGGTGTCGGCAACATGGCTGACCACCATGCTGCGGCGATGCCAGCGACGTATCAACGCCAAAATATTGTGATTTCTGCTTAACTCGACGGTCAAATTAGCACGCAGTCGTGCAAGCAAAGTCCAAATTATATAGAATGGCGTACCTTAAGGTGTCCAAAATTTCGGTTGTACTTATACTTAAAATTTATGGGCCAGTTCTTCTTTCTGAGGTTTTACGTGCCAAAATCAGTTCTGATTATGAGGCATGCCGTAGTGGAGGGCTTCGGATTAATTTTGACCACCTGTGGTTCTTTAACGTGCACTGCAATGCAAGCACACGGGCATTTTTGCATTTCGCCTCCATGGAAATGCGGCCGCCGTGGCCGGGATTCGATCCCGCGATCTCGTGCTCAGCAGCACAACGCCTTAGCTGACTGAGCCACCTGGGCGGGTTTTATGGGCCAGTGATGGTGCCTCAAAGTAGTCCGGATAATCGAGCATGTTTGATTTGCTGGTGTCGAAATAATCGGTCGACACCAGTTGTGAATCGGCCAATTGCTGAATAGAGGCTTCAGCTTTACGAGGAAAAACAGACCGTTAAAATACCTGCGTTAAATACCAGGTACGTTAAAAGTACCTGGTGTCGTTTGAAGCAATGACTGAGCGTTACGAGGTGCTCATCAAGGCTGGCCTGACTCAGAAAAGCATTGATGACATTGTCTGGCCAGGTGTTTCTGACTGATGCTAGAGACTTGCTGAAAACATAACAATGTGTCAGCTGCCAATGAAAAAAATCATACGATGTAAAAGGCTAACATCTGAGCAGCTTCACTAAACTTGAAATAAACTAATTACAGCGCACTGTGTGAACAGGTTTGTTGTCTTCATATAAATTAAATTCACGCTCATGTATTTAAAGACACAGTAACATTCTTTTACAGCAAGCAAATACTTTCTGGAATAACGCTTGTCAATTTTACGTGTTTGAAATAGCTTAGGACGTGTCCAGCGTCTGGCATTTATTAGCTCCAAAGTGCTCCGAAATCTGCATCTGGATGCTACAAACTGCTCCAAAATTAGGATTTTGCTGCTCCAAAAATTGCTCCAAATCTCAGTTCGTCAGTGGCAGCACTGTGTTTAGGAAGAACTAGTACACATTATTGTCTGTGCCTACTTGTGCTATGATCACAGGACGCATTACATCTCTTGTAAAATTTGGCTAATTTATTTGCTGCCCCTCACATGGTGCTGATGAAATGCCATAAATTATTCTCTTTAACATTACGATCCTTTTTCGTGGGGAAGTATTCGCTGTGCTGTAAACACTAGCTGTTTCCTCAACGACTCATCGCGACGACGAGAGTCAGTGAAGCAAAATTGGCAAGACCATGTAGGCGCATGTCGCTTTTGTGTATGTCACCGAGAGATGCAGTTTCACTAGCATAGTGCGCTGACACTAATGCAAACGTGCAAACGCAGTCTGCTGCACATTTGTACAGCAGGATTTTTAATTATTCAGTGATTAAATAGAAACACCTCTCCATGCAAGCAAGCGGTCCGCTAGTCTATTTTTTTCATCAACTTTCACCAGCAAACACGAGCTGTGGAATCCAGCAATACATCAGACCAGCAACAATCAGACAAGCAACAATCTCTATAAGGCCAATAGGACTTATTAGTCTAATAGAGATACTAGTAGACACGCAACACTGTTTGCATAAAACTAATAATTCTAATACACAGGGCCTATTGGTCTTATAGGTAAATCAGTACGACTAATAGAAATTTCTATTGGTCTAATACAAAACTGATACAACTAATACTAAGCTGTATTAGACCAATACAAACTTCTATTAAATTTTTGTTAGTCTAATACAAAACAAATACAACTAATACAAACTTCTATTAGAATTTTTGCTAGGGAAGCTGTCGAGTTTACCGAGAATTGACAGCATTCAGGGGCTTTACTTCTAACTGTAGGTTATTTTGCTCACCAAATCCCAGCTTCCCTCGTGCTGTGTTAACTTCTGATCTGGTGCGTCTTATAGTGTATTGAACAGTATATTAACGAAAAATTGTAGGCCTAACGTTAAGAGACGGGAAGAGAGCGGTGTGGATGAGAGTGCAAATGAGGATAGCTGATATTGTAATTGATATTAAGAGAAAAGAATTGAGCTGGCCAGACAATGTAATGCATAGAATGGATAAGTGGTGGACCATCAGAGTTACAGAATGGATACCAAGAGAAGGGAAGCGCAGTCGAGGACGGCAGAAAACTAGGTGAGGTGATGAAGTTTGTAAATTTGCAGGCGCAAGTTGGAATCGGCTAGCGCAAGACAGGGGTAATTGGAGATAGCAGGGAGAGGCCTTCGTCTTGCAGTGTACATAAATATAGGCTGATGATGATGATGAACAGTATTACTTGCGCAGAAGTAGGGAGAGATTACAAGAAAGTTGACTATCACATGCTACTTGAACTGGCACACTTTACTAAGCTAGCCATAGTTACTGGGCTGGTGCTTGTGTGTAATTACTATATGCTGACACCACATTGACTTTTTCCATGTGCGCTAGAATGTTTCCCATTTGTAATGGTGGTCAGTCAATATGTTGAATTTGCCGAATAGAGCTCTGAAATAAGAGGGTCTTGTACGCTACTGAGGCAGTAAACGGGGCACAAGATGATGTTATTCAGGGGAGCTTCTGTGCTGTGAATGCAGCTCAGCATGTGCCAGCTTGCCTTGCAAACCTGTCACATGGTAGAGGTCGCCCGTGGCGAGAAAAGAGGACGAAGAAGTTCGCGGAGCGTTCCGAACGGCGCGAGCGCTCGAGGCACGCGAGCCAAGGTGTAATCCGCGAGGGAGAAGCGACGGAACAGTATTATCGACGTGGCTCTTGAGCTGGAAGGTCGCCTCGTCAGCCATGCTCTGACGACAGGAGAGCGGAGGACCCGGCCAGGAATTCGTGAGGCTGGCAAGGCCCAGGCGTAGCTGTAGTCCTCGGAGACGTCTGGACGAAGCTGCTGGGACCGGCCTCTGCTGCTAACGGTGGTTTCAGTCTTCTTCTCGTGAATCCCTCTTCCTCGGCCAAGCCCGTTCAACCGACAAATCACCGTGCTACCGGACCGCCTCGCAGATCGTCGGAGGGCGAAGAACAATTTATTAGGCAAGTGACACGTCAGCGGCGGCTACCGGAGCTCCAGCCACGCACTCGGCCAGGTCAACGGAACCGCGAGTCATCGGCAATTTACGGCATCAGCGACAACCCGAACGAACAAGACGCGAGGCCTAACCCAGAGAGTGACACGTCAGCGGCGGCTACCGGGGCCACTTACTCGGCCAGGTCAACGGAACCGTGAATCGTCGGCAATTTACGGCATCAGCGACAACCCGAACGAACAAGACGCGAGGCCTAACCAGGAGAGTGACACGTCAGCGGCGGCTACCGGGGCACCAGCCACGTACTCGGCCAGGTCGACGGAACCGCGAGGCGTCGGCACCTATGGCACCCTCAACGCTTTGGACGAGCCCGACGCGGATTCAACAAGAACTTCAAGACGACGGTCTGTAAGAGCCCACGTTTCTGCTTTGCGACGCAGTTAGGCCGGGGCCAGGGTGGCCAGACCTTGAAGAGTCAGTGCTAGGACTGACTGAGAGACTTTAAGGCCGAGTTAGGCTCCGAAACCGAGACAGAATATTTGCCGGTAGTGTTGTATTTAGTCTAAGCTTTGCGTTTAAGTTCGAGTGAACATTTTTTGATGAATTATGGTTCTAGTTTGGTGTGCTTTGTGCTTTTACCATCTGTGTACCTATTAAGTCCTTGTTTGCTGTGCTGCCAGTCGTGTCTCCTCCATTGAGAGTAGCGCATGTACGCAACTCTCCGGCTCCCAAGCGAGTAGAAGGTGACAAAACCACAAATGCAGGTGTGCTGCACACAGCGCGACCACTGGACCGGGAACAGCGGCCACACTACTCACTTGTGGCTCACGTTCGTGATGTGGCTCACTGGGAGTGGCACTGCAACAGCAGTGTGGAGCTGCTTTTGAGCGATGTGAATGACAACCCGCCAGTGTTCAGCCAGAGCACCTATGAGGTGGCCTTGCCCGAGGACACGCCGGCTGGCCGCCTGGTTGCCCAGGTGCATGCCATGGATCGCGACCTTGGTGAGTGAGGGATGGGATTGTAATGAAAAGAACAGGCACCTTCATAGAATAGAAATTTATTTGCACTTGACGTCCATTGTTGTCAGACAGCTGTTTAGTATCAATGTGTAGGACATGCCGTCCACTCTATGGTTCCTTTCGTGTGATATTTGGCATTTCCAGAGCCATTTCGCTACAGTCAGAAGCTGGATGGTGACCTCAGGCTTGATAACCACTTCACCACCACTACGCTGTTCGATTAGTATGTAAAGTAACTCATGTTTTGAATGACCTTTTTTAATTAACCCTTAAAATGCTGTGCCTGAGTATACTGGTCTAGGTGCTAATGCACATCCCTACCTCGAGCAAAGCCAAGGTACACTTTTAATGTAAAAGCATTATATGCCCCTTTACGCAAAAATACGGCAAAATCGGCGGTGTCGCCGAGCGATGCTGCGAAAAAAGGCCGATGGCTCAAAGAGTAAAAACACGTCAAAAATACTCAGATTGATGTCAAATTTCTCGGTGAGGTTCCTGTAAACAAAGTAAATCAATGGCTTTGAAAATAAAATTTGGTGAACTTGAGTGAATTCGTAAATTGGAAAATTTGGTAATTTTCAGCCCGGGCCTCTGGGGTGTGAGACAAGCACGCTTCCCCTACGCCATCGCAGCTCCACTGTTCTAGCTGACTAAAGCTGTGCCTGATGCTTGGCGTCATTGCACAAGTCGTGTCGCAGCGGGACCTAAGGTGTGGCCTAGTGCGTGCGTCATTGGGCACGTGACAACACAGTATATGGGGAGGAGATGGCGCCACGTCATGAGTGTATAAAATAAAAAGCATTAATGTGCAATTGAACGCCATTGAGCGGTCCTTAGAGTTATGAACTCCTCGTGGGCAAGCAAGCGCGATGAGGCGCTTGGCGCGTTTTGATTTGGGCTTACCGAGGCACAGTTAGAATGCAGGTGAGAGCTTGCGCAGGCAAGGAATGCGCAGAAAAAAACATTTCACCAAAGGGACTATAATGCGTTTGCATTCCCACACGTAAGCAGCTATACGTAGCTCTGCCGAATTTTTGCACACTCCTTGCCTTTCTTTAGATAATATACAAACGTGAAGCATTTGTAGACTGGTTGTGTCATCTAAACAAAAGTTTGTTAAAATTTTAAATGAATTATGAGCTTTTACATGCCAAAACCACAATCGTATTACGAGGCACACCGTAGTGGGGTCCACCTGAGGTTCTTTAATGGGCACCTAAATCTAGGTACACTGGAGTTCTCGCTTTTCACCCCCATTGAAATGTGGCTGCTGTAGCCAGGATTCGATCCCATGACCTTGTGCATAGCAGCCTATCACCATAGCCACTAAGCAACCACAGTGGGTAAAAACTAAAATTGTATGTGAAGTTTTGTTTTTATACAACAGATGGCGTCACAGAGCTTATCTGTCAGTGTTGCCACATCTACGTATACTGCTTTGTGTGTTTCCATGCTTCAAGGATTAATACAAGGAAGGTATTTCCAGTCTGAGACATTTTGAAAGGTTTTTTCCTCATAAAAAAAAAAAATTCAAATTTCTTCCTAGTGAAACACTAATAATCTTAATTAAAATAATGAATCATAGTCTGAATTTTGTTTGAATTTTCACTTTAAAACAATTGTTCAGCAGTATATTGTCTCTATGTTCAATAGCCTGGCAATGGAACAAGCATTCAGGATCGTCAGTCAGCCTCTAGAGTCTGTAAACGAGTACGTTTATCTAGGTCAATTACTCACAGGGGACCCTGATCATGAGAAGGAAATTTACAGAAGAATAAAATTGGGTTGGAGTGCATACGGTAAGCATTACCAAATCCTGACTGGGAGCTTACCACTGTCCTTGAAAAGTAAAGTGTGCAATCGTTGCATTCTACCAGTGCTAGCATATGGGGCAGAAACTTGGAGGTTAACAAAGAAGCTCGAGAACAAGTTAGGGACCGCACAAAGAGTGATGGAACGAAACATGTTAGGCCTAACGTTAAGAGACGGGAAGAGAGCGGTATGGATGAGAGAGCAAACGGGGATAGCCGATATTCTAGTTGACATTAAAAGGAAAAAATGGAGCTCGGCAGGCCATGTAATGCGCAGGATAGATAATCGGTGGACCATTAGAGTTACAGAATGGATACCAAGAGAAGGGAAGAGCCGTCGAGGACGGCAGAAAACTGGGTGGGGTGATGAAGTTAGGAAATTTGCAGGCGTCAGTTCGAATCAGCTAGCGCAAGACAGGGGTAATTGGAGATCTCAGGCAGAGGCCTTCATCCTTCAGTGCACATAAATATAGGTTGATGATGATGATATTGCCACTAAATAGCATTTGAATTTGAAGTGTGCTCGTGTGTTACTGAAAGAGAAATTCAATTTCTTGCATTAGGAAAAGCCTCCAGCGTGCAGTGGCCATAAATGCCCGAAACACCTGCCACCCAATGTGGGCATATTGTCATTGCCATCATATGCCACCTTGTGATGATGACAGCTGTGATGATGCTGGTTCTGACATCACGAATGCAGGTTCGGTTTCATGACTGTTGCAGACTGTTGGCAACGCCTCGAATGCAGCTTCTTAACTGTGTGAGAAGCATGGGACAGATGGTATTGTCATGGAGGGTTTACAGAACACAATATTCTTTAAGCAGATACTCAGAATGCGTATTGTCGGCAGCCTGGCTTGTGTCAGGGTTGTGTGCTTTGAAGGTGCAACCCAGCTGTGTTTTCTTTGTGACACAAGCTCTGTTTCAAACATTTCTCATGCAGCCTGCACACGTGGTTCAGGTGGAATATGAGTTGACATGGTTGTGCAGTCATGCATAATATACTATGTCTGCACTTGTAAAATAAAAAAAGAATTAACATTAAAATATAATATGAAAAAAAAAAAAAAACGGGATTCCTGATCCCCGGGAGGGGGGGATTGGTACAAGGATATTTTAAATAAGATAAATATCAGGCTTAGCAGATTACTGCATGACCCGACGTAGTGATTTGCATCTCTGCTTGCATGGGTTTCAAATTGGGTTGCCGATGATGTTAGAACTTAGATTATGTTTCTCTGAGAGGTGGTTTTTTGTTGATTATAATACTAAATTTGTGTACCTTTGCCCCATTTCTTACGTTTAGAATTCTTTTGTGCTGTGTACCATTTATTTGTTTTTATTTTCTGTAACCTCCTCCTGTCACGCAATGTTCCAAACTCTGGAAAATGGGAGGTAAATGTGTAAGAATGGCTGCGGCTAGCTCAGCTAACCCTGGATATGCAAAGCGAAAGCTTGGTTTAGCCTGGTTAAGTCTTGGTTTCACTTGGTTAAACTTTGATTTAGCTGTAATTGTTATAGCTAGGTATACACTCATCATTAAGCCAGGTATAAATTGTAAGCCGGCAAGTCCAAGTGTTTTGCGAGCCGAGCGACTCGCTATTCCTCAGTCTCCGACGCTAGCTTTGCATGCTTGGCATTCTGGACTCTCTCCAGTGAAGCAGCCCGCCGGGCGATATCCGTGGGGTGGTCAGACGCCAGCGGAGCTCGGCACGGCGAGTCACTTGATGCGTTGCCAAGGCTACGGCACAGCTGCGGTCAAATGAAGGTCAAATTGCTAGCGATGGCGAATTTGGCTCGACTAGGTTAGTAAAGCTTTCGCTTTAACTTAAAGGACCCCTAAACCACCTCAGATATTTTTTGAACATTTCAAGTAAACGCGCATCGAGTTCAAAATGCCGTCATGATCAACGATGCCAAACGCTGCAGCGCTACGCGCCGCAGGCGCTCCACAAAATTAAAAAAAATTAAAAATGCCGTCCTGCTCTCCTGGCCTGTCCGGTATCCCCAGCGTTAGTCACGATGTCAGCAGGGTGCATCTGGTGATATTAACAGCGGTTACGATGCCCATTGGTCGAACAAGGACCTACGACTTTCGGTTGGTCTGCTAGCAGGTACGCGCGCTCCCTGCTCTTCCTCATCGTGTTGCTCGCTTGTACGCCTTTGCGAATAAGTATTTACAGCCCACAATGCAAGTGCCAAATTGCTCACCTTCCATCCAACCCAGTCGTGCTTAGTGGTCTGATTAGCTGCACGAACAGAGTGTGACAGTGTTGGCCTTTCTAGACGTGCGCGCAACACAGGGTTCATAGCAGCACGCTTCACATAAGCATGGGCCAGCACGGCAGCCACAGCGGCTAGCCACAGCGGATATCACGTTACCGGCCGTTTGCCATTTGCGGGCCGCCGTTCAACAGTGGTTTTGTTTGCGAATGGTGAGATTTCCTTGCCGTACGTAGGGAGGATGAGACCGGGACTCATTTGTGCGGCAGCCTCACTGCCGCTGATCGTTTGACGGCGCCGATATCGCCGCTAGGCCTTTTCCGGTTCCCTTCAAAGCTAAAGCGGACAGCGCTTCGAAATAAATTACCGACGCTCACAAGCCGCAATATTTTCTTATCGTTGTTATCGGTGTTCGCAATAATTGTACACAAAGAAGAAAAATACACTGATATTAGCGGTGCCATCAGCTGCGATGTGAGCACAGTCGAGCCAGTCATCTCTCATCGGTAGCCGTGCACTGCAGCTGAGCTGCAGCCAATGCTTTCATCGCCGGTGGCGGAGTCGCGCAGCTTCGCGCTCGTCGATTGGCCAGTTGATCGTGCTGCGGACGGTGCGCCGGCGGAACTCTCGGACACCTCTCGCACGGCAGACGTTCTACGGCACTGGAGGCCGGTTCGCCGTCGGTATATTAGCCGCTAGCTTGGACGTGCCTTAACTGGAAATGGACACCACGTTGGCAATGACGTATATCATGTGTCATTTAGAGGAGCACTCAGCGAGGAGGAGAGACTAGCGGACGAGGAGAGTAGCGAAGGAAACAGCAAAACGAGCTAGGGCCATGTTTTGATCATCAAACGTGGGTAACTCTGCTATTACGGCACCATTTCGAAAAATTCTCACGGCTACGTGTTCGTTGTAGACTCGTGCACAACTGCAACACCACAACTAAATTTTGACCTCTGGGTGGTGTAAGGGCTTAATAAATCAAAACACATGTCCTTAGCTCAAGTAGCAAAATGAGGCCTAGACCACATGTGTTCTTTCTCCACAACAGCAAGAGGTTAGCTTCCCTGCTCACTTGACTGGTGGTTGAGCTAGGCACTTAATAAATTACAAACTGGAGGAGAATGTGTGGCTTCTGCTCAGAGTAGATGCATGATTGCCAAGAAACAAGAAGAGAATACGTGCAACAGCAGCCACAGTCTTCTTAGAGCAGCTCTGCATTGTGGCTGTGCAGGTCCGAACCGGCGCCTCAGTTATTCGTTGGTCGAAGCATCGGCAGGCAGCCACTTCAGCGTGGGTGCACACTCGGGGCTAGTGCGGCTGGAGCGGCCACTTGACCGAGAGGAGTGTGCCCGCTTCAACCTGACAGTACAGGCGCAGGACCATGGCCAGCCCCCACTGGCCTCCCGGGTGCACCTCGTGGTAACTGTACAGGATGTCAACGACAGCCCGCCAGAGTTTACGCAGCAGGCATATGCCGCTGCCGTCTCGGAAGCAGCCCCTGTTGGATCGCCCATCAGTGTGGGTGTGAAGGCCACCAGCCGAGACTTGGGTGTCAATGCTCAGATCACATATTCCCTGGTCGCTGGCAATGATTTGGGACACTTCAGCATCGAGCCCAAGACAGGTAAGTCATTTTATTTATTTATTTTTTTATTAATTTATTTACCTATTTATTTATTATACATACTTTCAAGGCCCTAAGGCACTACAGAAAGGAGTGGTAAAAAAAACAAAAAAAAAACATGCAGACAATAAAAATAATGTTTTGCGATGGCGGGGTAGACTGCTGTTTTGAATGAAGATGTGTCTGTGATGTGAACAATGGATGCAGCAAGGTGGTTCCATTCGACACTTGTGCGGGGTAAAAAATGATCACGGTACCTGTTTGTTTGGCAGGATGGTACGGCAACCTTATATCTGGGGCCAGGTTGGGATGAAACATAAAAAGATGGGCCTCGATAAGTTGTTTCTTCAGCACGTGGTTGGAGTGATAAAGCTTGCGGAACAGGCAAAGGCAGCTTGTGGCATCTGTGGGCACCTGTATAAGGACACATGAGTGCAAGCACAAATGTTACACTTAATATAGAAAAAACGCAATAGCACCACAATGAAGCGCAAGAAGTAAGCATGCACAAGTACAAAATAGTCAAGCACTTTGACTGAAAAAAAATATTGGAGGAAAAAAAAAACAACTTAACTGCCAAAAGAGTGTGGGGTTGGCATTTTCTCCTGAAGGGTGAAGCATCGACCGCGATGGCAAGGCAGCGATGACAGCACTGCGCTATTCTAGCATTGATTCAAAGCACATTTTGAGCGTCAGCACAGAATGAGTTTGCATACTGGGAACAAATGCCATTTGGTGATTCCACAGTTCTACCGTTGAAGGGAAAAAGTTGTTGAATTTAATATTCTGTGATAAAAATGGCTTTTTTATATGGTTTTGGCTTCTCTAGTTACAGCATCAGGTAACTATTTTCCTCGGTGTTTTTAAGGCAAAGAGAAGAGCATTGATCTTCTGAGACCACTTCCTAGTAGGCTTTGGTGGTACATGTGTTTGGATGCAAAGTGCAGTTGTCATGCTTTTGAGTGAACATGCTCTTCAGTGAACACTTTTTCAAGAAATGTGAGCCCCTAGGGTCATGTTTCTTTATTCCAGATTTAAATTATTCGAAAAAAAAGCAAATAATTTGGTGTGACTTAAGAGTTAAAAACAATCTTTCAATGTGTGCAGTTTCATACACGGTTTATTCTGGATAAATTAACATGATGATTTTGTTTCAAATTCAATCAAATTCACACAGCTTATTATATGTTTTAAATAAGCTTCACACAGCTAGTGCCCGTACCTTAAAACGTTCCATTTCATTATTCACTTTTATCATGTGTCGTGCCAAGGGTGCGAACCCAGCAATGCGGCAGTTGGGCAGCTTCTGAGCCACGTCTGAAGCTAGACAAAGTTGGAATGTGTACTCGTAAACTGTCGTAGTGGCATGCACCGTAGAGTGAAGCAAAAAATTTGCTTTGGTGAAAGCCGAGAGGCTGCAGCACAATAAGAATTTTTCTAGAAGTCATGGAAGTTTGTCAGGATAAGCGGGGGATGCCAACGACGCTATGCCTCGGCATACCGAGCCCTGCTGTTGGTGCACGCCTGCCCATCAACCGCGGTCCGGTACAAGCTCGAGGAAACAATAGACGACAACCACGTTGTGGGGATTGAGGGATGCACCGGCGCCATTGCGCGGGCTTCACCTGTTCTGCCATCCCTTGCCTTCGTTCCCCGCTCGCCTTCATTCCCCGCACGCGCCTAACCGGTTCCCGCGGTGGCACTGCGCACGCGGTGGTTTGCGGTGAGGGCGGGGCGCTGACGTCACGGCGGCCGCGTTTTCGGCTGCTAGCGGCGGAGTGTGGCTCTTCTCTTCGGGACCAGCGCACGGTGCGCTGGTCCCGTGGTACGTGGAACACATGAGCACAAGAACCCTCGGAAACCGAACAAGATCTGCGAGCACAACTCCAAAATTAACAAGCCCTCATTGACAAGCTCATACAAAGGTGCAAAGAACAAGACGCTGCCAATCAAGCCTCGAAACCTCAAGGAATGCCCAACATCCCACTGCCACTTATGGAAGAACGAATCAAGGAAATTGTAACAATGGAGGTCCGGAAGCAGGTACAGGAGGCCATGACCACTTTTACAAAGGAAATATCACATCAGCTCCAGCAATACATCACCGCTCAGCTTGCCCCTATCTATGGTACCCTCCAAGACCTGAGCAACTTCATGTCCTATGCCAAACAAAACCACGTAACGAAAGCCACAGTAAAAATGCTACTCAACAACACCGATACGGCTCGCAAGAAAGCACGTAAAGACCTCCATAATGCAGCCAGAGCGGAATCCATGGCCTGGGGCAATAACAACGATATTGATCAAGATGGCGAGTAATCCCAAGAAGAGATTCCCAGAACTTCCAATGAAGCTGTGGCAATGGAACTGTCGCTCTATACGAACCAAAAGAACAAACCTCCAGGAACTGACCAAACAGGAACAACCAGATATCATCGCTATCCAAGAAACTTGTCAGACCAATCTGCGCATACAGGGATATGATACACACACTGGATCTCAGAGAACAGCTATCCTGACGAAGAAAAATCTCACCATGCAAGATCACACAATCCAGGGAACAACCGTGGAACACACCCTAGTGGAAGTGCTACCTGAGAAGAAGACACACCAAAGTCTATACGTCCTATGCTTATATAGTCCACCCAGGGATCCGTTATCCAACTTTGTTAAGTTCATCACGGAAGCCAGAAGGCTATCTAAAAGCCATAAACTTGTAATTATGGGGGATTTTAATGCCCCCCACACAGCATGGGGTTACCAGCAAACGACCAAGAAAGGGGCGCCAGTGCACAATTCGGCACAACAGAAACACCTCACCCTCTGGAATGATCCTAAACTAACGACTCGAATAGGCAACAGTGTATCCAGGGATACAACTCCCGACCTCACCTTTACAATAGGCATCTAAAAAGCTGAATAGATCTGATTGGAAGAAAATCTTGGCAGCAATCACCACATCATTCAGCTTGAAAATGTGCACCATAAGAAGCCGAGCAGAACCAGAACGGCAAGGCTGACAGACTGGAAGGCCTTTAGAGAGCATGACATAGAAGAAAACATCAAAAATATTGAAGAGTGGCTCATTGAAGTGGTCAAGATAGCGGAGAAGCACAATAAAGTCATCCAACTCACAATGGACACACCGGTCGTAGACTCTCACCTCCGACATCTTTGGCATGCCAGAAGAGGCGTACTGAGGCGGTGGAAAAAGATGAAACATAACCGCAAACTGCAGAAACGGATCGCTCACATAACAAAGCAAGCAGAAAAATACGGATATAAACTCAGCAGTCAGAACTGGCATAAGCTGTGCGACCAACTTCAAGGCACACTCAGCACAAAGAAGACCTGGAGTATACTGCGAGCAATTCTAGCTGCCACCAAAACCAAGACCCAACAAAGACATGACCTCAAGAGAATCATTCTCTCCCATCCAGGAACTGAGAAACAAATTTTTGAAGAAATCAAGCGTAAACTTGTCGGAGACAATGCCCCCAAGGTCTCCGATCCCCGGCCGTACAAAGGCGAACCAAACCTGACCCTCGACAGCCCTTTTACGCTTCCTGAACACCACGCCGCTCTTGCCAAATTGACCCGTAACACGTCGCCAGGAAATAACAAGGTGATCAACAGGATCCTACGAAACCTCCTAGACAAGGCCCTAAATGAACTCCTCGACTAAATGAATAACTGCTGGGAAGAAGGTGAGCTCCCGGCAGAATGGAAGCACGCAGAAGTCATTATGATTCCAAAACCCAACAAGCCACTACAAATCAGCAACCCACGGCCCATCTCCCTGACTTCCTGCGCTGGAAAGCTTCTCGAACACATGGTTCATGATCGCCTCACCACATACCTCAAAGACTCAGGTCTCATGCCTGACACATTGTTTGGCTTCCGACAGCTCCTCTCAGCACAAGATATCCTCTTACAGCTCAAGGAAGACCTTTTGGACTTCCTAGAACGCCACAAAAAGTTCTCTATTTTAGCAATAGATGTAAAAGGAGCCTTCGATAATGTGAAGCATGATGCAATCCTCCAGAATCTCCAAGACACAAACTGCGGAATCTGGACCTACCAATACGTACAGGACTTTCTCAAGGATCACACGGCTATGGTGGGCATCGACAACATCCGAAGCGACAAATTCAAAATTCCCAACAAAGGCACTCCACAAGGGTCAGTCATTTCACCTTTGTTGTTCAACCTTGCTATGATTAAGCTCCCGCAACAACTCGATGACATCGAAGGTTTAAGCCATGCAATATACGCCGACGATATAACGTTATGGACAAAAGCGTCGACAACCGGCCGACAGCAAACTACCCTCCAAGAAGCAATCAATCTGATAGAACAGTACCTCTGAAGATGCGGTCTCTAATGCGCCCCCAAAAAATCAGAGCTACTTATACTCAAGGCAAGGACTTGGGGAAGACCACCAGCCTACGTCGCCCCAGATCCCAACGTCACACTCAATGGAATCGATACACCTCAAGTTGACTCCCTCCGCGTCCTTGGCCTCACACTACATAAAGACGGTGCTGGCGCAGCTGCACTCCCGAAGCTTCAGAAGACCCTAACACAAGTAACTCATCTCATTAGGCGTATAACCACCCAAAGAAAAGGACTTAAAGAGCAAGAAACTGTTCAAATTATCTAAGCACTCCTTATTGACCCTTTTCGTGGCGATCCCGTAGGCGCTGCCATGTTTGATCACGTGGTGACGCGTCCATTGCTTGCCTCAACTGCCTCCGTTGCCTCCTTGTTTACAATGGAAGTTCATGATGCCGGCGCGGCTTAGAAAACCTCTCTTTTGGGAGATATCGTAAACGATGACTTTGTATGCGCCGTGCTTACGCTGCTCAGTTTCCGTTGAAGCGATAGACCGCACGAGCCTTCGCTTGCCACAGCGGCCGCGCGTGGGGAAGAGCGGCCGCCGCAGCGAGCGAACACACAAAAGGAAAAGCACAAAAGCAACAAAAGTGCCGCCGCTTCAAACTCTTGGCGCCCAGTCGCGGCTCCCGCGCTGTCCGGCGCCGCGTCCGCGCCTCCGCACCAAAAGAGAAAGGGAAAGCGCGCTTGACTGCTCGCTGTTCTCTTTCGCGGCCGTCGGTGGGGCGGCGTTTATTCGTATTAAGAGACGCGGGTCGAAAATCGATTCGTAACAACCATTCTCTAACGCGTTGCAAAGTAATGGGGCTCGGCCGGGACCTCAGAAAAATTCGTATCATCCGGAAATTCGTATTAGCCGTGATCGTATCATCGAGATTCCACTGTACAGATGCAGCAAAATACCCAGGTAGAAGAGCCTACGCAATTACCGTGACCAACAACAAAGGTAATGAGCTAGTTGCTGTCACCATATTGGCCAGAAATCCAGAAACGGCAGTGGAAGTGGCCATCATCCTCGGCATCGCCACATGCAAGGACACAGCAATTATGTTGAGCGACTCGCAAACGGCATGTATAAACTTACAAAAAGGCCGAATCTCTGCCGCAGCCGTGAAAATTCTAAAAGAGCTAACAAGACACCAAGAGCTACCCTAAACCTACGTCGTATGGACCCCAGGCCACGAACACCTGGCAGGAAACGAAGCAGCACATGCTGTCTCCCGACAGCATACCAGCCGGGATTTCCTGCCGCACGGGATTCGGAAATCGACGAGGGTGGAGGACATTCCCATCAACTACACCGAAATACTGCAACATTGTCGACTCGAAAGAACACAATATCCTTTACCACATCCAAAAATAAGCAATGAAGAAGCCACCACCCTCCGCAGACTACAAACGAATACATATGTCCATAGAATTATCATCCACCGGATGCACCCCACTAAATTCTCATACCTATGCTGATATTGTGATGTACCAGACACCCTCCAACACATGGTGTTGGTGTGCTCACACCGCAAGAAAAACAGTCAAGACGATGCCTCAGAACCTATACAAGCCACCGAAGAAACGTGGGAGGTAATGTTAACGGCACAGAGCCTGGAGGATCAGAGAAGTCTGGTGGACTGGGCCCGAACTGCCGCATTAGCCAATGACTTTCTGGGCTGAGAGAGCCACCCACCTAGGGAGAAGAAAGAACACTTTCTCACCAGTAATCTTCTTAACACTAATGCTACTAGATTTGCATCAGATGGAAATCCTTTACTACCTGTAATACGGACTAATTATGGTCGACATACCGCATATTTTTCTGCTTTACCTATTTGGAACACTCTACCAAGCTATCTCAAACTCTGTTCATCAGTTGGTACCTTTAAAAAATAATTGTTTTCTTGCTTACTGAATTATTATTTTTGTGTTCATCTCTTCAGAATAATGTTCATTGTTTATAGTTTTTGTTTCCTATTTTTTATATTTATCTGCATCTTTTTTCCTGTTCTATTACAACTACATTTACTACTGTTATAATGCTGTTTTACTTTAGCCACTACACTTGTTTGTAACCTGTCACGAATTTTAGCACTCCAGAAACGGACAGAGACAGAAAGGAAATATGTAGAAGAACATTTATCTCAAATAGAAAAATTGGTATTGAAGAAAAACAAACAGCAAACTATCCTCACACAATATAAACACTACAAGCACACGACACACTCCAAAAATTAGCTATACAGATAAATAAACAATCGCTCATGACATATTAGTCCTCAGCTCGACTAACCAACGCGAAGTCACAAACAAAGGAACGTTCGGACCGTCGCCAGTCGTGTCGGACTCCGGCTCAGCGTGGCAAAAGACGTTGGCCTGCGTGGTTCTGACGCAGTGTGGGCGTCGACCTCCGTCGAGAATGATGAGGTTGCGTTCTTGCACCGTGACCCGCGTGGCACAGGACGCGGTCTGGGCCTGTTGGCCGTTGTGCCGCTGACGTGGCGTTGGCTATTGCCTTCGTGGCAAAGGGCAGCAACTGGTTACGGCAGCGTGGGGTTGGATCGGGGCCGCGGAACACAGCCACGGCGACGCAGTCGGGGCTCAGGAGCTGGAGTTGTCGCTGGCCAACTCGCAAAAGTCCCCTCTCCTGTCCATGGTTCCTGAAGCTGCTGTCTCCCGTTTCCAGAGCACAGCTGGAGATGCAACTGCTTGTCGACTGCGTCAGCAATGCCAGCTCATTATCGCCTGCGTCTCCTTTTTCTTCATTTCTTGTTTTTTCACTCGCGCTCCACGTGGTTCTCGCCTTAGGGTCCCTTCTCTGTTTTTTCAGCCAGCGTCATCTTTTTTATCATACGTCTTGCCGGTGACATTGTGTTTATAGTTTTCGTTTCGTATTTTTTATATTTATCTGCATCTATTTTATACAATACTGAAAGCATGCTAATGGGTCTATAATTCTTCAGTTCTTTAACGTCTCCCTTCTTATGGATTAGTATAATGTTGGCGTTCTTCCAGCTCTCTGGTACACATGAAGTGTGAGGCATTGCGTATAAAGGGCCGCAAGCTTTTCAAGCATGATATCTCCTCCATCTTTGATTAAATCTACTGTTATTCCATCTTCTCAAGCAGCTTTTCCCCTGCTCATGTCTTTCAAGGCCCTTCTAACTTCAGCGCTTAGCCACGCGGAGAAGCTGGACTACAGGAGACGCGAGCTATGCGGGGAAAACTACATCGGTCGGGGACGCATGAGAGTCGCGCATCCCCACATCCCCCTAACCTTAAATCACTGCGCATACTCCGGCGAAACATGTCACACGTTCTATCAACGTGCACGTCGTGAACAAAATTTAGTACATGGGACAGTGGCCGCGCCGAGGAAATGTCCACACGTTATCCACAACATGCGAGCCGACATTGTCTGTGGGGTTCACCGCTGGCGTGCATTGGTCACAGCACCACCTCTGCAGATTCGACGGCACAACTCCAACCCAGGACTCCGGAAACAGCGACGCATAAGTCGGCACGAGCAAGCGTCGCTCGCGCCGACGCGCCCTGATGGCGAGAGCAGCAGTAGCCGTTAGTGACTGCCGGCTCTTTTCCCAGCTGCCGAGGGTTGCGAGCCGGACACAGGCATCTGCATCGCCTGGGGAAGCTCGATTGTAGTCCGGGGGAGCAGCGCTGACGATGTGCAGGTGACAGCAAACCAGGGGTGACTCCGCTCACGCTGCGTACACCCAACGTACTCGACAAACACTAAAGTAGTGCAAGGAAGAGGAATTTGGCATACGCATCGCCCACATGGTACGATGTTCAATTCGGGGAGCAAAATTTCGTGCGGCATTTCAGATGCTAAGTTCGCGTGAACAAAGCTTACTTTTCTGAGTCGAACGAGTAATTTCAATTCGTGCGAGGTGAACTAATGAGGGAAGCAATGTGCGACACCTGAACACCACGGTCCACCAGGTTGTGTCCCTCAACGTGCGACAGGCGGCTTTGTAAAACCTTAGGCCTAACGCGTCGCGACTTTGACAACAACCGGCATCCAAAAAAAAAAAACATCACCCAAAATGGGCACAACAGGCAGCCGCGAGGAGGCGTTATCTCTGTGAGGTGGTCTACCCCGCTCGGTGCACACAGCATCCGAGTTGACGGCGCCCACCGTCCCAGACGGTGTCGGAGCGCCAGATGCCAGGCCGCAATACCGTCAGCCCATAGCGGCACCCGTGGCCCGCGGCCACCCGGCTCCTTGCGCCGCGACTTCCGAAGTCAGAGATAGAAGAAGCTATTTACATAAGAAATTCGGACCACCCACGAGGCTTCCGTACTCACTCGCTTCAGGCTTGCCAATGCTCCGCGGGCGCTCCGCCTCACTCTCCCAGGATGCAGACCACGTGGCTCTCGTACCAACAAGTGTAACCCTGTATTTTATTGACTTGCAGTATTGTTTCTTGGCGTTCCGAATATTCTGTTTTATTTTTGCCCATCCTGCTTGGACCAACGAGGTCTGCAGTATTGTGTAAATAAAAAAAAATAAAATAAAGTGTACTTCAACAAACACTCGCGAAAAGGCTTAGCATGTTGAAAAGTTCAAACACGCTACAGCAACCGTCGCCTCGCTAAAGAAAGCACGCCACCGACACTATCGATCAAAATCCACGCTAGGACTATGCTTTGGTTGAAACAAAGGTTGCCTCGAACCAAGGAAAACTGTTAAAATTATCGTCCGATGCCCCAAGAGGTCCACCTTGGGCAGCCAGACGTGGGGATGCGAGACTCTGACGCGTCCCCTGATGTTTTCTCCGCATAGCTCGCGTCTGCTGTAATCCGGCTTCTCCACTTGGCTAAGCGGCGGCCGGGGTGGTTGCGGCGCATTGCGAGAGATGGCGCGAGTGTCGCGATGCTAACGCCACCGAACGGCAGGGTGACTTGGGAGCAAAAGGTGGAAGGCGCTTCCTCTTCGGGTTGGAGTCGGTGAGCGATGAGGACGTCCTGCGCGTGCGCCGATCCACGCTTCGCAAGACCGTCTCACGTGGCTAGGACCAGGGCACCGGTATGGACGAACACGGATCGTTCGAACATGCCACCGTTCGCATGACCGTACACGTGAACGACTAGGCGATGGTGTCATAGCATGGGACGAACATATTTGCTCGCTATCTGGTCGCGGTGAGTTGGACTTCCTTGATTTGTCGACCGCCCATATGAATGTTCTATTGGTAGTAATTCGGCCTAGCGTGCATTAGTGTACGAAAGGTGCAATAAATGCCCCTTTGTTTGTTTGCACTACTGTGTAGTCGTTCCTTTGTCCCAACAGCATGTATGAGACCCCACAACGATTAGCGCTCGCAGCGACGAATGCCTCGCGGCATTCTTAGCAGCAGGGCTGCGGTGTGTTTCTTTATCCGAGACTTGCTTTTATCCAAGGCACTTCAAGCACATCTCGGTTATTCTTTTGTCAGTTAGCTGGTGGCCAACAGGTCGTGTATTGCGAGATAGTAGGCACTCTTTATCCTCAACACCTTGTGTTTTGTTTCTGACATTGCATGCGCAGCCATTGCATTTTAGTCAAAATGAAACAACAGCGGCTGCTATTGATGTGATCATGAACACGGACGAATATCATGCAGTTATGAAGGCACGGGGCCGACACGTGCACCGAATCAAAATGGACCCACTGTTGGTCGCAAGTGCTGCGCACAAAACCATGGTCACTATCGATGCAATCATGAACGGCAACCGTGCCAGCGCTACGCGCTCACTGAGTTGAATTGAAACTACAGTTGGCCACAATTTCTGTGAATGAAACTGTAGTCTCTATCGACGCAATCATAGATGGTGACTATGCAGTTATGAAGACATGCAGCCAATGTGGTGTTATGCGTGGCCCTAAATGCAAGAATAAAGGCTATTAAGGAAGAAATAGGCATGAAGTGTTCTGTATGCGTACAATTTCCCCTGATGGCTCTAGTAAGTATGTGGACTTCATTTCAATTGTACACTAGAACCATTCTTGCTCTTTTGCGTGGCACATTCGCGGCCCTCCAAGCAGGTCGAGCTTCAAGAGTTGTCCAAATTAACCAGCGTGTGACCAAATACGTCCGAATTACCGAAAGTTTGATTCCATTAAATAATGCATTTGCCTCACCAGAGGACAAGTCCGAATGATCGAAGGTTGAATTAACAAGGTTTTATTGTATTGGGCCATTTTTTACGTTCTCGATCGCGAACGTTGGCACCGGGCAATCTACGAAATGGGATCATATCATATCAACAAGCTTCTACTGTATAGTGCAACGGAGCAGTGCTAGGTGGCTCTTGGGTCCGAAAAGGTGAATTTTTTTCTAAATGGTTGCCTCAGTGACCTCTGGAAGGGTTAGCCAGTGCCGCATTCGATGCTGCTGTTTCTATTGAGTGACCACCCAAATGCAGGTGTGCTGCGAGTGGCCCGGCCACTGGACTACGAAAGCATGCACAGCTACCAGCTGGCAGTGGAGGCTCGGGACGGGGGCGAGCCACCACTCAGCGCTCGTGCCTGGCTCAATGTGTCCGTGCTGGATGCCAATGACAATGCACCCGTGTTTGGAGGTCCCTACAGTGCGACGGTTGCTGAGGATGCTTCCTTGGGCCACCTCGTGCTTCAGGCAAGAGCTCCTCAACTCACGCTTCATTAGAACTTCACTACAGAGGATGGCAAAAGGCCTTCTCTGCCATGACAGAAACACATTTCGCACTTTACTCAAGAAGAGATAGCAGTGCACATGCGCATACACAATAGCTTTGTTTCGTTGTCGATACTATGCCAAATACTTACCAAATAACAAAACAACTATAAGTCAAGTGCGTGAGAATATCGAATTAGGAGATTTTTAATTAAATGTCAGAAAACCTAATCTAAATATTAAAGCTATGAATTTTGTTCAAGAAAACCAATGTTCGCATGTTCGAGAGCTTACTTTTTTGATAGTTATGTTTCTTTTAGAGGTGTACGAATACCGAATAGTAGATTTAAAATATAATATCCAATCAAATCAAGAAATGAAGCCAAATATCACATCGAATATCAGAAAATTTAACAGAATGTTTTACGCTTCCAAATTTTGTGCAAGAAATACAGTGCTGCACATACTCAAAAGGCTGATCACATTACTTAACCCTTTGAAGGTTTTTGCCGTATCTGTATGGCGGCGGTTTTCTGTCCCGCAGGGTCTTTGCCGTACGGGTACGGTTTCGATCCTCCGTTTGAAATTTCGCGCCATAATGACGATGCATGCTCACTGGGAGGTGCTGCCACCTTTTAGGACTTACAAGAAGCGTTTGACATTTGTGCTACCTTCTTGCGGACACAAACAGAACTGATTTCTAGTTTCAGCACGTGCGTCGCGCAGACTGCGGCAACACCCCTTTCGCGGTTTCGGTTTCGTCGCATGATCGCAACGGAGGCGCACGAAACGTGATTTTTCTCTTTCTCGGCACTTCCTTGAAGGGGCGGCGGAAGTTGATTTCTACCTTTATTGGTGCTGCTCTTAGCTCGTTCATCACCGATCACCGTCGCTCACGAGGTATTCTCGCTCTCTCCGGCAACGTGCTTTCGGTTCCGCCGCGTGATCGCAACGGAGGCGCGCCAAACATTACTTTTCTCTCTGTCGGCACTCTCTTGCAGGGGCGGCGGAAGTTGATTTCTATCTTGATTGTCGCTGTCTTAGCTTGTTTATCAGCGCAGGTCACGAGGTATTCTCGCTCTCTGCGGCAACGCGCTTACGCGGTTTCGATTTCGCCGAATGATCGTAACGGAGGCGCGCGAAACGTGAGTTTTCTCTTTGTCGGCACTCTCTTGCAGATGCGGCGGAAGCTGATTTCTACCTTGATTGGCGCTACCTTCATTGGCGCGATAAGGCGCTTTGCGTAGAACCGTGTTTCAAGGAATACCACACACTGAAATATTATTGAACATTTGGAGTTCTGAGTAATGCCGACATCAAAATACTGTTTCTAATTTCTTTTCACTATTTATTCCCGACTTTATACATTTTCTACATTCAATATCCGCAATAAAGTAATTTGACCATCTGGGAAAGTTTTTTTTTCAAAATAATTCGACCTTCAAAGGGTTAACATGAATCTTGCTAGCTATCAGTAACTTAGGTACATAAGCATCGAGATGTAGAGTATAAAACGATCACCAAATTTGTATGCCAGCATTGATAGCAGTTCGTATACGAAGGGCTGGAAAATATTTTTTAATCGATAGAATGTCTGTCAACTAGAATTAAGTGCTTTTTTCCATCTGAAGCTTAATAAATAGTGAAGTTGTCCTCAATGCCAATGGGGCTTTCAGCTTATTACTGTGATTAATGGCAATCTTCTATTGCTTAGAAAGCATTGCTTTCCAGTTTTCTTCCAGAAAACAAGAGGTTTTTTCTGTCTTTATGGCAGGTAGTTTTTGTGGGTTGCTTTCAGCTTGTTAAAGGGACCCTGAAACGATTTTGACGATTTTGTACAAACGTACTGAGTCGTTAGGGTAGGTCCTTCTGATCATTAATTGACGCATCTAAGCACTCCACGTAAAACGTGTAATTTATTATAAAGTCTTAAAAAGGTACATCGCTACCGATCGCAGCACACCAATCGGCGGAGTTTTGTGACCACGTGATGCGATTTGATAACACGTCACTGGGCCAGCTATCCGATTGGCTGCCGAGAGCGCGTCATCGATAATTTTTCCGACATTATGGTGAGCAATAGTTGTTCGTAATTGTTTAGATGCTAGTTAATTTGTTTCTATAAAAGGAATGTAACAGAAACAGAAAGCACAAGGACATGTATCACTACACTAAAAGCACTTCCGGCCCACAGCAAGTGTCGTCTGCTTGTGTTAAAATGTGCTCCGTGTTGGCTAGAGCTGCGCCACATCGGACTGTCGGTATCCAAACTTCCCCAGCATCTACGCATTTGCGGCCGTCACTTCACGTCGAAAAATTGCCACAACAGAGTTTAGTGTGTCCGGTATTAAGGTAAACGCAAGCGCAAGTGGAGTGGCTGTTTTACCACGTTTGACATGATGAATGGAGACGCAAATGTGAACTGCTTGCACGGTGCAGCCACCTGACGGCAGAAAGCTCAACCAAACACTTAGCTAATATAGCAGCAACCAAGTTTTTTCTATTTTGCTGCTGGCTCAAATTTTTGGCAGGAGCGTAATCTTGAACACATTGTCTTTTTACAGTATAGACCACTTATAACGTAACCGCTTACAGTGCAGGACTGGATATAGTGCGGTCTTTTCAGACTACCGTTAATTTCCCTTAGCACTCCATGTATACACGTATCGCTTATAGTGCAGTCGCGAAAACGAAATACCAGTTAATGTGCGGCTGCCTGGGAGTACGGAAGTCAGCGGAGATGGCGAACACTCCCCTCAAACGGGCGCCCCAAGGAGTGCCCAAGGAAGAAAGAGAGACGAAGTGGAGCAGAAGGGCACGTGGTGTGAACGAACAGCCAGTGAGGCTGAAACCAGAATCTTGAGTGCGAGTCGTGAAATTTAATGGCGTGCATAATGAGCGAGGGCCGGCCAGCGCTCGCTTCACGATAACCGCAATAAACGAAACTTCAGGGAGCGGGCGGCGCCGGCACGGCACGGCGAAGGGCGCATGCGGAGACCGTGGAGTGTGAAGCGGATTTCAGGGAAGCGGATTTCACCTCGGCAACTCCGCCCCTTCGGTGGCTCCCCTCGCCCTCCCTCACAGCTCCCTCACTTTCAACTGTCACCGTGCGCGCCCGCCGCCACAGATGGCCCGGCGCCAGCTCCCCGAAGTTTCGTTTTCTGCCGTTATCGGGAAGCGGGCGTTTGCCGGCGTGGCAGTTTCGTTGGCCCGACTGTGCCTCCGCCGCTGCTTCCCTCAGCGCTGCTGCCGCAGCGTGCGAGGTCAACATGTGATTAGAAAATAGAGGAGAAGGGTTCACTGCCATTTTATTCGCGTGGCTGAGACATCGGCACTAGTGTGTGCTAGAATACGGTTGTGTAGAACACTCTAGTCGGCACATATACGCTTGTTCCGGCGCGATGCAGAAACGGTGACCTTGCAATTTGAGAGAGGGGGAAATTTCCACCGCGGGTTCTTTTTTTTTTTTTTTTCCCCCGTTCCTTCGCGCACGGCATTGAGGGGTCTCTCCTGAGCTTTTGCTCTATGGCGGTGTCGGAGCAATGCCGGTCGGAGGCGCCGCCACGCTATTTGGCGCACTGCTAAGAGCATTGTCGGTACGCGGTATGTTCGAAGTAAGCGTGTTCGAATTAACGAGATTCGACTGTAGCTAAAATAAAGAGTCAGAGGTGAACTCACTCAGGCACATGTACGTAAAAAGCATTTATTTCTTGAAGCGCCACCGCTTCAAACTCTTCGCGCCCAGTCGCGGAGTCCGTGCTGTCCGGCGCCGCGCCTCCGCACCAAAAGAGAAGGAGAGAAAGCGCGTGACTGCGCGCTGTTCTCTTTCACGGCCGTCGGTGGGGCGGCGTTTATTCGTATCAACCGACGCAGGCTGAAAATGGATTCGTAACAACCGTTCTCTATCACGTTGCAAAGTAATGGGGCTCGGCTGGGACCACAGAAAAATTCGTATCATCCGGAAATTCGTATTAGCTGTGATCGTATCATCGAGCTTTTACTGTATTCGAGTATTCGCACAACGCTACTTTTTTTAATTTTGATTGTTGACTTCAGGTTGTATTTCCAAACTCGCCTTTGGATTTGGGTTTACAAGTGCCATTGGCTGCTGTAAAGCATTATTTAGAAAGAATGAACTAACTTGTGCATACTCTTGAACCTTGCTATAACGAAGTTGAATGAGGAGCCGAAATGACTGTTATATCTGTTACTTTGTTATATCGTTTATGGTCACTTACTGCAATAAAGGCCCAATGTAAACAGGGAAATAAAACTACAGCTGTGCGGCCAGCGGAACCGCTAAACGGCAATTAAATTTGAATAAAGCAACAAAGGAATCTTTGGCAGTGCAACATGCGACTTCTTTGCACCTGACGTGACAGCCTTTAGCTAGCTGCCCTTTGTTCCATTGTGATGGTCTTTGGATTCCACTTTCCACATGGCTCATCGTAGTCGAGCAGCACGTGGCACAAAACACTGTACTCCACTGTGTGATCGACAAGGCGAGCGAACTTCGCTGCACCGGGCTTGGCTTGGCCGGCTTGTGGTCTGTGAGATTGCACCGGTGCCAATGCGATTTCGGAGGCCACGCCCAGCTGCCAACCCCCACTGTGCATTGCAGAGAGAGAGAGAAGGGAATGCACAAATTTTGGCACCACCGCACGTAGTGGTGCGGGCATGACCCCCGAGATTGCATTGGGGAGATATCGGAGGTGGCCGGGCCCATCTGCAGTTGCCTGCGCGCTACGCCACAGAGAAAGAAGTGAACGCACTAACTTTTTGCACCACCGTGCATAGCTGCGCAGGCTTGCACATGACCCCAGGTTGCGCCAAGATCTCAAAGGCCATGACCAGCTGCACCTGCCGGCACGGCGTGAAATGAATGCACTAATATTTCGCACCATTGCACATAGCCGCGCAGCGTGGGGCGGCTCGCGCAGCCAGACACGCGCAAGAGAGAGAGGTCAGTGGAGATGTGCGATGGTGAGCCGCTGCTTGTGCAGCCGTGAGAAAGGTGTTGCTTGATGGCGTATTTGACGTGGGGAGGCAGGAGTTTTCAACTGCTGCGATGAATGAGTGCCGAAACCTGCGGAAAGCGATGTACTTGGCATGACAGTCAGGTATTTTAGAGCACAGTTCGTAGGCGGCCATTTCTGCGTAGAGTGTCGGCATTGTCTCTCGGCGTAAATGAGCGAGCGAGCACGGTGAAGAATGAAAGAGCGAAGGCAGAGCACAGTAGGCAATGAAAGATGGCAATTGCGAAGAGAGCACAGGAGGAAAGTCGTAGAGGCTGTGCAGTAGAAGCATGAGGTGGAAATCGGAGGAGGAGGGTATGGCAAAAGCGTGAGAAGAAGAGCGTAGTGCCGCGCTAGATGGGTGATGAACGCTATGAGAGGGCGGCAGAGTAGCGTGCCGTCGTCTGTTCACCGATGGCATGTGGCGAGCACATCGAACAATACCATATATGGAAACAGAACGCTGCATGAGTGGAGGTCTGTCTGTGTCGGCTGCTGTGAATTGCGCCCACGCATCAACCACGCGCTGCCTCTGGCAATCTCCCGATTAGGTAGTCCGTCACGCCACACTTGGCTCCTTTTGCATTGTGCCGCACGAGACAGATTGTGCGCGCCAGCCAATATATCGCGAAGCGAAAACATGTATGGAGTTGCGCTCAAATTTTCCACTAGGGAGAATCGTAATCGTCGGTGAATCTTTTTTGGTTTCGGAGATGAACCTAGTTCATTTGTGGGGCCTCACACATGCTCTTGGGACAAAGGAATGACAACACAGTAGTGCAAACAATTGAAAGGGCGTTTATTGCGCCTTTCATGCACTTATACCTGCTAGCCGAATTACTGCCCATAGAACATTCAGATGGGCGCACGACAAATCGAGGAAATCCGACTCACTGCAACTGGGTAGTGAGTGAATATGTTCGCCCGATGCTCAACACCATTCGCATGTATGGTCTCACGAACGTTGGCGCATTTGCCCAACCTGGTGCCCCACTTGCGAGACGGTCTCGCAGAGAGCGTGACGTGAGCAGAGAGGCACGGAACGTCCGTGCCGCTCGCCGATCCCCAGCCAAAGAGGAGCAGCCTTCTCCCTTTTGCACCCAAGTAACCCCATCATGTAGCGTTAGCAGCGCATCAGCCACGCCATCTCTCGGAATATGCTGCAACCACACTGACCATCATCAGGGGACGCGTGAGTTGCGCATCCTCGCACATTATATCCATTGTCAGGACTATATCACCTCGTTAAAATGAGGTTTTAAATACATGGATCGATATGGGGATTTCAAGTGGAACTTCATTTACTTCATTGTATCCTTTATTTCGTTATATCCCGCTTCGTTACATTCAGATTCGAGTGTTCAAGTATTCGCACAACCCTACTTTCTTTTTACTCTGACTGTTGAATTCAGGTTGTATTTCCGAACTTACCTTTCGATTTTCTTTACAAGTGTGATTGGCTGCTGTAAAGCATTATTCAGACGAATGAGTGAACTCACCTGTGCATAGTTTGCCAAAAAGTTTTGTATTCCAACCCCAAGCATTCCTCAAATATTCATCTTTTTAGGAGGTTCCATTCACCGGCCCCTCTACCAAAGAACCTACTCATATAATACAGTAGACTGTGGAGATGGGTTTGCACAAGGTTTACCCTACGAGTGATGGTCAGGAAAGGGCACGACGCTCCTCCACTCTGCAACGCACAAAGGCGCTACGGCAGGGTTCGTCGACTCTCCTACACAGCGCAGAGAAGGCTCCGGAGTCAGTTCGCGAATAAACACGGGTTTATTCACCCAAGATACAGCACAGTGCGACAGTCACGGCGCTTACGGGCCAAGGCTTACCGCAAGACCAATCGAGTACGCGTGCCCGCCGCACTAGGGCTAACCGGGTAGTGGTCCGCCAAGCGCGAGAACAAAGGTCTCATGGAACCACCTCGTTGCGGGCCTGTGAGCATCTGCCACGGCGAAGAAGCGCTCAGCGGACGAGAGCTCGGGTGGCGAGGGTGCCTGGGGGCCGCCGCCCGGGAGGCCGATCAGGACGCGTCCCGGTGACGTGTTCTCGCGGGGCAAGTCCAATCCTGGGGGGGGAGGGGGGGGGAAGAAGCACGGTTTGCGCGGGAATGTAGATCTGGCGCGCTCGTCATGTTTGCCATGTTTCCGTTATGGCGGCGGTTCCCGGAGATTGAGCTAAGCGCCACGCGCGAGCTGGGGGATGAGGCGCGGGAAGGCACTTCGATCCCCTCATTCCCCTCTCCTAAAGACCGAGGCCAGCCGCCAAAGTGGCTGACCGAGGCCAAGTGGCAAGGTTGACTCAGCCAAAGAGGGCTAAGCCAACGGGGCAAAGTCCAAGAGGAGGTCGTCGTCTTCCTCAGGACCAGGGGAGGGAGAAAGGGGCCCCAGCAGTCCGAAAGGTGAAGACGTCGCTTTGCTTGACACAAACCAGGGGCTTGCCTTGGCCACCAAAGTTCCGCACACCAAGAAGGGCTCACCAGGAGGAAGGGTCGGCAGTCCCAGGAAGGACGGGGCAGGGCAGCACCATGGTTCAGCCAGCAACACTGGAGGTCTGCTGGACTGGAGCGGCCAGGTACGCGCGAGGCGTGGCTGCCATTTTAGCGCAGCAGCCACCACAGAAATCACTGGGCTCCCCGGATTGCGCAGGAACAGCAGACCGGGATGACCAGCAGCCAGGTCAGCAGCGGAAGTCGGAGTGACCATCCTCTGCCAGGGGTCCGCACTTGATTGGGCGGACCAGCCGCAGCTGGAGGCAAGGCTGGCACGAGTTCGGGGTCCCCAAGGCAGGAGTAAGTCGTGGCGGAAGGACCAGGAGCAGCAGGCCTTGAGGTCGGCGACAGGCTGGCATGGTAGGATCAGGGACAGCTGGCTTTGTGGTCAGCAAGACTGGTGGCACAGTGGAGCCAGGCACAGGGAAAAGACTTGACGACACAAGGTAAAGGACAGGGAAGCCCCCAGCATAGCCGGCGTGCCAAGAAAGTTGCCCGCCTGGTTGACTGCCCAAAAAGGGGCAATTGCCAGTCTGAGGCTTGGGCAACACGTAAGAGGGTATACTAGGCCACATGGGCCTGTCACAACATTTCTCCCTTCACCGGCATGGTAGGGCATGAAGTCCAGCTACATGCTAGTGGGAGAAAGCTGACTAGGTGCGTCAGAAGGCGGGTGAGCACGATAGGGTATATTAGGCCAAAAGGGCCTCTCACCGCTTCTACGTCCGCCCTTGCACCGTAGTTGTGTCTCTCCGTTCACCGGCGTGGTAGGGAATAAAGTCCGGCTCAGCTGGTGGGAGAAAGCTTGCCTAGGTGCGTTTCGGCAGGTTGTACCGGTAGTGTGGCCTGGGGCCAGCCATGTCACGGCTTGCCTGCGGTTCGTTGACCGCCTGCCCCTGTCGCCAGTTGTGCTATGGGCAACGAAAGGTTTGAGGTCCGAGACGTGAACTGAACCGCCAGCTGGTCTCCCTTGGGAGTCAGCCAGCTTCTATACCAGAGGGGACATTTCGGTCTCCACTCGGTACGGGCCCAACCATTTGGCCGACAAGGAGGCAGAGATGCCTTTGGCACCGTCACTCAACACATGGTTGCATCTGAGGACGAGATCGCCGACACCGTAGTGCACGTCCCGATGTGACCGGTTGTATTGAGCCTTTTGTCCAGCTCGCGCTTTTGACAGGTTGGAACGGGCCAGATCAAGGGCCGCGTCCATCTGTGAGCGCAGTTCCGCCACGTAGCCAGAAAGGCCGACTTTCATGGCTCACGCCCTGCTGCCGGGCCGCAGAACGTACTTCATGGGGTTTGGCAGCTCTCTCCCGAAGTTGAAGAAAGCGGCCGTGTACCCAGTCGAACGATTCACTGTGGACTGCAAGGAGAAGCCTATCTCGTTAAGACAGACATCCCAATCCCTATGTTGCTGGGCAAAGGCCGCGAGCAACGGCTTGAGGCTCCGGTTAATCCGCTCTGTCGGGTTGGCCTGTGGGTGATACGTGGTTGTCTTGCGGTGCTTAATGCCAAAGGCGGCACACGCATCCACGAACACCTTGGCCGTCAAGCAGGATGCTTTGTCCGTTATCAGCTCCGCTGGGAAGCCGAAACGGTTAAAGACCTCGGTCAACTTGTCCCAGATTGCGCTTGCCGTTAACTTCCGAAGGGGAAAAAGTTCAACCCATTTCGTGAAGTGATCTGTGAGAGCCAGGAGAAAAACGTAGCCTCGCCGGCTTCTGGGAAAGGGTCCCATAATGTCACAGGCCGCGACTTGCCAGGGTAGCTGGCTGTCGATTGGCTGCATGAGCCCGGGGGGTTTGCCCGCGCGAGGCTTCACACATTGGCACACGCGGCATGAGCGGGCATAGTTAAGAGCGTCACGCTTCATGCCTGGCCAGGTAGCGGAGCGGCACAACTTTTGGAAAGTCTTAAGGCCACTCGCATGTCCGGCCACCCGCGAGTCGTGGAAATAGCTCAGGGTGGCTTTCCTTACACTGCGGGGTATCACCACCTTGAAAGACTCCTGGGGAACCTCTTCAGATGGGATATAGCACAGAGAGCTTTATCCGCGTTCAGCAGATACGTATCCAACGTGTCCGCAGCAATACTAGCTGTCCGGGTACGCCCAGTGGCTTTGCCGCCCCTTTCCTCTTGGGAGCTCGGCTCTTTGAGCCTGTCAGCGATTTCTATTTACAAAATGGATCGCTCTGCTGAGCCTTTAGCAGCTCTTGCCTGCTGAAGACGATACCAGCGGGAGTAAAGGGGTTCACCGGGTATATACGTCCTCTCCCGAGGCTGGCAATCCGGGGATCGCTTCGCCGTCGGCTGTTGCACTTTTCGAGCCATTGGAGACACAGGCTCCGGTCTCTGCTGAGTGCGTGAGGTTCGCGCCTTTTGAGCGATTGGAGACTGAGGCTCCGGCTTTTACTTGGTGCGTATGCTCACGGGAGTGGCGGACCAAATAAGGATCAGACGCCGAAACGGGGGCTCGAGACAAGGCGCCCGCCACCTCGTTTGAACCCCCTTTCCGGTAGCGCATAACAAGGTACCGCTGCCATGTCAACGCCCAGCGCGCGAGGCGGCCCGATGGCTCACACAAGCGCTTAAGCCGGATTGTACGTCTCCACGGCAAACGGCACGTACGCGAACGCCAACTTCCGGAGAGCAAAAAGGACCAAAGGTCAGGTGGTCCGCTCAATGCGTGACCGACCCTATGGGGCCAGTAAACGGCAAAGAGCTGGGTGTGCGCTCCGACAGGTGCATGAGGCCTCACATGACCGGCAGAGGGATCGACGGCGGAGCGGGGTGGCTAACGCACGTCGAAAATGTCGCTCGGATGCGCGTGAGACAAGCGGTAGTCGGAAAACACTTTGTCGGCTGAGCGGGGTGGCTTGCGCTCGACATTGCTTCCCAGCTGCGCTCGGGACAAGGAGAGGCCAGCGAGCAATTTTGCACCAACAGCGAGGCAGGGAAGCTCAGCTGCGGTGCACGGGACACCGAACTGCGCTCTGGACAGAGGAAGGCCAGCGAGCGAGCTCGCGCCTACGGCGGAGCAGGAAGGCTGCAACGCGGTGTATTCGTCCGAGAAAGGTGCTCAGGACAAAGGTGGGCCAGCGAGCGTAGGCGTGCGAGCGTCTAAGCGGGGTGGCTTATACCCTAGTTACACGGGCGTGCTAACCGCAGTTAAGACGCACCTCAGTTAACCGGACTGAACTACGGTTACCGTCAACTACAGTTGACATATGTTACACGGGAAAACCTGTCCTCAGTTAGGGCTGTGAAGCAGGTCACATGATACTCAGTACTGCGAATGAAAATATAATTGTTTAGCTGTTCTTTCTAATTATTTTGACAAGAAAACTGTATTTTCTTTAAAATGTGTCCATCATGTTAGCATCTGCACTGTCTAAGCATGTTGATTCCTTTGTTTTTGCGGTGTTTGGCAGCGTTTAGAGCCAGTCAGCCAACGCCTGGCCAAAGTCTAGTTCACGGTCGGTACGAAAGCCAAGACAATCCATTGCTCAATATTGGGATTTTTGCCTGACCGTGTGCGCTGTGATTAACTGTGATTTATTGGTTCGTTGCTTTTGTGTTTTGCTGGACTGTGTACGGTATTGCTTTGTTTATTTTTATTTGTCGTTTCTGCCAGCTTTAATCTGGTGACGCCAACTGTGCGATGGCGTTGAGCAAGCCTGTATCGTGTGACGGGGACGAAGACCTCGACCACTTTTTCATTATGTTTGCCGCTCAACGAACAGCGCTGCATGCCAAGCAGATGGAAGTGCTCCGTGTGCTACAAGACATTGAAGTACTTGAAGAGGACAGAGAGAACGCTGAAACGCAGTGTCGTCAACTCGTGGCCACGGCTGTTCGGCTTTGTTCCCGTGAGCGGCATGTGTTGTCGCACCCGCGGGCGCAATCGTGGTATGAAGAAACGCTCCCGCACTTTCCCGACAGTGTATTCAGGGAAAGCTTTCGACTCAATCGGTGCACGTTCCGATATATTGTGAGTGTGTGCAAATCACTGGCACGGCAAGACGCGAACATGCGCCAAGCCATCCCTCTGGAGAAGCGCGTGGCGATTGGGTTGTATCGGCTGGCTACATCCGCCGAAGACAGAACTGTGGCCAATCTCTTTGGCGTCAGCCGTTCGTCGGTTAACATAATATTCCGTGAGTTCTGCAGTGTTGTTGTGCGGCGCCTAGAACCGCGGTACGTGCGTTTCCCTTCAGCACAAGGACTGGCAGAGCACCTGCATCAGTTCACTGCTGTTGCAGGGTTTCCTCAAGGAATTGGCGCCCTGGATGGTTGTCATATTTAAGTCTGCCCTCCGAAAGAACACGCCGCCGACTACTTTAACTATAAGGGGTGGTACAGTACAATTCTTCTCGCTGTTGTTGATCACCAATACAGATTTATGTACACGAACGTGGGATCACCCGGTCGAATACACGATGCGGCAGTGTTCGAGCGGACCGTCACGTTTGCCAACTGTACTGGGCAGCAATTTGTTCAGATTGAATGGCAAATTAATTGAAGGGGTATCGGTTGGGCCTGTTCTCTTGGCTGACCAGGCATTCCCACTGCAGCCTCATTTAATGAAACCTTTCCCAAGGCCAGGTCCTATTGGCTCAGTATCGCATGTTTTCAATTACAATCTGTCAAGTGCTAGACGTATTGTGGAAAACGCCTTTGGGCGACTGAAAGCACGGTTCCGAATCATGCATAAGGGCCTGGAATGTGATATTGACAACGTAAACTGCATTATCCGTGCTTGTTGTGTTCTGAACAACATTTGTGAGCAGCTAACCGATCACTGTGATGCAAGTTGGATTGAAGTTACCCGTAGTGAAGATGCAAGGCGGGCTCAGCCAGTATGTACAAGCAGTCGTAATGAGCCACTGGGAGTGGACGTGAGAGAGGCACTTGCGAAGCATATTGCAGCACGGAGGGCCACCTAAGTGTTTGACTCTCCACACAATGCCTCATGCACCAGCATGAGGCATTCACAAGCACTTCACGTATATGCTATGTGCTGCACAAATTGCATTTTTACAGTTAGTGAGAATTGTGCAAGACGTTGCATGTCTACTACAAGAAAGGTCTCGCTTTCACTGCAGTGCTCGATGAGGAAAGTTTTCGCATACATGACCACCATGGACATTACTCCTTGCTTTCCAGTGTGTTATGAACATTATTTAGCATGCAGTGTGAATGTATTGTCTCCTTTGGATTTCTTATACTCGCTTGTGTATGTTTTAGTGCTGTGTACAAAAGTGGCAACAAGCAGTGCAGGGTGCCTTGTGGCAGTTGCACGTGCACTTATGACTGCACTCTTGGTATTTTTTTTGTGTTGCGTATGATTGGTAGGCCACAGAAGGCTGGAGTCAATGACTGCTTTTTTATATTCAAAGTCAAAGGCACCGGCAGATGGAAGCGTTATGTGGATGAAATTTGTATAAGCATGGATAAAGTGCCTCATAAAGGCTGGCTGGTGTTTCGATAGGTGGACCTATCTTTTTCAAAGGCAAATTTTTTTGCTCATGGTGTGCTTTTTATATTGAAAGCCAGGCTTTATTACGGAAATAAATACCTTCAACAGTGAAACTTTGCCTCGCCTATTCAAAGAAAATAGTGATAGGTCTGGTTTAGACATTTCGTGCAAACAAGTACAAGTGGATGTATGGGACATCCAAAAATGAGTACTTTTATCAACGAGTTTGAGGATAGCAAAACAGAAACAGATTCAAACTTTATTTTGCCTCGAAGCAAAATAGCTTTTCATCATTTCTGCCATATTTTTATTTATGGCATTGGCCTCTTTCTGGAGCTCCACAAGCTCCTTGCGCAGCTTGAGAGACTCTCTAGCATTTTCTGCTGCTCGCTCTTCTGCGTGGTTGTGCAGCGCCACCAAGTCCTGCAGCACAGATGATGGCCGCTTTCGCTTCCTGCTGCTTGGTGGGCAGCTGGCAGCGGGACTTGCAACAATCTGTGCTGCTTCAGAGTTCTCATTAATGGGAGCAGGGCTCTCTTTCATGCAGCCTGCAGTTAAGGATTCTTCCTGGTCAGCTTCCTGGTCAATGGTTGCATCCCACGATGCAACAACTTCAGCATCCTCAGGTGCCTCGTAAACTTCTGGCACCTGCGTACGATAGGAAAAGACAATGGCGTATACGTGTAAAGTCAAAGTGCACCACTGCAAACTAGTTGCTGGATCAGCAGCATATCTACTTGAAAACCACCAGACCAACCAACTAAGCTCCGACATGTTGCACTCACCATGATACACGTCAGAAGAGAGAGTTCTCTCCAGTTATGGCAACTACTGCTTCTAGCACTCACATTTGAAAACAAATGAAAGTTTTCAATGCAAAGTACGTTCTGGCAGATCAGTTATGCGGAAGCCTGCAAGGTTGAGAACATTTCACGCATGGGAAAACTGTCATCCACTCGGTGTAGCTTCTTCCTAGAGTGAGGTGGATGGCAGTTTTTTGCTTTCGCTTCCTGTGCCTGATGGCAGTTTTTCACTTTCTGTGCCGCTTAAAATTCTGCTATATCACAGCCATATAGAATTTCGACTGCAACATTGTTTGAGAAAAACATTTCTGCTCTTCAGATACTACAAATGTGCTATCTACTGTTTACACTTACGAGGACATTCTATACCATATCTCATTTTGTTGATGATACTTCCTTTCAACATTTAATACAGCTTAAGATTTTCGTGTTTGTTTTCACTCAAATTCATACGCTCTGATGCATTTGTGCAAAAATGTACAATGAAGTATGTACAACTTCAGGGACATGTAGTTCACTCCGCACAGTGGAGGTGCATGTCTCATGGAAATGAATGTGCTATACGTAGCTATTTTTTTTTTCTCCTTGGAATATGTTGTGTCTAATGATGTGAACTGAGTCTATATAAATGTCTCATTGAGTCGTAAGTTACTAAAGTGCACTTGTTACCGTATTCCTGCATTATATTAATAAATTATAATTTATGCTGGCATTGTTTGGCTCTATGCTAACTCTGAGGCAGCTTGCTCGCATTGCTGTGTGCCTAGCCAAGCAAAGTTGCATGCATTTAGTCCAGAAGCCCTTGGTCATTTTTTTGTAAATCTGCAATTAAAGTAAAATTTTATATGCACTAATGCATGCAGAAACGGCACATTTTTGCAGGCTGTGCACTCACTCACATTCCTACTCACACCCAGTCATGCTCACCAACACTGATTCATGCTTATGGTCAATTCCCATTTACTATCACACATTCACTCATACTTGCGTCTGCTTGCACTCACTGGCACTAACTCACATACCTGCATCCACTCAGACTTGCCAACAATCACCCCCATTAATACTTCAATCCACAGAAAATCACCGTCACTGAATTTCGTTCGTAATGTTATTAACTAGCACACATTATTATTCATCCTATTCAGTTCCAATCAAACTCACCGGCACTCAGTCCTTTGAAATGAGTGGGGAGCAAGTACGAGTCAGAGTACTTGTGAGTGAGTACACAAACCCATGTATAGCACTGCAATTATAAATAGTTGAAATTACCTCCACGCTCTCTTCCACAAGGTCACTGTCATTGACTGGAAGTGTTCCGAAAAATGAATGCAGCTGCCAATAAAATGGCCAGTCAACACCTTTTGACCCTGTCGACGTCCCACAGCGCCTCAGCTTCCTAAAAGAAAGCTTCCTTTAGTGCACAAAACTCTTCACAGCATGCAAATGAAATGTACTTGCAGTGTAATTACCAGCCTTATTGGGGAAAAAATTATGCAGTGCTATTTATTACACAAATAAAAAAAATGCACGAAACACTGCTTTCGAAATTTAGATATTGCCCGCCTCTTTGAGGCTGTCCACAGAGAAGGTGCAGGAAAGAAGATAGCACTGCGATGCTCTTGAACATTCGGCAGACTGAGGATGTGCACAATATCAATATAGCTCAATAGGACTTTTTCTTGTGCAAGTTGATGGGTTCTGCTAAACATCGTTTTCGGTGGCATAAAGAGACATATGAAGGAATAACGCATGCACATAGTGCTCTCACAGAGCTTTCGCAAGGGAGCCAATCGCAACGGAGTCGATCCCGATCGGTCTCGACCGCGACGAAAGTGCGCGTGTGACACACATAATACGGGTGTCATACCACACAATTTTGATCGCGATCAAGCCTGATCCGGATCGAAATTCTTGATTGCGATTGGCTCCCTCGCGCAGCAGGCACAACGGTGCCAATCACGACCGAGAAATTCGACCCGGATCAGGCTTGATCGCGATCAGATTTACACCGTGTGACACCCGTTGTAAGAAACCGAGGGGTCGCCGCGGAGCGCACGACCAAGAGGACCAGTTCAGCATACTTTTAGAACGGACTGGCGCGTGCCGTGCTTGCGCCTGTAGCACGCGCTGCCCAACTTTATTCTTCTCGCCATCCGGGGCCGGCCCCAAAGCGCCGGCCGAGAACGCCGACCTTAGCGTCCCCGCATAGCAGCGTCGGTGGACGCTACACGGCCCCCCGCCCAGACGGAACGGCGAAATGTGCGCGATTCACTGGGGTGGTCTGGCCTGTGAGTGCAGCAGCGGACGAGGTTTTGGTGGCGGCAGCTTGAGGAACGTGGCCCCGATGATCCCTGCATCTAGGAGGGCGCAGGGGCGACGCCATTGGCGCTCTAAGCTGCAGATGCAGATGTTGTATGGTCGGTGAGCATGGACGGTCGATCGCAGAACGGTGCGGGGAACGTGGCAGCCACGATGACATCGTCCAAGTTTGGGCTGGTCAGGCGGTGAAGACGGTGGTGGGATGCGTCGGCGCCGACAGAAACATCGAATCCGGCCCCCGCTGATGCTGCGACCGTGGTGACAAACCCGCAACGACGGGACCCGGTTCGCTCTATCGAAGTTAGCGTGGTGCCAACGTGTGAATGTCAGTCGGACCCGTGAACATAGGCTTGGTGTTGAATGCGGGCGCTTTCGAAGTGCGCGGTAGCAGCGTCCGGCCTGGCACTTGTGTAAAATCAGGTGGACGCAGTGACGAAAACCAGCGAAGCAGCGGGGCTGCCGGCCGCGCTGGGCACGAGTTCTCCGACGCCTGAGCACCGCAAGCCGGGGAGGCATCCTTGTGGCCAAACGTCAAGGCAGTGTGGTTGGGGCGTTGAAGCCGAGACACTGAACGTGCGCTGCGAGAGGGGGCATGCGACAAGGGCTCCATGGGAAACACGCTGGCGTAGCTAGGAAGTGCAGTGCACGTGATAGCTGGCAGACCAGTCTCACCGCAGTGATGCCGCAGGATTTCACTCGGAACGGGCGGACTGGTAGGCTTCTCGACAGCCGTCAAGGCACGGCTCGCTGCTGAGCCATCTCCACGGCTTGGACTGGGGACGCCATGTAACTCGGGTGGAGACGGAGTGCATGCCGACTCTTTGGTGTGCTCGAACGTGGATGCAAGGTGGTCGTTGCTGAGGACTAGCGGGCTCACCAGTTGTGTAGTTGATGGTGCGGGCACTGTGGCGGGAGGTTGTTCGTCGTCGGTGAACGAACAAGACTTGGGAGGCGCAGTTGTCTTGTTGTCTCCGCACAGTGGCTCCTGTGGTGTACGTGCGGCGCAAGATTCGCGAGCAGTGGCGCAGCGTTCACCCGGCGCCGATGGTGAAGAGGACGACGTAGTTTGAGCCATTCCTTCAGAAGCGTCAGCCGTTGAAGGAAACTGTGTCGCGCTGCGTAAGTGATCGGGAACTGGTACGTCAAAGTGTTGAAAGAAGGCGGTCTTGAGGCCCTCGTACATGTTCTGGTCTGATGAAGGAAGGTCAAGACGAGAGAAGACGTCGGTGGGAATTTCTCGCTTGAGGAGTAGGTACCGCCAGAGCTGTGACGACACGCCATTTACGTATAGCTGTGCGTCTACCTGCGCGAACCACACGATAGGGCTGTGCGGACGGTAGGGCAACAGTTGCAAACGCCAAGGGTCGTCGAGCGTTGGTGGGCGCCACTCTTCTTCCAGCTGGTCCATGGCCGCGGGCAGGGCTCGGTAGCCGGCGATGCTGAATCGGTCCTTGTTGATACTCTGAGGATCACGTCCGAAGTCACCAATGTAAGAAACCGAGGGATCGCCGCGGAGCACACGACCAAGAGGACCAGTTCAGCATACTTTTAAAACGGACTGGCGCGTGCCGTGCTTGCGCCTGTAGCACGCGCTGCCCAACTTTATTCTCCTCGCCATCCGCGGCCGGCCCCAAAGCGCCGGCCGAGAACGCCGACCTTAGCGTCCCCGCATAGCAGCGTCGGTGGACGCTACACCGTATACGATTAGGCCCAACTGCACCAGCAGCCGCCGTGCGCCAGCGCTTATTTTGCACGCTGTTGAGTTTACGCATCGGATTTAGCCTACACATACACACAAACACAGTCGCTACGCACTATCACAACGTGATTAGTGAAGAGTTCGTACTCACCGGTATTGCTTATTTAAGTTTTCAAGCTTCTGGCGAAGCCGCTTCACTGAGAACGGCACTTCACCGGCAGCCAGGCGTGCGTTGAGGCTTTGCGTCATCTCATCGTATATACGCGCATTTCGCGTGTTCGACCGCAGCGCGCCAAGATTGTCTTCCCAAAGGCCTTTGGGAAGACTTTTCGGCCGTCACCTTGGTTGGAGCCGCGCCGCCTTCGTCCATCCGCATGGGTGCCGCCATTTTGTCTGTTTGCTTCATTAACCTGAGCTAACTGAGGTGGCCAACCTCAGTTTGCAGTGACCATGGTTAGTGGAATAACCGCAGTTAGGCTTTCCGTCTAACTGGTTGTAACTGCGGTTGGCCGGAACTGAGGTGCGTCTTAACTGCGGTTAGTGCGCCTGTGTAACTAGGGTATTAGATGCTCGCACGTTGGGCACTAAACTGCGCTCGGAACTGTGGGAATGCGTGACTCTCACGCGCCCCCTGATGTTGTTTTCTTCGCGTAGCTCGCGTCTCCTGTAGTCCGGCTTCTTGGCAAGCCTGAAGCATTGGCAAGCCTGAAGCGAGTGAGTATGGAAGCCTCGTGGGTGGTCCGAATTTCTTATGTAAATCGCTTCTTCTATATCTTTGACTTCTGAAGTCGCGGCTCAGGGAGCCGGGTGGCCGTGTGCCACCGGTGCCGCTACGGTCTGACTGGTATTGCGGCCTGGCACCGGGCGCTCCGACACCGTCCGGGACGGTGGGCGCCGTCAATTCGGATGCTGTGTGCACCGAGCGGGGTAGGACCACCTCACAGAGCTAACGTCTCCTTGCAGCTGCCTGTTGTATCATTTTGGGTGATGTTTTTTTTTTGTTTGATGCCGGTTGTCAGGGTAGCGACGCATTAAGCCTAAGGCTTTACGAAGCCGCCTGTAGCACGTTGAGGGACACAACCTGGTGGACCGTGGTGTTGAGGTTGTCGCACTTTGCTTCCCTCATTCTAGTTAGCCTCGCACGAATTGAAATTACTTATTCGACTCAAGAAAGTACGCTTTGTTCACGTGAACTTAGCATCTGAAATGTCGCCCGAAATTTTGCTAGCCGAATTGAACATCGTACCACGTGGGCGATGCGTATGCCGAATTCCTCTCCCTTGCACTACTTTAGTATTTGTCGAGTGCGTTGAGTGTACGCAGCGTGAGCGGCGTCACCCCTGCTTTGCTGTCATCTGTACATCGTCAGCGCTGCTGCCCCGGACTGCAATCGAGCTACCACAGGCAATGGACATGCCTGTGGCCAGTTTGGCGCAGCGAGTTCGGCGGCCGCCTGTGTCCGGCTCGCAACCCTCGGCGGCTGGGAAAAAAGCCGGGATTCACCAACGGCTACTGTGGCTCTCGCCAGCAGGGCGCGTCGGCACGAGCGACGCTTGCTTGTGCCGACTTCTGCGTCACCGTTTCCAGAGTCCTGTGCTGGAGTCGTGCCATCGGATCTGCAGAGGTGGTGGTGTGACCAACGAACGCCAGTGGTGAACCCCAGAGACAATGTCGGCTCGCATGTTGTGGATAACGTGTGGACAATACCTAGGTGCGGCCACTGTCGCATGTACTAACTTTTGTTCTCGATGCGCGCGTTGATAGACCGTGTGACATGTTTTGCCGGAGTATGCGTAGTGATTTAAGGTTGGGGGGGATGTGGGAATGTGCGACTCTCGCCCTGATGTTGTTTTCTCCGCATAGCTCGCGTCTCCTGTAGTCCGGCTTCTCCGCGTGGCTAAGAGCCCGGAGACGGTCGTGGTGGTTGCGGCGCATTGCGAGAGATGGCGCGACTGTCGCGATGCTAACGTCACCGAACGGCGGGGTGACTTGGGAGAAAAAGGTCAAAGGTGCTTCCTCTTTGGCTTGGGATCGGCGACCAACACGCACGAACGCTTCGCGCGTGCGCCGGCCCGGTTCGCGGGACCGTCTCGCAAGGCTAAGGGCAGGACACAGGTATGGACGAACACGGATCGTTCGAAAGCGCCACCGTTCGCGTGACCGTACACGTGAATGACTAGGCGTTGGTGTCATAGCATGGGGCGAACATATTCTCTCGCTATCGGGTCGCGGTGAGTCGGACTTCCTTGATTTGTCGTGCGCCTATGTGAATGTTCTATTGATTATAATTCGGCTAGTGTGCATTGGTGGTGTGAAAGGCGCAATAAATGCCCTTTTGATTGTTTACACTACTGTGTTGTCGTTCCTTTGTCCCAAGAGCATGTGTGAGACCCCACAGGACAAAGGCCAGCGAGCGAGTTTGTGCCAGCACCTAAGCAGGACGCTCGGGACAAAGGGAGGCTGGCGAGCATACTCGTGCGGCATCTAAGCAGGGTGGCTCCGATGCGGCACGTTGGGCACAACTGCGCTTGGGACAAAGGCCAGCGAGCCGAGACAGCACGCTGGAGGGGCTAGTAGGCACCTGCTCCCCGCGCGTCTCAAAACAGTTGAGAAAATTCGTAACTGGCGTGGCTATATAGGACTAGCGTACACATCCGAGCTGTTGACATCTTCTAGGGCGCTCCAAGGAAGGGATCGCTCCCGGTGGCCGAAAGCAGAGGGTCACGAAGGCGAGCCTACCTTGTGCTATCGGTGTCGTTCACTCCGAAGGATGATAAGACCGCAGCCAGGGGGTCAATCAGTATGGAGGGCCGTGAAGGGGCCTGCTCAGATGCCATGCCGAAACCGCGTTGGGCGCCAGTTATGTGGAGATGGGTTTGCACAAGTCTTACCCTAAGAGCGACGGTCAGGAAAGGGCACGACGCTCCTCCACTTCGCAACGCACAAAGACGCTACGGCAGGGTTCGTCGACTCTCCGATATGGCGCAGAGAAGGCTCCAGAGTCAGTTCGCCAACAAACACGGGTTTATTCACCCAAGATACAGCACAGTGCGACAGTCACGGCGCTTACGGGCCAAGGCTCACCGCAAGACCGATGGAGTACGCGCGCCCACCGCGCTAGGGCTAACCGGGTAGCGGTCCGCCAAGCGCGAGAACAAAGGTCTCATGGAACTACCTCGTTGCGGGCCTGTGAGCATCTGCCGCGGCGAGGAAGCGTTCAGCGGACGAGAGCTCGGGTGGCGAGGGTGCCCGGGGGCCGCCGCGCGGGAAGCCAATCAGGGCGCAACCCGGTGACGTGTTCTCGCGGGGCAAGTCGAATCCCGCGGGGGGGAGAAGCACGGTTTGCACTGGAAAGTAGATCCGGCGCGCTCGCCATGTCCGCCATGTTGCCGTTATGGCGGCGGTTTGAGCTAAGCGCCACGCGCGAGCTGGGGGACGAGGCGTGGGTAGGCACCTCGATCCACACAAGACTTCGGTTAGTTCGACCAGCCATAGTGGCACTGGTGTTGCGCTGCTAAGCCTGAGGCCACGGGATCAAATCCTGACCATGGCGGCCGCATTTCGATTGGGCAAAATGCTGAAACACCAGTGTACCGTGCATTGGGTGCAAGTTGAAGAACCCCAGGTGACCAAAATTAATCTGGAGTCCCCCACTAGGGCGTGCTCCATAGCTATATCATGGTTTTGGGACGTGAATCACCATCATGTTACTTTTTTTCTGTTAATTCAACTTGGGTAATTCAACCCCAACCTTTATAATAATCCTAAAATTGGCCTTCGCCAGATAATTCTAACTTTACCAGCCAGCATGCCTGTGCCTGCCACTATGGTGCCTCCAATAGCAACCCCTTTAATGAAAGCAACTGTCTCGGCGGAGCTTAGGAGACAGTGAATGCTTTAGAACACGTCTGCTGTTGAAAATTCCTATTTTTGTCCTGCCCTAGGAAGGTTTTCAAGCAGTAACTGTCACTCACAATGTCCGATTACGATATTTACGCAATTCTAATGCAGGCCTCTTTTGGAACCCAAATGGCTTTTGCGGCATTTGTATGCTTTACCGCATAAGACGGATGTAGTGCTGCAAAGCTTTGAACAATTGTGCTTCAAAGCTGATTTTAGGAAATCGGCCTCTGTTGTGCAACACATATTAGACCCCTGTCTATTTTTCTTGCAAAAAAACGGGTGCAGATTACATTTCTACTTTGTTTAGAAGCTCTAATGTCATTTATGTGTTAGTTTTTTACTTTGAACCCATCAAAAGTGGATGCTCGTTCGATTCGAGGGCGTGTTAGAATTGGGGCAAGTACTGCTAAATCAGTCAGCAATGTGTTTTGGTGTTTTTTTTTCTGCCTCTTGTTTAATACAGTGCTCCCACTCATGCGCCAGATTGCGCCATACGAGATTTTTTGCGCCATCCTGATAAAAATATACGATTTTGGGCCAAAGCGCGCCAAAATTAGCGCCTGCACATTACCTGTGTGGTTGCAGTGGCCCCCAGACGTGCGTAGTGGCGCGCATGACTACAGCAGCTTCATAAATCGAACGGTGACCGATAATTCAGGCTCGATGGGGACCGCCTTAAAGTGCAATATAATTAGGAGCCAGAAATATCCAAACTCGCCAGAAAATAACTGAATTTATTCCGCCAGTGGTTAAAAAAAAACATTATTCACGGTTGACCAATTTCGGGGATACGTTCACTTTCACGGGATTTCGCATCACTATACTTGGTTGTGTGCCAGGAATGCTATCATCCGTCGACGTGTCCAGTGCTAGTCGCGCGAGATGTCGTGAAAGTGAAAGTATCCCGGAAAGGGGATCGTCCAAAAATAAAGCCGAAGTTTGTCAACGCGGCCCTGCGCGCACGATCGTTTGCCTACGAATTGGTCAGTCCGTATCTCTATATTGTTATGCGGTCGCCACAAATAGACGAAAGTACAATTAATGCATGCACCGAATCTTCAACCTTTGGCAACAGGACCGTGATTTTGTAGCGATGACTTTTCCTCTGCTACTCCTTGAGCTTAGTCAGTTCTATGAGAGCGGCGCTCAGCCTGCGTTATATGGTATCAGCCGGCAGAAAATGGTGGGTGATAAGGCCGGCATGTAGAATCGAATGGAATGCATGGCTACAAAATCACCGCGCAGAAGTCGACCACGCTGTCATAGCCGAATGACAACGTTTTCTTTTTTTTTTTTGAAACAGTCAGTGTCCTCGTTGGTGGAGACATCGAGGGTGTAGTCGGCTTAAACAACTTAAGTTGCCGTGACTATGTCGCTAGATAACACGTCAATGAATAAAAGGTGGACGCGTGGAGCCATCCCGAATGCACTCCCGAATGGCTTGCCGGAGTTCGCTTGCCCGACGGTTTGGGCACGGTCGGTGCTGGAATAACTAGGCTTCGCTAGTTTCGGTTTCCAGGAGGAGTCTGCAACATGGCCGACCACCATGCCCCGGTGATGCCAGCGACGTCTCAACGCCAAAATATTGCTATTTCCGCTTAACTCGGCGGTCAAATTAGCACACAGTCGTGCAGGCAGAGTCCGAATTTTTAGAAGGGCGTACCTTAAGGTGTCCGAAATTTCGGTCGTACTTGTAGTTTAAATTTATGGGCCAGTGATGGTGCCTCAAAGTAGTCCGAATAATCGAGCTTGTTTGAATTGCTGGTGCCGAAATAATCGGGGTCGACACAAGTTGTGTATCGGCCAGTTGCATAACAGAGGCTTCAGCTTTACGAGGAAAAACGCACTGTTGAAAAGTATGTGGTGTCGTTTGAAGCAATGACTGAGTGTTATGAGGGGCTCATCAAGGCTGGCCTGGCTCAGAAAAGCATTGATGACATTGTCTGGCCAGGTGTTTCTGACTGATGCTAGAGCTTTGCTGAAAACATAACAAAGTGTCAGCTGTCAATGAAAAAATTATAGAATGTAAAAGGTAACATCTGAGCACCTTCACTCAACTTGAAATAAACTAATTACAGCGCACTTTGTGAATAGATGTGTTGTCTTCATTTAAATTAAATGTAAACTCGTCTATTTAAAAGCAGAGAAAGATTGTTTTACAGCAAGCAAATACTTTCTGGAATAACGCTTGTCAATTTTAAGTGTTTGAAATAGCTTAGGACGTGCCAAGCATCTGACATTTATTAGCTCCAAGGTGCTCCGAAATCTGTATCTGGATGCTCCAAACTGCTCCAAAATAAGATTTTGCTGCACCAGAAATTGCTCCGAATCTCAGTTTGTCAATGGCAGCACTGTTAATACGATCAGTTTTGCTGGTCCCGTGAGGGTCAAATTTATGGAAGTCAACTGTATACTCAATGGGTGCACTGACCAGCAGTGATGGAACTGCACTGTTAGTGGTGCACACAAGCTTCGCAAAGTTTGCGACATGTTATAATGTTCAAAACCAAAAAACAGGGCGGCCAAAGTTTCATTTGTATGGACGTGGGCAGGCCAAGCTCCGATATCCGCCGGAAGTGCGTTATTGATACACTCTAATCCGGGTATATCGAACCCACATATAATGAATTATGGTGTATAATGAACAGCAGTAAAATCCACTTAAAAATTTTTGTATAAAATCTTGTTTTTATGTCCCAAAATACCTATATATGGAACTTTTTTGTCATCCTCTTCAGATTCGATATCTATCCGGGTTCGACTGTATTAAAATTCGAAATGCTAATTTTTGCCTATTTCATCCTGTTTCATTAACATTGTCAATTATTATACACAGTAATGATAAGAAGACGCGCACTGGTCCAAAACATTCTGCTCGCTTTTCCTGTCAGCTATCGACCAGTGGTTGCAGTCTCTCATAATCTGCTTGATAATGCCAAACAGTAGCCGGTGGCACGGCCGCTGGATAAAAATAAAGGTGCGGCCTGCCGCGTGCATCGAAAACGGTGTGTTCCGCCGCGGCGCCACACGCCGGGGGCTGTTGTCTGGCATCGGCATAGCAAATGCGTCAGGAACGCGCTTGGAACGCCGTCGCGCGTGCGATCCGACGCGTTCCAACCCCGTCAGCTAGCGCCGTTCGGCCCAGCCAAGCAGCCGACAATGCAACTACGGCCGTCACGTTCGCTCCCATAGCAGCGCGCCCAACGCGGCAGGCCGCACCTTTTTTTTATCCAGCGGCCGTGCCGGTGGCAACCTCAGAATGGCTTAGGAGAAGTTTAAAAAGAGAGCATTTGAGAAAAAATTTACTTTGTGTTCCGCTTGTGAACTCCACAATCTGTACATGACTGTAAAATTTGGCTGAAATGTTCACAGCCTTGTTCTATCCACTGAATGTGATTTTCCCCCTTCCAAAGGGGTGGCTCGTTCTGGGCCTCTTTAATGAGTTTGTAGAAAATGTCAGGTCGAGGGCTATGGAAGGCTTGAGATTCTGAGTAAGTTTCTTAATTCCTTTACTACTAATGATAACTAGTGCCATTTGGCACCAGTCTTTGGCAGTAATGAGTAGGCAAGGAATTATTTCATGCACGAGAACTGAAAAAAAGAAAGGCTGTATTCATGACCTAGGCACAGCTATTGAGAAGAACATCTGAACCATCATGATTGAACAAGCAAATGTTTAGAAAACATTTCATTTGTTATGCAGTAAATGAAGGTCCAGACCTTCGAAACCTCGGAAAAAATGCTGTACCCTGAACTATTTACTATAAAAGCATTTGTTCTTACTAACAAGTTTTGGCACCTACAAGGTGGCTGCGTCTTGACATCATCGAAACCCTGGCTTTCTCCATTACTGCAGCTACTGCACTTGCCACATGAGAGCATAGCCACAAAAAGCGTGCACTACTTTCGTGTTTATTTTTGGTCATCGTGATCACATGTAGCCTCATTGCTGCACGATGTCAACAAATTTTTCTGCGTAACGATATTGAGACCAGCCTAAGTATCAAACTAAAATATCCTACAGGTGTGTGATAAGCTTCAGTTGCAAAATATGTGTGAATACTTTTTTAAAAGCAGGAAATAAATTTATCTCGTCTAACAATGATGAACATCATTATGTGTCGTGATTTTCATCAGCAATTCATTCTAACAGACAAAAAAGAAATGAAAAGAATAACATTTTATGGGGCCTACCATGAGTTGAGTTCTAATAGATACTGAATTTGTTGAGAAAAATAAATGTTGATAAGTTTTGAAATAAGAATGAAAGACTAATGACTTTAATGCACGGCAGATAGACAAAAAATTCACCAGCCCTTCCCCTGTCGAGAAAATGGGGGTTAGCAAAGTCTGTCGTGTGTGTACCTGACCTACTACATTTCCTTCCCTTTCCTTGTGCTTTTCCTTTTCTTTCGTGCAAATTTGCATTCTGTTGCATTGTACGATTCTCTGCTCGTGCCTTTTGTCGCTTGCGTTCGATGTCTCGAGTTCGCTCGGCAGCGTGGTTAGCAGCATTCGCCCGCCAGACACACACACGTGTGTATATATATACATTGATTGTACTGAAGATTATCGGTGCCGGCACGGTGAAGTGTGAAAGAGGAAGTCGACAAACTAGTAGTGCGCGCTCAATCGGTTTCCCAGCTGAGACTGCTCCGTCTTCTTGTACTTCGGTCAGACGCCCTGTGGACTTACAAGGACATCCCGTGACATTTGGTGGAAGTGCCGTGTAAGAGAGTTGAAGGACAGGGAAATGGATTGCACGCATAAATGGCAGCGGAACCATCGGTGAGTGTGACGACTGCAAACGGGAGTAGAAGGTTCCGTCGATGGGCATAATCTTCAGATGGTGTAAAAAGAGCTGTCGTGGCGGGGGCAGAGTCACAAGAGACGGGCACCAAGGCGGCAGAAAAAGAAGAGATAATGACGTCAACGGTGACGACCACTTTAGGAGAACGGTTCGGTAGTGTCACGGAACGGAGGCCAAGCCAGTTGCGCGCCAGCGCAGTCGACAACAGCATGATGTGCGGAAAGAAAGTCCCAACCCAGAATAACGTCATGCGAAGCACGGCATAGAACGACGAATTCTACGAAATATAGTTCATCCTGAATCATAACACGAGCGGTACATGCCGCCGAAGGCTTGACTTGCTGCAAGCTTGCCGTGCAGAGGGAAATATCCGGTACAGGAATCGTCACTTTCTTGAGTTTGTGGCAGAGGTCTTCACTTATGACACAAACGGCAGCCCCTGTATCGACAAGAGCTGTTGTCGCGACGCTTTCGACAAATACTGCGATTTCGTTAGGAGGAGAAAGATGAGGCCTTGAAAATTTCGACGATGGCGCAGTTCTTGCCTCGGGAACTGCGGCTGTCAGTTTTCCTCCTGAGCTGAGCTGGAATGGCGAAGTATGGGTGAAAGGGTACGGCGGCGAGGAGAAGTAGACCGACGAGAGTTGAAGGCGGCACGACGAGAATACGCGTCCGAGGGATCAGGGATAGAACGATGCGAAGGCTCTTGGGGAAGGTAGCCAAGGTTCGGCGCGTCACGACGAAAATAAAGTCCACGGCGGCGACAGAAACGCGCAACATGCCGCGGAATACCACGTGCGAAACAGATAGGGCGGTTGTCCGGAGTACGCCAAGGGTTAAGAGAAGGTCCGGAAGGCGATAAGGGCACGTGAACCGGGTGTACCGGAAGTGGCGACGAGTAGAAACTGGCGGCGGGTCTGGAGGTAGTAGGCATCGGTCGCAGAGGAGGTCGGTTGAGAGCGGCAGCGTAAGTCAGAGGTGCAGTCACAGGCGGCGGTGGAGAGGGAGATGGGAGCACCTCAGAAACTTGGGCTTGGATCACACGACGGAGCGACGGTTCTAGTGTGGAAGCAGGCTCAGCAACACACTCCACAAGAGAGAGCTGGCGAGCCACTTCTTCCCGGATGTATTGCTGAATCCGCGGCAGCAAGCCGCAATGATCAGCGCTAAGGCATCCAGGCTCCAAGGCTGAGAGGTCCGCGGATTGTAAACTGGTGCGACGGGTGGAAAGGCACTGCTTGCACAGCTCGTCGAAGCTTTGACAGAGCTCAATTACTTGTGCAACTGTCGTAAGGTTCTTGGCCACGAGCATATGGAAGGCATCGTCGTCTATGCCTTTCACATTATGCCTTATCTGATCGGCTTCAGTCATGGAGGCATTCACGCACTTACAGAGGTCGATGACGTCCTCAATGTAGCTCAAGAAGGTTTCACCGCTTTGTTGAACGCGACCACGCAAACGGTGTTCAGCACGGAGTCTGTGCACAGTGGGACGGCCGAAGACTGAAGTGAGGGTCTTTGTGAAAGCGGACCAGGTCGTTAACTCGGCTTCGTGGTTCTAAACCACAGATTTGCCACATCAGTCAGATAAAAGATGGCGTTGGTCAGCTTGTCGCGGTCAGCCCACTTGTTATGTGCGCTAACACGGTCGTACTCTGCAAGCCAGTCCTCCACATCGTGATCGTCGGTGCCGTTGAAAATCGCAGGGTCGCGCTGATGTAGCACACCAGAATACACAACAGCCGGGGGGGGGGGGCGGGAGCGGATTGCTAAGGGCCGGCGTCGTCGGTCATTGTGGCCGCAGATGGCAACGTACGGCTGCGGAGCTCCAGGTTGGGGAAGACGGGAACCCAGCACTTCCAGCAAATGTCACGGGATGTTCTTGTAAGTCCACAGGGCGTCTGACCGAAGTACAATAAGACGGAGCAGTCTCAGCTGGGAAATTGATCGAGCACGCACTACTAGTTCGTCAACTTCCTCTTTCACACTTAACCGTGTCAGCACCGATAATCTCCAGTACAATATGTATATATTTTTTTCGCTTTGACACTCCTAATGCTAACACATTAAATGACACTGTTAGCGGAGCGTCGCTTACACTCCACTGTTGTCACGGGCTGCAGAGAACTGTGTAGATTTCTGACAAGCACGTCTTGCCGAGACGCGCTGTCAACTTGGTTGCAAATGAAATTTTTCGGCCCTTCCACTCGTGAAGATAATTAACCAGCGAAGCTGAAATGCGCGGCCCCGGTGTTTATCATTGGGTTAATCCCAAAGGTTTGTTAAAGTATTTCGCAATCATCAGGTTACACACATGTTCGGCTGCGATGGAGAGAACGATGTCACAGACGGTATGCCCGCAGGCCGCCGTTGTCATTTGCGTTCGATGTCTCGAGTTTGTTTGACGGCATGGGTAGCAGCATTCGCCCGCCATGGCTGCTTGCGATTCTTCGAAATTAAATTGCTTCAAAATTAAACTGTCCGTTGTGTAAGACAATGAATGGCTCATATACTCCCTTAAACCTTTCAGGGTCAATGGCATACATTTACGTCCTCCGCGAACACCTTCAAAATGGTCAATGACGTACATGTACGTTATCGCTTATACATTTAAAAAGCGCGCTTCTTTCGATCATTTCCTTCGCTTGGCATGTGCTGCTACTCGATGGAAACATGTGCAATTCTTTACTTGCGTCAATGCCTCTACGTTTTTTTTGTTTGTTTGTTTCTTTCTTTTTATGGCAACGGCGCGTCGGCTATCGCTCACGCAAGTGCATGCCTCATTCGAGCATTTCTTTCTCTTGGCATGCGCTGCCACTCGACGGGAACACGAGGAATTCTTTACTTGCAGCAACGTCAGCTATCGCTTCCGGGCACGTGCACGGCACCGGCGGCAAGTTATGGTTTTCTCCTGCGGCGGATCCCGCTTGTTGCACGGGCTAAACTGATGGCTATCTGGTTTCAAATATCTCAAAGGGTGGCCGCTTGTTACTCGATCGTTTATCGCCCACCGCGGTGCGATTACACCTGTTCCCAGGCAGGCGCTTATATACACACACGATGCTGCCGTTTTTGCGTTTCCTTTTTTGGAGACCACAAAAGCTCTACTGCACCTTGTTGGCGATAAGACGCACCTTGTTGGCAATAAGACGAAGGCTTCTAACTTGTTTAGGTTCCCGGACGTGCACACAATCATTTTTCAGTGTGCTTATCTTCTTATTCATGAATAAATCTTGTGTATTTTACAACACAAACGATTTTTTCCTCACTTTACTGTCACTCTGAAAAATTTATGGCCATATTTTTTCGAAATAGGTTCTTTCGAAGAATTTAAATCAGCAATAAAAAAAAATTGGCCCTGGAGCGTCGCATTTGGCAAAAATTTCCGCCCTTACAGGGTTAAGCAATGGCTCATACCCCCGTAAACGCGGCCTCCCCATTACGACGACAGAAGAGAAGTGAAATTCTACGCTGGATTGATGAGCGGCAATGCAGACAGCAATGGAGGAAGAAGACGACGAAGATGATTGCGGGAGCTGTGGGACGAGCCCGAGCGCAACCCGAGGGGCATCAATGAGCCAGCTGCGGAAGAAGACGACGCTTGAGCCAATGCTGATGATGATACCATCCACGATGATTGTCAGTGTAAGCGAATAGCCCAAACAAGTGAACAAGCGAAAGAACAAATACAGTAAAAGCTCGATGATACGATCACGGCTAATACGAATTTCCGGATGATACAAATTTTTCTGTGGTCCCGGCCGAGCTCCATTACTTTGCAACGTGCTAGAGAACGGTTGTTACGAATCGATTTTCAGCCTGCGTCGGTTGATACGAATAAACGCCGCCCCACCGACGGCCGCGAAAGAGAACAGCGCGCAGTCACGCGCTTTCTTTCCTTCTCTTTTGGTGCGGAGGCGCGGCGCCGGACAGCGCGGACTCCGCGACTGGGCGCGAAGAGTTTGAAGCATTTTCTTAAGTTTCTGTGCGCAAACAAACAGGGACGAAGAAAAGGAGACACAAGGACGAGCGCTTTCTAACAACTGATTTTTATTATTGAAGAACCACCGGCTTAAATACCCACAGATCTGCGCGATCCTGTCAATAGAACATGTCAAGAGCGCATAAATAACGCTTGTCATGAAATGCCGCTACGCGGTCAGCATAAAAATCAGCAATGTTCATAAAACAAGCACAAAAGGTGAAAATGCGTTAAAGATATGATGACAGGAGCGAATTCTCTTTATCTAACAATGAAACAGAAGGATGACTGATGCATTTTTCTTTTAGTTTTTCAATCCAGTGAGCTTCCACAATTTCTCTCGCGGTTTGATTTCTATGCCTAAACAAAATGGCGGTGCTTTCAAGACAAGGTGAGCACGCATGTTCTTTACAATGCATCGCCAAATGCGTACTAGGGCGACCTTTGAGACTAGACAAGTGTTCCCTTAGTCTCGTGTTAACACATCTCGAAGTCTGCCCTACGTACACATGACCACACGTCAAAGGAATCTGATAAACAACGTTCATCGCGCAATCGACAAATTGGTTCTTACGTGGATGTTTTATACTACATCCTTTCTTAGCATCATCCTTACTTTCAAACTTACTTTTGACCTTAGAACACACACTACCTATTTTGTTTTTTGCCGAAAACACCACTTTTACTTCGTAACTCCCAGCCACCTTCTTAAGTCTGTGTGAAAGGCCATGAACATACGGTATCACTGACACCTTAGAAGCTAAATATTTCTGTCTTTGATTACTTGTGCATGATTCTTTATCCTGTTTTAGTTTTTTCATTAATCTAGAGCATGACGCCAGCATCACAGCGAGCGGGTACCCAGCCTTTCTCAACCGATTGACTTGCTCAAGAAATGCAATGTTTACAGTGTGATAACATGATTTCAACAACGCTGACCTGAAACATGAAATGACTATACCATTCTTCACAAGCCTGGAATGGTTAGAGGCATGGTTCATTATCGGTTTTCCATCTCGGGGCGAGAATGACCAACACACATGTTCCGGTAGAAATTCTAACTTGACATCTAGAAACTGTAGCTTATTATCTACTGGTACTTCAGAAGTGAAAGTCAAGCCCTTGGCCAGAGAATTAAAGGATTTTACTACCCTATTTCTGAAAACATCTTTGTCTACATGACAGCCCAAAATCAAGTAGTCATCTACATATCTGTATACCTTATATACTACACCTTCTAAATCTTTTGCCAGCTCTCTGTCTATGCTTCCCAGAAAAATGCTACTAAGGATGGGAGCTACCTTTGACCCGATGCAGACGCCCCCTGCCTGTACATACGTTTCATCACAGAATCCTACGTGTGTATTAGCTAAATAAAAATGCAGAAGTTCAAGAAAGGATTCAACAGTCATCCCGCACGTGTTGCGAAATGACACCTCGTCATTCTCATTTGTTATGCAATTATTAACACTGCGCATTAAGGGCCCATGCGGCAAGGAATAATAGAGGTCTTGAACATCTATGCTGAATCCCCAGTTGCAACTTGTACTATCTGATGCCAAAAATTTCACAAGGCCTTCAGAGTTTTTTAATAAGTACGGATCCTGTACTTCTAAGGAATTCAACATTTTCTGCAAGAACCCTGCGACCAGAACCTGCCAACACCCTCGCTCGGACACAATTGGCCTAAACGGAATTCCTTGCTTGTGTGTTTTTGCAGTAAAAAATATATCCAATATCATTCCTTTTGAGTTCTTTACATGTGACGCGAGCTTTTCTTGGTTGCATTTCATCAATAGCTCCACCGCCTTCTTTTTTACGTTTTCTACATTCACATCACTTTTTCTAAAGCACTTGTTCACCGCTAGGAAAGCTTTTTCTAAATAACAATCATTTGGTACAACAACCAGAAAGCCTTCCTTGTCTGCTTGAACTACACGCAGATTGTTTTCAACCAAATACTTAGCAGTCCTATCAACATTAGGTCTGGATCTATCGCTTACCGAAGCCTTGGCCACCACGTCCACACATTCCACCACACATCGTTCTTTTTCTTTCTCTGGTACACTCCTAGCAATGTTCTTGTAAGTGCTAATCTGTCGACGATGCCGATCCTTGGCTCCACGCAGAACTTTGGCCCCAGCTTGAGTACCTCTTGATGTCGTTCTTCCACCGTTGCGCCCCCTAGTAGTAGAAGGCGTCCCTCTGGGAAATCTCTGTTCTTCTTCTTCGGCAATGTCCGATGCACATCGTTCCACATGGCTTCAGTTACAATATTTGCCTGTCTGCACCAGTCACGAAAAGCCTTCACATTGAACAGACCATCGGAAGGAGACGAACAGTAGCATTTTTCTGGGAAGCATAGACAGAGAGCTGGCAAAAGATTTAGAAGGTGTAGTATATAAGGTATACAGATATGTAGATGACTACTTGATTTTGGGCTGTACCGACAATGCTCTTAGCAGCGCGCCAAATAACGCGGCGGCACCTCCGACCGGCATTGCTCCGACACCGCCATAGAGCAAAAGCTCAGGAGAGACCCCTCAATGCCGCGCGCGAAGGAACGGGGAAAAAAAAAAAGAACCCGAACCCGCGGCGGAAATTTCTCCCTCTCTCAAATTGCAAGGTCGCCGTTTCTGCATCGCGCCGGAACAAGCGTGTACGTGCCGACTAGAGTGTTCTAGACAACCGTATTCTAGCACACACTAGTGCCGACGTCTCGTCTCAGCCACGCGGATAAAATGGCAGTGAACCCTTCTCCTCTATTTTCTAGTCACATGTTGACCTTGCACGCTGCGGCAGCAGCGCAGAGGGAAGCAGCTGCGGAGGCACAGTCGGGCCAACGAAACTGCCACGCCCGCAAACGCTCGCTTCCCGATAACGGCAGAAGACGAAACTTCAGGGGGTGGCTAAAATAAGCTGGCGCCAGCACGGCGGCGGGCGCGCACGGAGATGTGCGCACGGAGTCAAAGGTGAGAGAGCTACGAGGGAGTTGAGAGGGAGGGCGAGGGGAGCCACGCGGCCGCGGAGTTGACGCGGCCATATCCACTTCCCTGCCGCCCTCCTCCCTCACCTTCGACGGTCTCCGCGCGCACCCGTGTGCCGGCGCCGCCCGCTCGCTCCCTGAAGCGTTGTTTTCTGTCGTTATCGGGAAGCGACTGTTAGCCAGCGTGGGCAGTTTCGTGGCCCGCGCTTGCTATGCGCTTGCGCGCCGCGATATTTCACGACTCGCACCGTTCGTGCATCATGCTATGGGGCACGAATACTTCAAAAATACGTCCTTTTAATTCGAACAAATTTTCGGGCCCCTTCGAGTTCGAATTATGGAGATTCGACAGTAGTTTTAATTGTGTTTCGATGATACGAATTTCGGCTAATACGAATATTTTTCGTGACCCCGTGAGATTCGTATCATCGAGCTTTTACTGTAAAAGGTTTTCTTGCCGAGTCCGACTACCGACTGTCAACCATCGGCCACCGGCCAACCATGTAAATGGATGAAAGAGGCAAAGACAGCTATTTGTCTTAAACCTTGTCACTGGTTTTCCAGTTGCTGTTGTCACAGTGCTTTGTGTTGCTGCAGTCATTGCTGTAGGCAGAGTGAACTTGTGCTGTCTTAACTGTCTTTGGCAATGTGCAGGTGCAGGCCAGTGACGCAGACAGTGGCGGGGAGCTGCGGTACACCTTGCTGCAGCCCGCGCCCTTTGCCTTGGATCCAGGCACTGGTCAGCTCAGTGTGGCTGGGCCACTAGATCGAGAAATGGCAAGTGTGCGCAGTTAGCCACTGTGTTGTTGTGCCATTGGAACTTGGTGCAGAGTGTCAGCAGAATACTTAAAGGCATGCACAACCTCGAAAAACTTTTCTTCTGTGCTCCGGATATCTGTAATCTCAAATTCGAAAATGCCAGGAAAAAGTCACTACACAAAGGCTTCCATACTTTGAGGTTGCGATATAACCAAAAGTGACAACAGAATGCTGGAGCCATGATGACACCATTAATGACTAAAGGGGGGACGCGGCTTTTGCATCGCGAAAAATGGCTAAAAAATCTATTTATTGAAAATCACATGTTCAGTTTCTGTTGTCGGGATATGGCGGGGCAAGTCCACGGCTCTACGCCTCGACACACCGAACCCCGCGGATGGCGTGTGTATGATGGTGGGCCTCCTTCAATGTGGCTGCCACGTGCTGCTGCATCGGACCGCGAACAGGGAGGCGCCTCCGCTGCAATTTGAGGCCGAGACAGCAGGCAGGGACGTGGACGATGGCAGCAATAGCAAGTCCAGGCGGCTTCACTCGTTCTGCAAAGTCGCTCAAATGCACTCCACAAACACTTAGAATTAAGGCAGTAGAGGCCGCCGCAGCGTCAGCCGTCTGACACGATGCGGAAAAAAAACAACAATCCAGTTCGTTTGAATTAAGTTATTCGCTTCGACCGAATTTTTCCAGTCCGATCCAGCGTGAAAGTGGGCGATGCTCGTATGAACAAAGCGCTCTATCGTCCCCCGAGATTTCCATTATTCCACCCGCAAAATATTGAGTTCATCTGAACAAAATAAGCTTTCTGTTTCGAACGAGGTTTCTCCGCTCGGGCGAGTATAGTAAAACTAGCGAATCCGTTTGAACCCGCTAAGGGTCACGGCATGGTCGTCTTCGAACATGCAACCGGCAGCTCCGCAGAGCCTTAGGCCTAATCGCGTCCATGACATATACCAATGCCACAAAATACCCATAAAGGGTTCCAATGAGCCGCCGTGAGGAGATGCAGGTTCGCTGCTCCACTTGCTCGCTGCTCAACCCGCAGCTTCCGAGCCGACTCCTGGGACTGCGCCCCGCTGACGTCCTAGCGAGCGTTTCCGGCGCTCGACTCCCAGAGCCAAAAATACAGAAAGGAGGATATTTACATATGTACAGGGAAAATCGACCACCGCGTCAGCTACTGCACTCACTCGCTTTGGTCAACCACATGTACACTCGGAAACCAATTATTACGACTGCAACTAACACTTCGAGCAGGCCAACTAGCTATAGTTGACATCGCTGAGGATTCCCTCGAAGAGAATAATACACTAGCTAAAGAAGGGCTTCCGACTTACCAACTGGGGGAATACGGGCGGACTGCGGCGATTGCCGCGGCAAGTATGCGGTTGACTAACCACGTGTGGGAATACGGGAGCAGCGACACAGACTTCCGCCATCGCCGCTTGCTGGGGACCAAAAAGAGCCGGGCGATGTCAGCGGGATCTCACGTCACCCACCCGGTGGCGCTGATAGCGCTTGCGATTCCCGTGTGCCGCCCGCGGAAGGAAAGTTTCCCCTCTCCCATCTCTCTCTGGCGCGCACCCGCCTGACGCGATGTTCGCTGCGCTTGCAGCGGTCATGGGACCCAAAGATTTCCACACTGTAACTCTTATTCTATCTGATTCCGAAATGTCATCACTGAAAACCAGGTAGAAGTGCTGTAAAAAAAAATGTTGTATCAGCCAAGGTGCTGAAATCGCGAAAGAACGGCGTTTTTCAAGCCACGATATCTCCGGAACAGCACAGCCGAACGCTGCCATCTTGGTCTTGTTGGAAAGAGCATTTCTCCGTCTTCAAATCTGCTGCTTCAGCTATCTCCTCCATACAGAAACAAGCATGCAGAAAGCAAATGATTGAAGGTCGTGCCGGAGCCACTGATTGGCTGCGCCTGCCACATGACTCCAGCGCAGTTCGCCATTGGTCTGGTGCTCTCTCCGTGATGGCGTCGTCTGCACCACTTGTTGCGGTCTCCTCGCGAGCTCTCGACAGTTTCCGTAATCTCGACGAGTGTTAAAACGGGCGCTACGCGGACACCGCAGTAGCGTGGCCGATCCTGCTTTTTGTTGACGTCTCAGACCCGCGGCTAAGCATTCCGCGCATCGGTGACGCGGACTTCGCGACCGAGCTTCAGGCACGGAATCCTCGGACACGCAGCTAAGCCTTTTGCGCTTACGTGTCTTTGACTCGGCGATGAAGCACATCGCGCACGGACTTCTCGGATCCTTGTCTAAGCATTTTGTGCATCAGCGCCTCCGACTGCGCGACTAAGCACATCGAGCGTCGACTCCTCGAGCCCGCGGGTATCCATTTCCCGCGTCGGCACATCGCTCAACGAGTGTCGACTCCTTGAGCCCGCGGCTAGGCATTTCGCACGTCAGCATCTCTGACTGTGCGACTAAGCTAATCGAGCGTCGACTCCTCGAGCCCGCGGCTAGGCATTTCGCACGTCGGCACATTGCTCATCGAGTGTCGACTCCTCGGACCCGTGGCTAGGCATTTCACGTGTCGGCATATCGCTCATCGAGTGTCGACTCCTCGGACCCGCGGCTAGGCACTTCGCACGTCGGCACCTCGAGCGTCGACTCCTCGAGCCTGCGGCTAGGCATTTCGCGTGTTGGCACATCGCTGTCGACACCTAGAGTGTCTATTCCTCAGAGCCGCGGTTGGGCATTTCGTGCGTCGGCACCTCGGACTGCACGATTGCGCTTACCGAGTGTTTGGACCCGCAACCAGGCATTTCGCACATCGGCATCTCGGACTGCGCAACTAAGCTCGTCGAGCGTCTATTCCGCGGACCCGCGACCAGGCATTTCCCACATTCGCACTTCGGACCCGCGACTTAGCACTTAGTAGTAGTAGTAGTAGTAGTAGTAGTAGTAGTAGTAGTAGTAGTAGTAGTAGTAGTAGTAGTAGTAGTTTGGTGTAAAACGGACAAAAGGAGGTAGGAAATGAAGGGTATGGTGTCTCAAGTGTGCTCTTGAGGGCATTTATTGCGCCTTCTATACAGTAAGGCCAGCTAGCCGATAACTATCAGAACATGGTGACGGTCTCTGACGAATCTTGGAAGTCGGGCTCACCACGCAAGGATAATGAGCGAGTATATTTGTCCCTGCCGAAACACCAAAACTTAAGTCGTTCATGGGAGCAGACACGTGAACGGACACACATTCAAACAATCGTGTTCATCCATCCAAGTGTCCTGCTCTAAAGCTTTTCGTCGTACAGTCGCGCAGGCAACGTCGACTCCAGCCGTAGAGGAGGTTGGTTCGTTTTGTGCCCGAGCACCCATCCCATCAGGAGGCGTTAGCAAAAAGATGCTCGTGTCATGTCTCATTATGCTGGGCAACTGCAAACGACCGCCGGCACACATGCAATGAGGGGAAGATGGATTCCAGGAGGCGTGAAAGCCATGCGGAAAAAACAGCATAAGGGGGCACGAGAGAGTCGAGCTTCCCAAGGTTCACGAGCATCGTAACTGCCTCACTTTTCAGTGGAGACCTGAATTGTCCAGTGGCCGTGGGAAACATGCAGGTGAACAGAAAAGATAGGGGAAAGGAGAGCTATTGTGAAAAGGGGGCATGCCTATAAAGGCATGACTATGTAAATGACTATTAGCCAACTACAATCCTCCATGGATCAGTGCCTTCCTTTCTTACGTTCCCATTCTCTATAATTGATTTCGGACAAATCCTTCATTTTGCACTTGGCAAACATCCTTCTCCTTGCACAAAGGTGGCCTTTGATGCCGCATTATTTTTAAGATGTGCATTGCAGAATGGCAAAAGGGCTTTCACAGTGTCCACACTAGAGTGCTATTAACCCAATTAGGCCCAATAAAGATCTGCCAGCCAGATTTTATTGGTTTTTAGTGCACCATGATCTTTTCGCACTGTAACTGTATTGGAAAGTTTTAAGAATTGCGCTTTGGTATTTCAAACCGTACAGTGACGTACTTTATCAAGTTCGCTTGGCATTTACGGCAGCAATACACGATGAGATCCCCGAAGGTATGCTATAGTTTGGAACTTTTTAAAACAAAAAGGCTTACTTTGAAGGATCAAATAAGCTTTACATAGGCCCACTTGCCCTTCTAATAGCAAAGTTTGCATTTTAGTAGCCTTTATTCTTTTTTTGGGTAGTGTTCTTACTGTTCAAGTGTGGGACATATTTTGGGCTGGTAACAGCTGAAAAGCTTTGATGTTGCTGTCTCATACGTACGTGGAGCTAATATAGTAATTGAGACAGATGAAGATGTGATATACCGTATTTACTTGCGTAATGAACGCATTCACGTAATAAACGCACCCCAAACTTTGCTACTGTGCAGTCCCACGATCGAACGGTCGTGCCGTAGTTTTCCAGAGAGACTAGAATCATTTACTCTCGCACATGAGTTTAAAGCAAGCGCACTTAATCTCAGTGCCCGTCGCTGTGTTGGAAATACTTAATAATGATGCCACGTGAGAAATGCCAAGATCACGTCAACAAAATTCTGCAGTGTGGGGATCGAGGTGCCTTCCCGCGCCTCGTCTTGCAGCTCGCACGTGGCGCTTAGCTCGATCTCCGGGAACCGCCACCGTACAGGCAACATGGCGGACATGGCTAGCGCACCGGACCTACTTTCCCGTGCAAACCGTGCTTCTCTCCCCCCCCCCACCCCGGGATTGGACTTGCGCTGTGAGAACACGGCACCGGGACACGCCCCAATTGGCCTCCCGAGTGGCGGCGCCCGGGCACCCTCTCCACTCGAGCTCTCGTCCGCTGAGCGCTTCCTCGCCGCGGCAGATGCTCACAGGCCCGCAACGAGTTGGTTACGTGGGACCTTTGCTCTCGCGACTCCTCATTCTCGCGCTTGCCCGACCGCTACCTGGTTAGCCCTAGCGCAGCGGTCGCGCGTACTTGATCGCTCTTGCGGAGTGCACCTTAGCCCGTAAGCGCCGTGACTGTCGCACTGTGCTGTATTTTGGGTGAATGAACCCGTGTTTGTTGGCGAACTGACTCTGGAGCCTTCTGTGCGCCGTGTCGGAGAGTCGACGAACCCTGCCGTAGCACCCTTGTGCGTTGTGGAGTGGAGGAGCGTCGTGCCCTTTCCTGACCATCGTTCGTAGAGTAAGCCTTGTGCAAACCCATCTCCACAGTTCCTAACTTCTGTAGACTTCACATCCACGCCAGCGGCAAACATGCCGTGGCGGCACATCGGCAGGGGTAGTGAGTTTGATGATTGAAGCTGACGGCAAAGACATAACGAGAGAATACTGGCAGTAAGCATGCGGTAAGAACAGGCTGCATGTTATCACGGTAGCTTGGTGCCTGACGGAAAAAGCGATCGTGATAACGCTTGGCCTGTCCTCACAACCTTGCCACCAGTACCGGCGCAAAGGCATCTCGTAGACTCTATAGAGAAAGAAAACGCAACTGGATCTCTGCAACAGTTACTTTACGCAGTTTACGGACTTTACTTCGAAGTAGTAGCACAGAGCGCGCACGCAATGCGTAGCCAGGCGCGGCACACGGGTGAGTCCAAGTGAAGAAGGGGCCGCCAGCACTTGTGGGAATCATCGGGCGCAGGCACGCCAGGCATGGTGGGGAGGGGGAAGGTTTCCTTTCGCGGGCGGCGCACGGCAATTGCAAGCGCTATCAGCGCCACCGGGTGGGCTACGTGAGATCCCACTGACATCGCCCAAGGCTCTTTGGTCCCTAGCAAGCGGCGACGGCGGAAGTCTCCAGTGTCAAGGCCGAGAGCCGTTGGCATCCCCCCCCCCCCTATCCCGACACACTTAATCGGCATACTGATCCTAGTCGGGCATATTGTCGAATTCGCGTATGTGTTCCTCGCTTTTATGCCAGCCTTTGGTTTTGCTGTGTACAATGGGCCCCAAGTCGAGTTACATGCCTGCTGTGGGACCGAGAGTTTATCTGCTCACAAAGCAGAAACGCTGATCAGACACTGATAAACTTTGACACGCCGATCAGCAGGACGATCGAGGAAAGAGACGTATGCAGCGCCATTCTCAAAACAAGAGGTGCCGAAAAGCAGCGCTTCAACGTGATTCTTGCGATTACGGCAGACTGCCAGAAATGGCTGCGAGGACGAGCAGTTGTGGATCCACGATGTGGATGAAGCGACCAGCGACCAGGATGACAGGTCTGGTGGTTCCGATGCGGAGTGAAGTCCAATAATAACGCTGTTACGGTTTGTAAATAGTATACGTGCATTTTTGCTGCAAAAATGAATTATCTAAGGCATTTTTAAATTCGTTACCATCTTATTTTTCAATTTTTGCTGTTTCGAAAAGGTTTCCATAAAATTAACCCCGCATAATAAACGCACCCCCCAATGTCGTTTTAGATTTTTGGGAAAAAAAGTGGGTTCATTACGCGATTATATACGGTATTTGGACGGATGCAGGCATACACAAGTAGAGCATTAAGCACTGGCTTCAGTGGTGGATGAAACATTAACGGTGGCCTCTCTGCAATGATAGTCGCTTCCTTGCATTATAATACTGTTGCATGATTTCCTCAGTCATATTTTTGGTAGAGGTTTCTGACCCATCGTGAAAAGGGAGCCAATCTCTAGTTCCTGAATGCGGGTTGCTCTATTTTTATTTTATTGTTCATATTCATCTAGCTGTGGAATATGCTATATACATTGTCTTTGTCTCCTATTTCGCAGTTTGTAATTAAATCTTGCACAAATGATCTGTGTATAAAAATCTTCATAAAATACAGTAATCTCTCGCTATAACGCGATCACTTTACTCGAAATATCGCTTTATCCTTCGATCCCGACCCAAACGCATGCGGTTTAAGACGCATTACTCGAAGTGCATGAAGAGCTTGACCCGCTTAGAGCGAAGTGGCAATTGGAAGCATCACCGCCGCCGAGCGTCGGCTACCCTTTTGCACATGCAGTGTCAAATTAATACTGCCGACAAATTAGTCTCATGCAGGCACAGAACAGGCCACAAAAGTACCAAACCCACGACCGATGACCGCCTAGTAATGGGTACCAAGCAAGTGCCAAGTGCTCCCAGCTGTTTACTGTGGAGCAAATGGAAGCTGTCAAATTCCATGGTGCAGCGCGCCCGAACCGTTAATCTCGGTCGCAGTTGCATCGCTGGTGTCCCCCGTGATAAAATGCAGACGAAAATTAAGTTTTCCTGACGCTTTGCGATCCCTGAAAACCGTGGTCTCTTGGATGCCGAAAAGTGGCAAAAAGACCGCGTAAAGACCTGCGTCGTAGCGTACTGTGGGGTGCGCTCAATGAGCGAAGATTTACCGATCTCAAGAGCACTTTTGATGCTGAAACATGCCGAAAAGCACAAAAGAAGTGTCCTTCCGATTATAAGTGCCATGTTCGACGCGAGGAACTACTTTAACAAATCGGGAAGACGACTTTGGGGAAGCTGGTCTAGAAATTTGCTCGCCGCTCGCCCTAATCGGTCTGCATCGCAGCAGACCGATTATGTTTAAAATGTTTAATCTCTATAAGGCTCCTGTCATGGGAGTTGAAATGTCTTTCTTTCATTTTCTTTTGTTGTCAGCGTCCTTCATTACTTACTTCCTTGATACCAGTATAATTGAAAAATAAATTTATTTAGTGACATTTTTAAAGCGGACATAGTAGAGTAAAGATACTTTTTCACTATGTTAGAAAAATGCAGCTGCTCACTTGTAACATGTTGGGCAGTGTGGCTATTATTTAAAACTTAAAATTATTTGCACTGCAAGGTTATGCTTCCCTCAGTCAAGGCAAGCTTTCAATTGGTGGAGTTTTCAACTGCAAGTATGATGTGATTCATTTATTGTTGCAAACTCTAACCAATATTTCTTCAGTTATTTAATTTTTCATGGGTAATCACAGACCAGCTTCAAAGCTTTTTGGGAAATGCTGCGGGACGTGTAAATATTGTCACGAGCTCTCATAACAGAGGGCAGAAACAGCGCGATTGCCCACGGCGACTGTGGGTGGAGAAGGAAGACGACGTTTGGCTGGTTGCTTTTGTACCGGCTTGCAGCACGCCAACCGTTCTGATTTATCTGCCCTGCAGATTTAAATAAACGCTTCACGGCGTAACACTTGGTGGAGCTGTGCTGGGTACCTCCCACGACCGACAACAGAATCGTCCGTACAAGACCTTCGGAGAAGCTGCCGCCTTGCCGGACTTTTGCCATCGGCCACCATCATGCCTAGAGAGAAAGATGCTCCGAGTACTGCATCGGCAGGACCAGCTTCGATTCAACACTACCGAGAACCACGCACGTTCTCCGCTAAGGCAGGGGAAGATGACGATGAGTGGCTCACCCATTATGAAAGGGTAAGCCAGTACAATCATTGGAACGCCGCCTCCCAACTGAGGGACGTTGTTTTCTTTTTTAGTTGCACAGCGATGGTGTGGTATGACAACCATGTGGACGCGCTAACTACCTGGGCCTGTTTCGTTGACGAGATTAAGAAGTGTTTTGGCGATTCGGATGCCAAGAAGAAACGAGCGGAATTAACGTTAGCTCAGAGGGCTCAGGTCCCCAGAGAGACTTGCACCACATTCATCGAGGAAATTCTAAAACTATGTAAGACCGTAAACCCCCGAATGTCAGAAGAGGATAAGGTGGGACACCTTTTGAAGGGAATCGCGGAAGATGTGTACAACTTCCTCATTGGGAAAGATAACTTGGAAACCGTGTCAGATGTGATACGGCACTGCCGTACCTTCGAAACACTGAAGACTCGTCGAATTGCCCCGAAATTTGGGCGGCTAGCTAATGTGACGACTGTAGCCAGTGTGGACACGAATCCTCCAACAGACTTATCGTCCACCATTTGGCAGATTGTCCGCGAGGAGCTCCTTCGACATGAAGAACAAGCACGATATGTGGCCCCACGTTACAGCTCCTGCGCTTTCCGAGACGCCATTTGTGCAACGCCCTCAACTCATTGGCAGCACTCAGTAAACGCAGCGGACTTTGACAGCTATAGAGATGGTCCACATTGTGACCTGAACCAGCCATCCTATAACGATTATTTTGACCAAAGCCTTGATCAGCGCCCACGAAACGGTCGCTCACGACGACCAGTCACTGCCTATGACTCGCTAGGAGAGAATATTCGTTACTCTCAACGCACGGCCACGGCTGAACAGTGTCATCAGCATCCCGATGTTCGCCCTATGCCTGTGTGCTACAGCTGTGGCACACCAGGTCACATAGCTAGATACTGCACCCAACGTCCACCATCGAGCTATCGGCAATCGATGCCGTCTGCGTGGCACAGTGGTCGTATCATGGACAACCAGCGGCCAGGGAACTCCGCTCTAGGAAGCCGCTCCCGAGATGAAAGGCCACGTAACTACACCTTAGGAAGCTACTTTGGAGAGGGAAGACCTCGTAACCGTTCGCCTGCTTTCGACCGCACCCTGACACCACCACCAGCTTTCTGAGCGTATCGATCATCATCGCCCCGGCGGCGCATCCCGTCATCATCTCCGCAGCGCCGCTTCCCGTCACCCCCGCCGGAAAACTAGCCAGCGCGACCGATGGGGGTGAGGTCGCTGGAAAATCTGTGCTGCCGACTGAGATACCTCCAACTATTTTCATGCTGAAGAATAGGGTTCATGTGTGTATTGACGTTGTGTCTACCATGGCTTTAGTCGACACGGGTGCAACTGTTTCCGTCATGAGTGGGCTGTTTAAAAGTCTTCTGGGACGCAAGGTCTTGTTTCGTTGGGACCAGAGCACAAGTTTTCATGGAGTGGGTGGTGACTCATTATATCCGGTCGGAGTTTGTAATGTGGATGTGTCATTAGGTGGTCGAGTTTTTAACACTGAGTTTATTGTCCTTCCTCGTTCCACCCACGATGTGATTCTAGGGATCGACTTTTTACAGTTGTGTGGTGCCAATCTTGACTGCCGCACGGGAGAACTCAGTGTGGGCGAAAGTGCTTTATCTGAGATCTTGGAAGACTCGCCCAACCAAGAGAGTGTGTTTTGCGTCTCCGAGGATACCGTTGTGCCCGCTTTATCCGCGATGGGTGTTTCAGTTGTTTGTTCTACTCGCAACCCGTTCGATGCTGCTGTGGACCCTGTACATGCGAACTGCCTAAAGAAAAACGTGTTGGTTCCTCATTGCATGGTATCGGTGCTGAATGGACGCACACGACTATGGGTGATAAATTGTTCTATTGAAGCGGCGGTGCTGCCTCAAGGCTTAAAGCTGGCCACATTTCAAGAAGACTCGCCGATACCCATGGCAGTGCTAACAGAACTTCCGGACACAGCAGAATCCAGAAACATGCGCCCTGTGGACTCAAAATTCGTTTCCATGGTCGCTAAATCGCTCAGTGACCATAAGCGTGATGCGTTGGTGGCGCTGCTTGTGAAACACTCCTCAGTATTCGACTTCACGCAGCACGACGGCCAGACATCGATCCCTGTGTCTAGAACTCGCCACCGCATCAACACAGGATCTGCTCAACCGATTCGACAAAAACCCTATCGCGTGTCGCCCGCAGAGCGCAAGATAATCAGTGAGCAAGTCGAAGAAATGCTAACCAAAGGAGTCATTCAAGAGTCATCTAGCCCTTGGGCAGCACCAGTGATATTGGTGAAAAAGAAAGATGGTATGTGGGGGGGCGATTCTGTGTTGATTACCGACGCCTAAACAACGTTACCAAAAAAGACGTGTACCCGCTTCCGCGAATAGACGACACAATCGATTGGCTTTATGCGGCCTCGTACTTCTCGTCTGTTGATCTGCAGTCAGGTTACTGGCAGATTCCTATGCACATTGAGGGTAAGGAAAAAACTGCATTTGTAACGCCCGACGGATTGTTTGAATTTAACGTCATGCCTTTCGGGCTGTGCAACGCGCCCGCAACGTTCGAACGGTTCATGGACACTATACTGCGTGGCTTGAAATGGGAAGTTTGCATGTGCTACCTGGACGACATTGTGATCTTCGGCCGAACATTTAGTGAGCATAACAAGCGTCTGGAGTTGGTGCTGAACTGTTTCTGGAGTTGGTGCTGAACTGTTTGGAGAAGGCTGGCCTGGTCCTCAATGCTAAGAAGTGTCATTTTGGAGAGCGACAAGCTATTGTGCTGGGACATCAGGTCGATAAAGAAGGCATCCGAACAGATCCACAAAAGACTGTGGCTGTAGAGGCATTTAGGGAACCTCACAGTGTCAAGCAATTGCGAAGTTTTTTAGGCTTATGCTCCTACTTTCGCCGATTCATTCCCAAATTTGCTGACGTGGCCCATCCTCTCACGCGCCTTCTTCAGAAAGGCGTTCCTTTTGAGTGGACCACAGAGTGCGACTCATCGTTTCGTCAATTAAAGTTCCTCCTGACGTCACAGCCTATTCTTCGCCACTTCGATCCCTCAGCACCAACAGTGGTTCACACCGATGCGAGTGGTGTTGGCATCGGCGCTGTGCTTGTTCAGCGCATCGGTGAAAGCGAGCACGTGATCTCGTATGCTGGCCGCTCCTTGAGTCGCTCCGAGCGCAATGATACGGTTACCGAGCAAGAGTGCTTGGCGGTCATCTTCGCGGTGCAACGGTTTCGTTTATACCTCTACGGGCGCCCCTTCACAGTGGTCACGAATCATCATTCACTGTGCTGGCTTGTGAATCTGCGGGACCCTTCTGTTCGACTTGCGCATTGGGCTCTCTGCCTACAGGAGTACGATTTTGTTGTTTCCTACAAGAGCGGTCGACGACACGCTGATGCTGACTGTCTCTCTCGGATGCCACTGCCGACGACTGAATGCGACGCTGTCAACTTCGACCAATACATCGCTTTTGTATCTGCGGAATTTCCTAATATGGGTACCTTCATATCCGAACAGCAGAAGGACAAGAGCTTGTAGCCACTCTTTGCAGCCGCACACGAGCCTTTAGAAGATAGCCGTTTTCGCCTACGTGACAGCGTCCTGTACAAGAAGAGCTACTCGACCACTGGCGCGCGCTACCTTTTAGTTGTGCCCAAGAGTCTCCGTGTTCAAGTGCTATGTGCCATGCATGATGATCCCACTTCAGGTCATCTGGGATCTAGACGAACACTCTACCGTACTCAAGAACGTTTTTACTGGCCCAAGATGCGTCACAATACCGAGCGGTACGTCGCCAGTTGCACCGAATGCCATCGTTACAAACGACCTACAAACACACCACATGGTCGACTTCAGCCAGTTCCGCCTTCCAGCGCCCCTTTTGAACAAGTCGGCATAGATCTCCTGGGCCCCTTCCCACGATCCCCCAATGACAATCGTTGGGTTATTGTGTGTGTAGACCACCTCAGCCGTTATTGTGAGACGGCAGCGCTGACATCGGCAACAGCAACAGAAGTTTCTATTTTCTTGTTATATTCCGTTATTCTCCGACATGGGCCTCCTCGCATTATAATCAGCGATCGTGGGAGACAATTTACTGCAGACGTTGTCGAAGAGACCCTTCGTCTGTGCTCATCTAGCTTCCGCCACTCGACGCCATACCATCCACAAACCAATGGTTCAGTTGAACGTACCAACCGAACGCTTGCCAACATGCTGTCGATGTATGTCGATTCCGCACATAAGAACTGGGACACCATCCTACCTTTCGTCACCTATGCCTTCAACACCGCGAGACACGAGACCACCGGTTACTCACCGTTCTTCCTCCTTTATGCTCGTCCACCTCGTTACACACTCGACATCACGTTTCCCTACTTTGCTCATGACAATGACTCTATTACCAAGGTCCTCTGTCGAGCAGAAGAAGCGCGACGAATTGCTCGACTACGCACCTTGGCCTCGCAGGACCGGTCAAATATGCGCTACGACGGTCGCCGCCTACATGTATATTTCGTTCCTGGCGACCTTGTGTGGCTCTGGACGCCTTTACGGAGGCGTGGCTTGTGCCAGAAGTTCTTGGCCCACTATGTTGGGCCCTACGTTATACTTGAACGCCTCAGCGAGGGCAACTATTGCATTGCACGCCTCACAAGCACTGGACGACACTCGGCCAAAACCGAAGTCACTCACGTTGCCCGCCTGAAGCCTTGCAATTCACGAACGACTGACTGACTTGCCCGGCGGGCTTTCTCTGCCAACGGGGAAATGTCACGAGCTCTCATAACAGAGGGCAGAAACAGCGCGAATGCCCACGGGGACTGTGGGTGGAGAAGGAAGACGACATTGGGCTGGTTGCTTTTGTACCGGCTTGCAGCACGCCAACCGTTCTGATTTATCTTCCCTGCAGATTTAAATAAACGCTTCACGGCGTAACAATTGTGGGAATTCTTGGGTCCCATAACAGCCGCACGGGCAGCGAACGTCGCGTCAAGCGCATGCTTGCCAGGGAGAGTTGGGAGAGGGTAAACTTTCCTTCCGCGGGCGGCGCGCGGGAATCGCAAGCGCTATCAGCGCCACCGGGTGGGTCACGTGAGATCTCGCTGATATCGCCCGGGTCTCTTTGGTCTCCAGCAAGCGGCTAGGGCGGAAGTCTCCGCCGCCGCTCCTGTATTCCCGCACGTGGTTAGTCAACCGCGTTCTTGCCGCGGAAAACGCCGCGGCCCCCCCCGTATTCCCCAGTGTGTAAGTCGGAAGCCCTTCTTTACCTAGTGTATTATTCTCTTCGAGGGAACCCTCAGCGATGTCAACTATATAGCTAGCTGGCCTGCTCGAAGTGTTAGTTGCAGTCGTAATAAATGCTTTCCGAGTGTACACGTGGTTGTCGTCTATTGTTTCCTCGAGCTTGTACTGGACCGCGGTTTATGCGCAGCCATGCGCCAACCGCGGGGCTCGGTGTGTCGAGGCAGAGGGCTGTTGGCATCCCCCCATATCCCGACACAATATAGTAAAGTATTATCTTGCATTGTTTCACTGGGGATGTTTGCATGCAAATTATCACGCTAGTCTGATGACTCCTTGGTGCTGTTGCAAAGGACAAGCGACCACAGGCGACGCTATCATTTATGTGGTGCTGTTCTGATCGAGCACATTGTGCCACCTATAGCATACTGTAAAAGCTCTCCTAGATGTGTCTTCCATGCAGTAGAGTTTTCAATGTGTGGCTTTTTTGTTTCAGTAATTACAGCCATTACTTTTTTTAATACCCTTGTACTTGAGTAAGGCTCGCAGACAGGCTATTTGCATCTTACGGCATGAATAGATAGTAATGAAGAGATTACAATTTACTCTCAAGTAGCTAACCAGTGCCTTTGCTGCTATAAGCCGTGCCTTATTATAGCTTTACAGGGTGAGCTCTAGTCACGATGCCTGCAAGGCACCTAAGGCAGCAAAAATCTTGGCAGCGCAGATTGCTGGCAGCGTTTTACACTTTAGGTGTTCGACGAGATACCCCAGTATGCATTGGAGGTGCGTATTTGGCCACGAAGTACACTTTTTTACTTGTGATCATGGGCGAGCGTGATGCAGCTTTGCTTCTCTGCTAGTCAGTAAATTTGCAATGACTTTAGGACTGGGTTTTTGAGTCTGATACACTCAAAATTATTGTGACTCATTGATGTTTCAGCTTAAGGGTGGTGTATGAAGTGAGAGGTGATGTTCTCAGACGTCAAGGATTGAATGCAGGTGAGCAGGTACATACTGGAAGTGGAGTGCTGGGACGGAGGCACACCTCCACTGTCGGCTCAAGCCCTGGTGCACGTGGAGGTGCTGGACATCAATGACCACCCTCCACGCTTTGACCAGAGCAACTATACAGCTGTGGTTCACGAGGGCCGGCAGGCTGGCTGGACTGTGCTGCACTTCTCGCTCAGTGATGCCGACTCGCCAGTCCATGGGCCTCCATTCCGGCTTCAGCTTGAAGGAGGACCGCAGGGCGAGCAGCCGGCGTTTTTTCGCATTGAGGGCCACGAGTTACGACTTGCCCGGCCACTTCCCCCACAGTCGCGCCATGATCTACGTGTGCGTGCCTACGATTCCGGCAGCCCGCCTTTAGCAGCGGAGGCACGCGTCACTGTACTGGCCGTGGAGAAGAGTCGCTTCAGGCCACAGGTAGGGAGCTCTGTTCTAGGGATGGAAATGCTGCGCCATCTTGCGCCAACCTGCACCAAAATACTCATTTAAAATTTCTAAAGTCTTTTGTGGGATGTGCGTGCTCAGTGGAAACCACACAGCCTCGTTTTGGCTTGTCTTTAGCCCTGGTATCCAAGCTTAAGCCATCCGTTTCAGCGTCTACCTCTATTTAGTATGGGTGTCTTTGGTGCTGCATTGTAACTTGCCTGCAGGATAGTGAAAATCGTTTTGTGTTATATGTTGCAAGTCTTACACGTTTGCGCACTATGCAAACCAGCTAAAGATTTGAACTGGGGCTCTTTTTATGGGCCAGTCAAGAAAGAAAGCCATGCTCTCAACTGAATGAACAAGTAGTACGCTCCAATCAGCATGTAGCTACGCAGTTTTGTTATACATTTTGTGGCTCGCTTGTGCACTCTATTGGTAAATCTGCGGGGATTAATGACGAGAACCATGCATTTAACATTCCGATATATTTCACACGTGCACCAATTCCAGTTACCGTGATGTTATTGCAGCACACTGGCAAACAACCTGCTTGCTTGTGTGAAACTTCTTGACCAGAAATACAGTTAAACCTGGATATAACGAAATTGACAAATTCCCGAAAAACTTCGTTATAAAGAGGATTTCGTTATATGCAGGTTCGGCACGAAAATTCGAAAAAGAAACGCTTACCGTATTTACTCAATTCTAACGTGCCCTCAATTGTAACGCACACCCGTTTTCCGTTTTCGTCGAAGCACTCATCTTGGAATGTCACACCAGGTACCGGATGTGTGGACGCGTGTCGTTTCGCACAAGCGCGAGGCATCGGAAACAAAGAGCGAGCATGACGATGGCATTGTAGCGTCGTATAGTGTTACAGTAAAACCCCGCTGTTACGTTCCCAGGGACTGCGTTTTCCCGGCTGTTCGTTTTCGGCCGGTCCCGGCACAGCTCCAATAGAACCCAATGCATTGGCAGGGTTCGCACAGCCCCTTGAAATCCTTGAATATCCTTGATATTGACAGTATAAGTTCAAGGGCCCTTGAAAGTACTTGAATACCCGTGGGCTCCTTGTAATCCTTGAAAATCCCGTGGGATTTGTTCCGCTAGAGGAAATTAACGATGTACCTCCGCAAGTCATGCTGATATTTAAGGCCCTTTCCCTTACGAATGCCCATGAAAACAAGCTGTGTTGACTAAAGGGCAACATCAGGAAGTCTCGGTTTTAAATCTCGCAGCCCCTACGTCGTCTGGCAACTAATATGCATTGGAAATCCAATCCAATGCGAGACATATCGCTCGCTCGGCTTGCGTATAGTGCCTAGAATATACTCTAGTGTGCCGTCCACCGAGAGTCTCCAACGCGGGACGGTGGCGCGGGCTGTGATGCCTGCCGCCGCGGGCCACCAGGCGGCGATGCCTGTCGGCATCATGCTAAATCCTGCGGTGTTCGACTCGCGTTCGTTTGCGATGCGTTGATTGCTACGCGTCGATTGCAATGCTTAGTTCATTTCTCGCCTTGCTGCCGCTTTCGCTGCAGTCTTTTCTTATTGTGAGTGGGTTTTTTGCATCTATGTGTGCACTCGTCTGTCTAAAGAAACTTTGAACAGGTCGCGAAACCGCGATTTCCCAGAGACGCGGAAAGAAACGGCTCATCTCATTACCCAGCGCGTCCGCAGACCCCGAACGTATTGCGGATTGGGACAAGAACATAAGAGGCAGATCGCCGGGCAAATGGGGAGACTCGCGTCGTGTCTTGCCTGAAGTCCGCCCATGTCTCAGCATGGTCCGGCACAGTCTCGAAGTGCAGCGCACCAAGCGGCCGGCGGCGGCAGGCATCACACTCGGTGCTACCGCGACACCCGCTCTCGGCACACTAGTATGTGTCTTTTAGGTACTATAGTCGGGCCGTTTGTCGGCTTCGTGCGCGCCATTTCAGTGAAGTTCGCGTTTGCGTTGTGTGTTTACTTTGACAAGATGCCAGGCGGGAAGTGCAAGTTTCAGCCTGCGTGGCTGCAACATACGAACTATCGTCACTGGGTGAGACCGGAACCAAGCGATCCTTATCGAGCAATGTGCGCATAATGTCAGAAGACGGTCGACATTGCAATGATGGGGGAATCTGCCTTGAAGAGCCACCAGAAAGGCGAAAGGCGACGAAGTTTCCATCGAACAGCCAAAGAAAACGAAGCGGAGATAACAGCTCTTGAAAGAGAAATTAATGCGAAAATAGGGCTGCTTTCCTAAGTCATGTGAGGAAATAAAATTACGCTAACACTCCTTGAATTCTGCCTTTTTGCATCCTTGAAATCCTTGAAATGTCCTTGAATTTCCAGCCAAATATTGTGTACGAACCCTGCATTGGTAACCCCGCTGTTGCGTTGCAACTGTGGGACCGTTCCCGCATCATACGTTGCGAACTGCCACCCCGCGCCGGCCCGAGCGGCCATTTTGATCGACTTTTCATGTCGCTTGGCTTAGTGGCTTGACGATGGCATTGGCCGCCCAAAGTGCCGGGGGCGACAACTATGACGTATTTTCGGTTTCCGCCAGAAAAAGTATGGCCCTTGAGACCCGTATTTGCTACATAAAGATGGTGTCTATGACGCGTTGTGACCCTAAAATTGGTTTTGGCTCATAGATATCCCGTATAAACTCCAAGGGTGATAACGCAGTCGCCGCGCGCCGTATGCTGTATGTGCGAGTGAAAACGTGCGAGGGGAGTCGACGACCGCGTCTAATCTCGCGCACTCAAGAAAAGCAGGGAGGAAGCGCGCCTTCTTCCGTTGCGCTCGAGGCACCAGCGAGCGAGTGAGGGGGGAGGGATAGTGGACGGTGTACTGTACTCTGGCATCAACTGCGTACTGCGCGGCGGCACGCGGTCGCGCGGGCCGTATCTTGAAAGCGATCTGCGCTGGGGCAGAGTCTAGCAGTGTAGGTGTGTCGGCGGCTCATAGCTTTGTGCGTGCTGTGTGTTCTCGGCGCTCAGTTTGCGTTGAAGCGATAGACAACAGCACGAAGGTCACTTAGCTCGCTTCTCCAGCGGCGCTTCCACACGCCGCCAGCATTTGACAGCGCGCGTCCGCGCTCATCGAGTGTGATGTGTCACAGCGTGTACCAGCGCGTCGGCAACATCAACTGGAAAAGGAGGGAGTGCCGGCTTGGCGGGCTAGGCCAGCCGTAGCAAGTGGCAGGATCAGGTTTGAATGAAGGTAGTGGGTAAGGTCACGGCCGCGGCGGCAAGATCGCCGGGTCGAGGGATGCAGGCCCGCCTCGCACACGCACGCACACGTGCGCTCGCTTCGCATGCCGTCGCGGCGGACAAGGTGCTTCCGGTTGCCGCTCGCGCTAAAATGACAATATTTGCTTTGAAATCTCTAGGCTGTCGGAGGGGGAAATTCGTTATATCGAGGGGGTCTCCTGCTGCCACTTCGTTACGTAGAGGTCTCAAATACATGTGCTTCTATGGAGTAACGGCGGGGAATAGAAAAACTTCGTTATATCCAGGAATTCGTTATATGGAGGTTCGTTATAAGCAGGTTTAACTGTATCCAATGGTAACCTTAATCGTCATTCAAATTGTGACTCCGGATGCTCTATTTTCTGCACGACCGCACCACACTAAATCAGAATTATGGCAATGCCGAACGCAAGTCGACGATGTTTCGGTTTTAGCCAACATCAGCGGCCAATTGGCGGTCGTAATAAGTTGGAGAATTCACAAATGACAAAATTGTGTTCACAGCAGCAATGTTCAGGACACGACTTGCGCAGGTTGAGTCCGGAAATTTTAATAAACCATCCTTCGTCCTCCAAAATACTGACCGCTGTTTTACATTGGCTTTATGGGGCAGCCCGAATAATCGAGCTTGTGCAATATATTGGTCCGCGATGCTGATCGGAAAACCAGTCAACATTTTTTTCCCCTTTATTCCTCCTTTCAAAAATATCAATAATATATTTTTTTTTTGGCAAGTGATGTGGAATACTGGCAAACATGCATTGACTCGTGAAGTAACTTCACATTTATTCCGTGGTATTCTGCTATCCCCACTGAATGTCGCCATGAATGAAAAAAATCAAAATTAAAAAATAGCAGAGGGCATTACGTGAACGACATTCACCGGTTCACTGTTCATGGGTGTTGTTCATGGTGGTCACTGTATTTCTTGTTCATTGTGCATGAATACATTTAAATAGCTAACTTTATAAACTTGCCCAATGAACGAGATGTGAAGGAAAAAGTTAAGGAGAACATTGAGAAACGATCAGTAACTGCATTTAAGGTAACCTAGGATTAGTGCAGACATTTATTTATTTAACAAAAAAAAAGGCCCATGAAATTAGAAAAAAGAGTGCACTGTACCCGTGACAGTGGCCTCCGCGCTTTATAGATTGCATCAATCTCAATCAATCTTGGCGCAAGCCTCATCAAATACAGTGACTTGGAACCAGTTGTAGGGCTCTTTTCATGACGCGTCAGCAGCTATTGGCACGCATCTTCAGTTCTTATCAAACGTGAAGTGTGGAAAATGCTGGCGATGACTTGGTAGTGCTTAGCTTACCCCAAATACGTAGCCAATAGCTTGCGATATTCAATCAATAGCTAATCAATCAATAATCAATAAATTCCGGAAAATGCTGGGGATGTCTTGGTAGTGCTTATCCTAGCCCTAAAGCCAGGACTAGCTGTGCGCCCATCAGCTCCGCCGTCTCTTTAGCATTGTGCCTCCAGTGCAAGCTACGCTTTTTCTTTTTTTGTCGGATAGAAGAAGCAAACAAGACCTAGGTTGCGCTAAACCCTGTTATCAATGATTTCTCCTATGTTTTTCACAATCTTTGCATTGCCATATTTTCGAATAAGTTAATAAGTGTTAGCTAATTGAAATTAAATATTAGTAGCTTGTGCACAACGAAAAAAAAACAACGAAAGACTCTTTACTAGCTTTAACAAAAGCTTTGAACATACGGGTGCTGTTCGTGTAAATCTCTCGGTTATATATATATTTTTTTTAGACCGCACTAGCTTGGCACATCCGGTATGTCACTTAACAGTGCTTTCTGAGAAATGCATATGGGTTTCCTTTGTCAGTTGGACGACAATTTTTTTCTTTTCAAGAACGTTCGTCCACCTTGTGGGCTTCCGCAGAACTGATGTGCTGTAACGTAATAGTGTTCAGCAAAGTCAAATAAAAAGCTTTTTTCGCGATTTGCCTAAATTTTACTGATGTTGCGTTTTACCGAGCTGCTCTAAAATGCGTGTCTACTGCTCCAAAATGTGCAAAATTTGCTGCTCCCAGAGCTGCTCCAAACCTCCCTTGGCCACTTATTCCTGTAGGGCAGTGTTTCTCAAGCTGCAGGTCGTGACCCCCAAATGGGTCAGAGCCTTTTTCTGAGGGTCATGGAGTGTCCAACTATATGCACATTCTGCTTGCCGGAACAGGGATGAATTTTCAGTCTCAGTGCGCATACTCTTCCAATGCAGTTTTCTTTAGGAGTAACATAACATATATATATATATGTATGTATGTTATATATGTATGTTATATATTGTTACGGTTAATGTTGAACCGGCTTTATTTAAAGGACGAGGCTGATGGTGCAGTCAAAATGGCGTCCAACGGCTGCGCCAGCTAACGTCTTCCTCTTCTTCTCCTTGCCCGGCTCATGCCGTAGCAATCCCCGGTTGCCAGACGAAGCCCGCTGGGCAAGTCCAAATCACTCGGAAAGCGTGGGGTGAAACCGCTTAGAGCAACATGTACTAACTGGGTCCGGTTAGACCGACGACCAGCTGACCTTAAGCGTGCCACCACGTACGTCAAGTCACTCAAGCGATCTACAACGACGAATGGGCCCGTGTACTGGGGTAAAAACTTTTCCCATAAACCACGTTTACGTTGCGGGGTCCACAACCACACAAAGTCTCCTTTAGCGTACGAGACAGACTGGTGTCGGCTGTCATAGTGCTCTTTCGATCGGTGTTGCGATGCCACAGTACGAAGATGGGCAATACGCCGGGCTTCTTCGGCAAGACACAGCGTCTTGGCAACAGAGTACTCACTGTGAAAGTCAAACGGAAGTTTAGTGTCAATGCAGCTTAGCGGTGTACGTGCGTAAAGGAGATAAAAAGGACTGTAATCGTTTGTCTCATGCTTTGCAGTATTATAAGCATAGGTGATGAAGGGGAGTACGTCATCTGTGATCGGAAGATACGTACATGGCCAGCATGTTAGTTTGAGTTCTGTTCGTACGTTCTACAAGCACATTAGTCTGAGGGTGATAAGGCGTTGAATGGCGGAACTGTGAACTGCAGAGACAAAGCAGTTCTTCTACGGCGTTCGCAACGAACTGACGACCGCGATCGCTAATGATTATCACGGGGGGCACCATGCCGAAGAATAATAAATTGAAGCAAAAACGTTGCAACGGACGCAGCTGTTGAAGATTGTATGGCCACCGTTTCCGCGTAACGGGTCAGATGGTCGACACATACGATCACCCATCGGTTGTCGTTAGATGATCGGGGAAATGGGCCCAGAAGATCGATACCCACTTGTTCAAATGGCAGGCGAGGCGGCGGCAGAGGTTGGAGAAGACCTGGCGGAGCGGTCGTAGGGCGCTTGTAGCGTTGACATTGTTCGCAACTGGCGACATAGTGCTTGACTGTGTCCCGCATTCTGGGCCAGTAAAAACGCTCCTGTGTCCGGTTCAAAGTTCTGATGAATCCTAGATGGCCAGAAGTCGCATCGTCGTGCATGGCTCTTAGTATGTCCGCTTGCAGATTCCGCGGCACTACCAGAAGGAAGCGTGCGCCTTTAGCCGAATGATTGGTCTTGTAAAGCAGGCCATCACGGACACAAAATCGACCGGTGGCTCCAGGACGTGATGCAGCTACAAATAGAGGTTCCAAACTAATATCATTTTCCTGCTCTGCCTTGAAAGTCATCGAGTTTGGGAATGTAGAAGAAATTAGAGCAATGCAGTCATCAAAATTGTCTTCGTCACACTCCGTCGTCTTCAGAGGAAGGCGGGAGAGACAGACCGCATCTGCGTGGCGACGCCCAGACTTGTAGGAAATAACGAAGTCGTACTCCTGCATTCGAAGAGCCCAATGTACCAGTCGTCCACTCGGGTCACGGAGATTCACCAACCAGCATAACGCGTGGTGGTCAGTAACGATAGTGAACGGGCGTCCGTAGATATAGGGCCGAAATTTGTGGACAGCGAAAACAGCTGCCAAGGATTCTTGTTCGGTGACAGTGTAATTGCGTTCCGTCTTAGTCAAAGAGCGACTAGCATAAGCCACAACGTGTTCAGCTTCTTGATGACGTTGCACTAGTACGGCACCGATGCCGATGCCACTGGCATCAGCGTGCACTTCCGTAGGTGAGGATGCATCGAAGTGACGCAATACAGGCCCTGACATTAGTAAAAATTTGAGCTGGCAGAACGCGTCGTCACAAGCCGATGTCCAGTTGTGAGGGACGGCTTTTTGGAGAAGACATGTTAGGGGCTACACTACGTCGGCGAATCTTGGGACGAAGCGACGAAAATATGAACACAGGCCCAAGAAACTCCTCAACTCACGCACCGACTTCGGTGCTTCGAAGGTGCTGACTGCCTTAATTTTCCGTGGATCTGGCCGGTCGCCGTTTTTGTCGACCAGATGCCCAAGTACTAACGTCTCGGTTTCTCCGAAACGACATTTCTTAGAATTCAGGATCAAGCCGACTTTTTCGACACAATCCAGAACAAGACTGAGACTGCTGTTGTGCTCGCTCAATGTGCTGCAAAAAATCACCACATCATCGAGGTAGCACAAACAAATTTCCCATTTAAGTCCTCGGAAGATAGTGTCCATAAATTGTTCGAATGTTGCTGGCGCGTTACAAAGGCCGAACGGCATAACGTTAAATTCATAAAGACCGTCTGTTGTCACAAACGCCATTTTCTCTTTATCGTCTGGATGCATGGGTATTTGCCAATACCCTGATCGCAAATCCAGTGATGAAAAGTAGGCAGCGGAATGTAGACAATCGATGACATCGTCAATTCTAGGAAGCGGATACACGTCCTTTTTGGTGACCGCATTCAGTTTCCTGTAGTCAACGCAGAACCGCCACGATCCATCCTTCTTCTTTACTAAGATTACTGGTGCTGCCCCAGGACTAGAGGTCTCTTGAACAACACTTTTCTGTAGCATGTCTTTCACCTGTTCACCGATAACTGTCCTCTCTGCTGAAGAAATGCGGTAAGGCTTTTGCCGAATGGGGTGCGCAGATCCGGTGTCAATTCTGTGGCGAGCACGAGAATGCGGAAGTGAAGCCTGCTTGTCGCCTTGTGTGAAATCGAACACAGAAAGATGTGCCGACAAAACTTGTGCGAGAGCGTGGCGCTCATGTGAGGGAAGCGCCTTGTTGATCATTCGTAGGATCTGCTCTTCAGAAGGGCTTCGATGGGAATCGCTAGTATGAGACTGCTCCTCTTTGCTTAGAACTGTAATGGAGCTGTACGTAATCTCCTCAAATTCAGCCTGCTTCATATCACGCGGGAGAACAGCAGGGACGCAAGAACAATTGAAAGCCCACAAATTTGAGGCGCCATTCACTACTCTCACGAGAGAGCGTGGCACGAGTACATCTTTCTTTGCGCAGCTCGCCGTAAGTGGCTGGACTTGCGCGTCAAACGATGAAAGGTCGGCAGTAGCGACATTGACAGGGACACGTGACAGTGACCAAGGTGGTAGCAACAAATAGTTCAAAACAACACAATAGTTCTTCTCGGGTAAAGATGTGTCGGCAAGGGTGGCGAGAAGCGCGCTATTCAAGGTAATTTCGCCTGTGCCACAATTAACAGAAGCACCACAATCCTGAAGAAAGTCAATTCCGAGAATCACATCTTGAGTGCACCGCGGTAGTACGAGAAATTCTGTTTTAAGATCTTCCCCTCCGAATAAAACACTTGCAACACAAATACCAAGCGGAATAAGGCACTCTCCACTGACGCCACGAAACGTCACACCATCATTCCACGGGAACATAACTTTCCGACCCAGCCTCTCTTTGAAAGTCACACTCATGATGGAAACGGTAGCACCAGTATCCACTAATGCTGTTGCAGGTATACTATCAATTGACACACGCACTTTGTTCTTCACCATCATAATAGGCAGAGGAGTATTTTGTAGAGACGCAGACTGTCCGGCAACCTTACCTCCATCGGCCGCGCCGGCTAGTTTCCCGACGGTGATGGTGACGTAGCACGTCGCCGTGGTGACGGTGAACGGCGTTGGCGACTGGTTGGGGGCGTCAGGCTGCGGTCTGAAGCTGGCGAGCCACTTCGTCTACTATATTGACGGAAGGTATTCCGGGGTGGCTCGCCTGTGGTGCTGGCAGTATCAGGGTCTGTCGGCCAGCGGTCATCATAACTGTCACGTTCAAAATTAGGCCAAGCTGGGGTTGGGTCATATGTTGTTGTCTGTCGGCGCCGGCGACAAAAACGAGCAATGTGTCCTGAGGCACCACAGCTGTAACACACAGGCGATCCGCGACCGAAGTAAGCCTCGGGGTCAACCCTGGGACGCTGAGAATAGTAAACGCGATCTTCCGAATGCCAATTCGTGGTGGTAGCTCGACGAGTGCGTTGATCGTGCATCATGTTGTTGGGAAAGGAACGTCGATGCTGTCGCGGCTGATCGACGCGACAGCCTGCAACGCCTGGTAAGGCAGACAATGCCGACACAGCAGATGCATGTTCTTGAGGTTGGTTGGAAGCGCAACCAAGCTGTTCGACATCCGTCCCTGTGGTGTGTCGTTCAAGTTTGTGGGGTCTCACATGTGCTCTTGGGACAAAGGAAGGACAATACAGTAGTGCAAACAATCAAAAGGGCATTTATTGCGCCTTTCATACACTAATGCACACTAGCCGAATTACTACCAATTGAACATTCACACGGGCGCGCGACAAATCAAGGAAGTCCGACTCACCGCGACCCGATAGCGAGCGAATACGTTCGCCCCATGCTATGACACCATCGCCTAGTCGTTCACGTCTACGGTCACGTGAACGGTGGCGCGCTCGAACGATCCGTGTTCGTCCATACCGGTGTCCTGCTCATAGCCTCGCGCGACGGTCGCGCGAAGCGGGCCGGCGCACGCGCGAAGCGTTCATGCGTGTTGGCCGCTGATCCCCGGCCAAAGAGAGAGCGCCTCCGACCTTTTTCTCCCAAGTGACCCCGCCGTTCGGTGGCGTTAGCATCGCGACACTAGCGCCATCTCTCGCAACATGCCGCAACCACCGCCGGGCTTAGCCACGCAGAGAAGCCGGACTACAGGAGACATGCGGGGAAAACAACATCAGGGGACGCGTGAGAGTCGCGCATCCCCACAAGTTCTTCACGGACACTTTGCCTTATAGTTGCCGCAAGGTCAAATTGAAAACTGCAGTTGTCGTTATCGTCAACGCTTGCCACCATTGTGACATTCGCTAACCTGCCGAACTTTGGCGTGATGCGGCGCAGCTTCAAGGCCTCAAATGTGCGGCAATGTTTAATGAGGTCGGCGACCGAGGCGAGACTCTCCTTTCCGATTAAATAATTTTAAACATCCTCGGCTATGCCTTTGAGAAGGTGTCCAACTTTGTCCTCTTCGGACATTCGAGGATTGACCGTTTTGCAAAGTTTCAGGATCGCTTCTATGTAAGTTGTGCAGGTCTCACCTGGGACTTGAGCGCGCTGAAGCAATGTCTGCTGCGCCCGCTTCCTTTTCGTCGTGGAATCGCCAAAGCACTCTGTGAGGTCAGTAACGAAGCTGTCCCACGTTGTGAAGGAATCTTCATGGTTCTCGAACCACACTAGCGCAGTGTCTGTGAGGAACAGAACGACATTGTCGAGCTGAGCCGTGGAGTTCCAGCCATTGTACTTGCTCACACGCTTGTAGTGGGTGAGCCATTCCTCCACGTCCTCACCGAATTTTCCCGAGAAAAGGCGGGGTTCCATCTGATGCATCCAGATGCCGGTTGTTCGCACTGGAGCAGCCAGAGAAGGCTGTTGGTCGCCACTGTTGGACATTGGGATCTCAAGTGGTGTCGGAGGCAGTCGAGCGAGGCGTCGGCTTCGGCGTGGCACTTGCTGCAGCAGCTCCGTCGTCTTGATCGAATTACCCAGCACCTCCACCACAAAACTGTTACGGTTAATGTTGAACCGGCTTTATTTAAAGGACGAGGTTGATGGTGCAGTCAAAATGGCGTCCAACGGCTGCGCCAGCTAACGTCTTCCTCTTCTTCTCCTTGCCCGGCTCATGCCGTAGCAATATGTTATATATGTTATATATATATGTTATATATATGTGTATATATATATATATATATATATATATATATATATTATGAAAGAAATACTTGCACGTGGCCCGGCCTTCATCTGATGAAGGCCAGGCCACGGCCATAACGTCAGTAAAATAATAGTATTTTTGTTGTTGCTAAGCGTGTGAGTATTCCTTTCATAGTATTTTCTCCGGGTTCGGCGTACACTCTTAAGTGAATATATATATATACAGTGGAATCTCGATGATACGAATCTCACAGGGTCACAGAAAAAATTCGTATTAGTCGAAATTCGTATCATCGAAACAGAATTAAAACTAGCTAAATTAAAGAGTCGAGAGGTGAACTCACTCAGGCACACGTACGTAAAAAGCATTTACAGTATAGATCACTTATGACGTAACCGTTTATAGTGCAGAACTGGCTACAACGCGGCCTTTTCCGATCTAATTCTAATCCTAGTACTTGCCGTGCTAACGTTCCCTTAGATTTTGTCATGTCATATAAATAACTTAAATTGGACCAATAATATAGAGTACGTCATTAGCAGTGCTAATCACATGCTCGGGTACTTATGGCGCAACTTTTCCAAAGCACCGTCTACGTTAGAACTACAGCTTTACAAGACTAATTCGCTGGAAACTTGAATATGCATCTGCGATACGGAATCCCAGTCGCGTTAATCTTATTACTTCACATGAACTAGTACAACATAACTATACTCGTTTCATTATTTCTAATTATAACCGTACCGCGAGTATAACTTCAATGTAAACTGGCCTAGCACTCATTCCACTAGCTAATCGCCGCAAAGTCGGCCATCTTTTGCTATTTCATACAATTTTCTATCACACCACACTTCATGACGACTTCATACTGCGGCCTCAGTGCATTTCAAACTGCATCGATCATCGCAGCAAGGTAGGAATTGATCCATGTAACACGAAGTCTTTCTTTCATGCCCCGTACATCTCAGAAATGGAACCACCAAGTATCGTAGCCATCACAGATAACAAACTTTTTTGCAAAACATTAGCTAACATTGTATAATCTGGAGAATCATTATGTTACAAGAACTCACTGCACTTGTTTGTTTTACTCTACTACTTTGTAACCACTCCCCTCTTTAATGCCTGTGGCCCTGAGGTACTTTAAGCAAAAAATAAAATGAGTTTCAGTCAACGTGAAGTGTCATTTCCTCAATATTGCATTAAGCGCTTTTGATCATTTTAAAATTCTTTGCATTTTCATGTAACAAATTATCGTTGTGAGGGAGCATGTGATACTTCGTGGTACTAATGCCCGTCAAATTGATTGGCAAAGAGCAGATGACAGAGTTTGTGCATTAGCAAGTAGGAGCTTGCTACTTTGTTTCTGTTCTGGTCGTCATGGCTATAATGACTGCAAAAGAAACAAGTTGGGACTCAACATGTTACTTATCCGATTGTCATAAAGCGCCCTTAAAAGCAACTAAGCTTGTATGTCAAATTTCTCATTCCCGCTCAGTATGATACAGAACTGTAGACTGCTGTTTTCCTAATAGGGCTCACACCTCTCTATCTGGTAAACTTCCAAACATTTCATAGTGAGGCATGTAGTTCAAGAGGACCTGTTGTCATTGTGGTGACAGTTGAGTACCTTGTGGCTTAGCGTGGGCAGCTTGCAGACCAATAATCTCTCTTTTGTCCGCCTTCCTGAAAAGAGAAATGACAAAGCCATGACACACACGCAAGCAAAAAATGGTTAAACAAAAGTTAGTCTCATAAATGAAGAAAAATCACGGTTCTAGTTGAAGTGTTCAGAAACATACCCTGTGAGGATTCTGGCCCTTGATGTTACTTCCAGTGGAGACACGTTCACGGTTGACTTCTATGTCCAGAGACAATAGAGTCCAAAGGGATGAGTCCAAATATGAGCAGCGTCTTGGAGGCTGGAGTCGAAAGAAAAAGGAGCCTCAATTACTATGGTGGAAGTGTGCATGAGTTTGTGATTCATGTATGACAGAGAACAGTGCACGAAACGCTCCATGACAGAAAAACGCACAAGCACCCACACACAACACTGTTTTGAGTGTGCATTTTTTTCAGTGGTGTCCTTGTGTGGGTTGTGCTTAGTCAAGTCTCGATTAGATGACAATTGTTTCTGCCAGATACTAGTAATAAACACAGTCATTTTATTATGTCTCAAATGCAGGTAATCTAACTGTATCACCGGAAGTACACTTGTCACTAATGTGCAGTGAATTTAGTGCGGTGTATTATTTATGCAGAAACAGCCAAAACTTTATTATTTATGCTGTACTCATGTTAGCAATTTTAGCAACTTTTCAAAGTAGCAAGAGCCTCATTGGAATTGCTTTGGAAGGGCAATAACTTTATAATTATTACTATTTTCTACTTTTAAGAAATGACGACAGGAATCTGCTTTATCCGCCTTGCACGCAAAGAAATGAAAAATTGAAAATGCGAAGCACTGCTTTTTTAAGCGCGCACAAGCCCAGGGGCTGCAAGGTTAATCCGCTTTCGTGGGTAGTCTTCAAGCAGACTGTGCTCGGTTCCAGCGATGAATTTTCGTACTGGCCAGCACTTTTTTTTCGAGCAACCAGACGCAATGCGGCCAGACGCGGCAGATCACAAACGGCGCAAGCCGTGCATGCAGCCGCCAGTGAAACGCCGCAGCTGATAAAGTTCACCGTCTTTAAACATGTTTGCTTGGTGGCAGCTATCGAATGCTGGATGCATAAACTGGCTGAGGTATTCTTGATATCTAATTAAAATGAACCTGCGTGATGCTGCTCAAAGGAAACGACCACCCCGTTCGCAAATATAACCGCCGTACAATTTGAATTGACAAACGGCACGGACTGCAATCAATACCAGTGGGCTGCCGCTGATCACATGTCAGTGAGGCCTCAAAACCTTTATTCAAGTAACAAAGCACAGACTTTAATAACAGAAGTCCAATAAAAACAATAGACTGCTTATTTTGTAAAAGAATAACACTGTAACTGTGTTTGTCGGTTATTATATGTACATTAATAGCTGAAATATTGAGTCGTGTTGAGCGCCCCCTAGCAGAAAAAATACAAACTAAAGTATTCGACCAAATTACAGTAGCTCCACTTGCGCGCTTATGCTGGAACGCACCGCGGTTGATTTTTTGCCCTCTGTGGCGATTTGGTGAACTCGAGAGTTTCCGGGGCCTGGTATCGTGAGCCGGAGCACTCAAAACGTCCACAGTGAAGGAAAATAACAACGCAGGGGTAGAGTTTACTGCTTACCTTTTTTTCCTTCAGCATCCCGATTTCCTGTCTGTGAAGGAATAAAGGTAAGCAGTAAACTATGGCTCTTATCATGCACCGCATGTTGATACATAGTACGTTCCGTACGCTCACATGTGGACTGCGCTTAGCCTCCAACATGGCGGGTATGCACACGACGGCCGCCAGGTGGCAGCAGATTTCGCATAAGGCCTATAGAATTACGCTTATTTTTTACTGGTTCATACGTTCTCAGAAAACTCGATTTTTAGGTGGCAACATTCAGCGCATCGCCAAACTGCGATCGTATGATACGTTTTCCATCCGCTAGATCCCATGTAAAGAAGAAAATGCGTGAGATGCGCACGATTGAGAATGGTATATAGTCGCCCGATGCAGCAGCTTCACTGCAATACTTGCCTGCCAGTCTCTTGTGAAAATGCCGGCACGCACTCAGTTTTGTATTCCGGTACCAGCAAATCTTCTCCGGGGTCGTCGCACACCGCATTTACAGCTGTCGCCGCCAACCCTATTACGATAAGCATCTTTGCCTATCTGTTTGACAGCGTGTGGTGCTGTTGGAAGCATACTGCACGCTTTTAGTATGCGATAACCCCAATGCGCGGCCTTTCCCTGCTGCAGACTGCGATCGTATTGTTTTCTGACTCCTAGACCCCGTGTAAACAAGAAAAGGCGTGAAGTGAGTGCGATAGAGATCAGTAGCCGCCTGCTGCATCAGCTTTCCCACAATACGCGCCCGCCCGTCTCACACGAAAACGCTGGCGCACACTCATTTTTTTATTCCAGTACCGGCAAATCTTCTCCAGGGTCGTCGCACGCCGCATTTACAGCTGTCGCCGCCAACCCTATTGCAATAAGCGTCTTCGCCTATCTGTTTGACAGCGCATGGTGCGGTTGGAAGCATACTGCACACTTTCAGTATGCGATAACCCCAATGCGCCGCCATTCCCTGCTGCAGACTGCGATCGTATCTTTTTCTGACTCCTAGACCCCCCGTAAACAAAAAAAGGCGTGAAGCGCACTCGATAGAGATTAGTAGCCTTCTGCTGCATCAGCTTTTCCACAATTCTCGCCCACCAGTTTCACACGAAAACGCCGGCGCGCACTCCGTTTCTTATTCCGGTACCGGCAAATCTCCTCCCGGGTCGTGGCATGCCTCATTCACAGCTATCGCTGCCAAACCTATTGAGATGAACAGCTTCACCTATCTGTTTTTACAGTGTCAGGGGCGTAGTTCCGTTGTAGCATACTACATGCTTTTAGTAGGCGATAATCCAAATGTGAGCGGCATGTTTCGCTTCGGCGGCATCCAGCGTCGCCCACCAGCACTCAACGTTGTTTTGGTTTTCCGTCGACGTCTTTAAACACTGCGTAATAAGAAAGCAACACAACGTAGATGTCTCGGGCCCACCAGCTCGACACGCGTCAGTGTCTCGTGCCTCGTGCACAACAATTTGCACGACGCTCCCTATTACGTAGATGTCAGGTACAGTTGAGCCTCTCCATTTTGCTCGTGTATTTTCTCAAGACGTATGAACGAGTTTCTACTGTAGTTGTACATCGAGGTTGCGACGCTGTTTGCTGGAACCACTTTCCCCCTTATTTTACTTCTCTGAGGCAGGAGAGTCTTCCAGGCTCCTCATTGATGCTGGCTGCTAATGTCCAGAACTAAAAAATAAGTAGCTTTCTCACTCTTCCCGCTCACGGGTGTTGCGAAAGCTGGACTGCAGTAGAGTTATTGAGATTTCGTCAAAACTATGTTTCGGCAGGTGCAAGTGCCTTGATAAGGGCACGTTCGGTACTCGAGTGGCGTTGTATCTGTGGTTATTAAAGCGCAAGTGAAATGACGTGTCAGTTTGTCCTTCTTATCCGCATGCATTCGGTGTAGCTTGTACACTACGTTGTGTGGGGATGCGCGACTCTCGTGCGTCCGAAGATGTTGTTTTCTCCGCATAGCTCGCGTCTCCTGTAGTACGGCTTCTCTGCGTGGCTAAGCGCCGGGGGCGGTCGTAGTGGTTGCGGCGCATTGCGAGAGATGGCGCGAGTGTCGCGATGCTAACGCCACCGAACGGCGGGGTGCCTTTGGAGGAAAAGATCGAAAGTGCTTGCTCTTTGGCTTGGGATCGGCGACCAACACGCACGAACGTTTCGTGCATGCGCCGGCCCGCTTCGCGGGACCATCTCGCGAGGCTGAGAGCAGGACACCGGTATGGACGAACTCGGATCGTTCGAACGCGCCACCGTTCGCGTGACCGTACACGTGAACGACTAGGCGATGGTGTCACAGCATGGGGCGAACAAATTCGCTCGCTATCGGGTCGCAGTCAGTCGGACTTCCTTGATTTGTCGCGCGCCCATGTGAATGTTCTATTGGTTGTAATTCGGCTAGTGTGTATTAGTGTAGGAAAGGTGCAATAAATGCCCTTTTGATTGTTTGCACTACTGTGTTGTCGTTCCTTTGTCCCAAGAGCCCGAGTGAGACCCCACAGTTGCTGGACTGACAGTCTAGGCTTTCGATAATTTTGGATCTGAAATTTGAGCTGCTTGCCTTTGACACCTTGCAATCAGCTTTTCTACAAGAATGACACCCTGGCTCTATTCTAGCGGGGTTTGCTTTAGCTCTGACAAGCAGGTGCTTAATTTTATCTCAGCGATACACCACATGAGCTAGTTCCATGAAGATAGTGCTCAATCGGTCACTTTGGCTAATTATATTAAAATGTCAAGAAAGTATGTTGTTCACTCTTGTCAATGATGATAAATAGGTTTGTATAAGGTTTGTTCGGAAGGTAGCATTGGGTACTGGATTGTGGTTCCTTGATTATGTAATTCCGGTTCACGTTCCGAGCGCCTGGTGTGGCATCATCTAATTTTGCTTTGATAGGGCATGCTTCAATTGTTCGGTGTGTTTGTCAAATTCCTAGATGTCGGAAAAAATTCAGCGGTACCTGTAAAGCTTGAGAGTATGAGATGCCTGTTTTACAATGCCGGGGGTGGCTGCTTTCAAAGTGTAGATATTGTGGTTTGTCTGTAGGCTTTCTGTAAAGGTTTTTTGATAGGCAGTCATTCTCCAGCTAAACAAACTTGCAAGAAGTGGATATTAGTTTTGGAAGCGCTATGGGTGAATTTGATCAATGGGTGGAGTGCGTTGGAATCCAATATGAAACGGAGGAGGGTCTTTTCGTTGTGTTTCCACACGAGAAATATGTCATCATGGAATCTTTTGTCATCAACAATACATTGCGCAAACTGACACGTCATTTCGCTTGCACTTTAATAACCTGCCCTTATCAAGGCACCTACGCTTGCCAAAACACCACCCTCTCCTTCAAATGTGCTCGAGGGTGAGGGGAGTCGCTACCGTGGAGACTCCATGCTACCACAACAAATGACCACCCAAACTTTGAAACTGTCCTAACGGAGAGAGTTCCAGTATCGAAACTGTTGGGATAAATAACCTTTAAGTTTTCGTTGTGGGGGTCTTCCCCAACCTGTAGCGCGTATAATCGCAGCTACGTAGGGTTCGGGCGAATAAGGCAACAAACGAGTCAACTCAACAACGTTTATTGCTGTGGGCAATAAAACACACTTGCAGAGGGAAGTCCGCTCTGTATAATAAGTAATAAAATAGGCTTGCCTCGTCGCGTGTGGTAGTCACGCAAACGAGCTCCCTCACGGGTAGCAGCGGGTATATCCATATGGGCAGGTAGGTGTAGCGAGGTCAGAGAGCCCCGGGGGTCTCTCGGTCGCGCTCTTTTTTACCTTTTCGCGAGCAGAATGTCCTCCTCGCCCGCTGGATTTTTTCGCTCTTCCCACGCGGGCACGCGCGTCGCGAGAGGCAAGCGAGAACCGGGAGAGGGCAAAGTGCCTCTCCCTTTGTCCACCCGGCTCCCACTGCGTGCGCTGTGCGCGCATGAGATGTCCGCCCGGCTCCCGCCGCGTGCGCTCCGTACGCAAGCGACAGCGAGCGCCCGCGGGAGAAGGTGGCAGCGTGTGCTCCCCACATCGTTTACCACAACGCCTCCATTTTGCCATCATTTCTTCAAATAACAACTGGCCCGTTGATCTCATACCTTCTCCTTATATATATATTGTAATGGTGAGAAGCGTCGTATGCAGTGTGTTCCCGATCAGGGAACAAAGAGAGAAGAGATATGCATAAACAGTCTCTTGCAGCAGCACAAAGCCATCGCGTAGCACTATCGGTGTCCTGTGCAATGTGTGGGGTCTTAGGGTCTCAGAAGAGTACCGACCACCACGGTTAACTTCTGACCGCAGAACTGTAATCGGGAAGGAAAATGCTATTGTCATGTTCTTCTATTCGTTCGCGATCTTATCTTACTAGCGAGAATTGCTGGCGCGTACCTTGCGGCCACCGGAAAACGCGAAGCCTGTGCAGGAACCGCTGTTGAGATAAGTGGATTTCATTTCTTGATCGGTCGTCTGGGAGCACTGAAAGAGGGCGCTATAACGCACTTGTTTTTGAATTTCGCGGGCTTTGTTTAAAGGCAATTACAAGAAGCGCGATTAATCGTACTTAGTTGCAAACACTTCAGTCGGCCATTTTTAAATATGATCTACAGCTTTCGTATTGGCACTTTCTTAGTGAAGGCAATATTTAAAAAGTTGGGCAATTAGTTTATACTAATTATTTGAGTTTTCAAAACGAAAAAAATACCACAAACTAGGACACGCGAACATCAACACCACTGATTTGGTTTGAGCTTCCTAGCACACTCCGTCGTTTTTAAAACATTGGCTACATTTAGCTGGGACACCCTGTATATACCGTATTTTCAGGTTTATAAGTCGCACCGGTGTATAAGACGCACCTGTTCGTTCAGTAAGCGATTTAAACAAAAATTACTGTGACGTTTCACTCCGTGAACGCGGGTCACGCGCAACCGTATAGGTACCATATATTTCCACTCCAGGCGCATTTCTGCCACAATGTTCCGTATAAAGTCCAAGTCCATGCGCCGTATGCTTTATGTGCAAGTGAAAGCGTGCACCGGTGAGCCGAATCGCGCACAAGGGAGGAGGGGGGGGGCTTGTACTCTTTTAACAACTGTGTAGTTTGCGCAGCAGCTCGCGCCGTATCTTGACAGCGATCTACAGATGCGACAACTTCGGGGTTGGGCGACTCGCGGTCAGCCAGCCGCCACATGCGTTGCTGCTCCGTTCTTCTCGCACGGCGCTCGGGCACTCGATCACAAGAAGAACCCGGCACGTCGATAGCGCGCACAGAACACGCGTAGCAATTAACTCAACCAGCCGGCTTCACGTGGCCATAACATCCTATACGATTTTGACGGCAGTTTTTCTGGAAAAAAAAATACGTACATAAGTCGCACCGTTCTGTAAAACGCACCGACGAAAATGCAGAAAAAAAAACGTGTCTTATACAACGGAAAATACGGTATATATATATATATATATATAGCTCCTGAAAGGATGTTTTTGATGTAAAGCGTAATATTAGTTTTGGCCACAAGGTAGATGGCAAAACAGGGATCTAAACTTTTGCTCACCACAAAGAAAACTTCACCGAACATGGCCTCCCTACCGCAGCCAGTTTTGTGTCACTGTTACTAGAATTGGGTGTTCAGCAGATATGGTTGTATCAAGAAAGGAAATACATCGTTCGCATTAATATATGTGATGAAATCAATCCACGTTAAAAACATTACCAAGTATTAAAATGTGAATGTTAAAAGTACATTTTGAGAAGGATCATAAAAGTGGGAAAGGAGGGGGAGGGGGGGGGTGTGTTTGTTACTATAAGGGGTCACGTATTGGGAAACACGGCTGTAGGGGGCAAACTATGGCATCAGTGGTCTCTGTCGCAGGTACAGCCTCTGAACGTGGTCATCTGTTCCTACTTGGACGACTTTCCTGGTGGGCTGCTGGGGACAGTGCATGCTACAGATGAGGACCCGTATGACCGAATCAGCCTGTCCTTATCTGGACCGCATGCTGCACTGTTTGTGCTTGATCGTGAAGATGGGACCCTGCGTGCACTGCCAGGCCTCGATGCGGGCAGCTATGTGCTGAATGTGAGCGCTTCAGACGGCAGCACACCTTCGACTCATGCACCAGTGACTGTGCACGTTGTGGCTGTGTCCGAGGAGGTGCTGAAGGCAGCCGTGGCGCTGCGCCTGACTGGAACCACAACTGCACGCTTTTTGGCTGCAGACCGGCGGCCGCTGCTTCGGGCTGTGCGGACGGCTCTTGGTGTGCGCCTGAGAGACCTAGTGGTACGTTTGTGGCTGCTTCTTTTTTTGTTGTTCCCCAGAATGCGAGAAGAGTGTTTCAGGGAGCCATGTTTCTTATTTTAAAGGCAGCGTAGCTACTGATCGAAAAAATGAGGATGACTTGTTGCTGAATAATGTGGCGTATTACGTGCTTTGTAAATATGGACTAGATTAGCATATCACACTTCCACCAGGTTTATTTGGAAAACCCAGTTCCCTAATGTATTTATATACACAGGATGCAACACCCAGTCATGTGCACCGAGTCATTGTTGCATCTATGAAGCCATGTCCTTTTTCTGTCAGCATCATGGACACTAAACTGACATGTTTTTAATTTCATCACGTATCATTTTCACCTCAACATTAACCCCTGCCTATCGACGACAACTTTAAGTGAGAATGGCACAGCTATCAAAGTTGGGAGTCCACATGCACCTTTTGCACTGGATGCCTGTTCTTTGCATTATTTCAGTGTCCTCTGAAGTTCCGGCAGCAGCAGGATCAATGAAAGCAGATTTCGGTAAACATGGCATTGAAAACATTCCTAGTTATGACCCATAGTGCAAACCAGCGACATGGATTTCTTAACATGCATAGCGTAGAAAGCTTCAGGATTGCACAAAATGCCACTTCAACATTTGATAACTGCACAACAGCCATGTGACATCTGGTGAATACAATATAACTCTGTTCTTACGTTTTTAATAGAACCCGAGAAAAAAATTTACTAATTGGGAAACCGTATGATCCGAAGTCACTAAAACATTTGACAGACTCAAATTTCATTGACATCTACGTACAGCGAAGCGTTGCGCAAATCGTTGGCGGGACCCGAGTGGCCCAAGACACGCATTGTCATTTTTGGCACCTTCAGCAAGCTTACGTTTTCAGGATGCATCTTGTGGGGACGCGCGACTCTCACGCGTCCCCTGATGTGGTTTGCGGCATTATGCGAGAGATGGCGCGAGTGTTGCGATGCTAACGCCACCGCAAGGCAGGGTGACTTGGGAGCGAAAGGTCGACGGCTTCCTCTTGGGGTTGGGATCGGCGAGCGATGCGGACGTCCCGCGCGTGAGCCGATCCACGCTTCGCGAGACCGTCTAGCGTGGCTTGGAGCAGGGCACCGGCATGGACCAACACGGATCGTTCGAATGCGCCACCGTTCGTGTGACCGTACACGTGAGCGACTAGGCGATGGTGTCATAGCATGGGGCGAACATATTGTTGCAGGAAGGATGGGCACCCGAGCGCAGTTTTCGAGGATCCGGATTAAGGTGCTCGGTAGGGCAATATTTCGTGACAAAACCACGTCAGTAAGCGGAGACACGACGTACTCGCCATCAGGTACGGGAGGACAGGGCCCTGTCAGGAGGACATTGGTAGCCGCCTGTGGAGACAGCCGTGCAAACTCAGCAGAACATAAGCGGGGTGAAGCACAAGTTGTTGCGTCTGCGTCGGCAGGAAGCGGCAGATCCAGCTGTACAACACCTGCGGAGCAGTCAATTTGGGCAGAGTGTTTCGAAAGGAAATCGAGGCCGAGAATTAGGTCGTGTGGACAGTGCTCGAGGACGATAAATAAAACAACGCTATAATGGCCCGCAATGGTCACACGTGCTGTGCACATTCCAAGAACGGGTGAAGTACTCCCATCGGCGACTCGCACAGTGCACGCTACGGCGGGAGTCAGAACCTTTTTGAGCCTTCGGCGGAGAGCAGCGCTCATAACTGAAAGCTGCGCTCCTGTGTCAACGAGAGATGTGACAGGAACACCATCAACTTCAATGTCCAGTAGGTTTCCACGTTTAGGCAGGGTCAACAGAGGATTTGTGGGCCGGGTCGGAGTTGCAGCTTCACCTCCGGGAGCTGCACCGCCTAGTTTCCTGAAGGGAAGCGACCGGTTGCAGATGGGGACGAAGAGTGGTGAACAAGAGGCGAACGGGACCGACGGCCTTGCGGAGACGGGGAGCGGGGAGCGGCTGGATCTTGGTGGAGCACTGTCGGCGTTGATGTTCCGAGGCGGCGTGTAGGGCGAGAAAGTGCGATTGTCTGGTACTTGGCGGTAGTGACTCGGAGACGACCACCGAGGAGACGACGACCAGCGATTACGGCAATGACGGGCGATGTGTCCAATACCGGAACAATTAAAACAGATGGGTCTGTCATCCGGTGTGCGCCAGTCAGCTGGGTTGCGGCGGAGCGGCGGGAAGCTTTGCGTCTGGGAGCGAGCGGCCGGAGAAATCTGGTAGGTGTTCGTATGGCGGACCGAGCAGAGAGATGGAATGCCCAAGCTCGCTATTTCTTCCCGAACGACCGCTTGTATAAGCGAGATAGCGGGCACACTTTCCCGACAGTCGGAACGAATTGAAGCCGGAGCCATGGCCTCAAGCTCATGGCGAACGATACGCGTTAGATCTTCTGATCCTGTCGGCTGTACGAACCGCGGCGGGTCTGCGCACGAAGATGTCGCGGTGGTATTGGGCAGCCTGTCGAAATGTTGAGGGACGCGGCGGCCTTTCGCTTGTTCGAAGCGCCGGCACTCCTTTATAATTGCATCCACAGTGGCACAATCCTTACACATCAGGAGATTGAAGGCGTCGTCTGCAATACCTTTTAGTATATGACCAATCTTGTCCGCCTCGGTCATGGTGTTATCAGCCTTGCGGCAGAGAGCCAGCACATCCTGTATGTACACGACATAGGATTCTGTGGACGTCTGAGCGCGGCATGCAAGTTCTTTTTTTGCTGCCAACTGACGACCGACAGGTCTGCCAAACAGGTCACGCATTTTTTCTTTGCAGACATCCCAGCTTGTTAGGTCAGCTTCATGCGTATCGTACCATTGCTTCGCAGTTCCTTTCAGATAAAACATGAGGTTTGCTAGCATCATTGTTGGACCCCACCTTTTGTTGTCGCACACTCGTTCGTACATCGCAAGTTAGACCTCGACGTCGGTGTTGTCCGTGCCACAAAATGTCCCCGGGTCCCGCAGATGAGTGAGGATGACCGTTGGCGTGGACTGCTGAGGCGTTGTCGGTTGTGTCGGTTGATCTGCCATTGTTGCGGCAGGTAGATGACGTCCACTGCGAAGTTCCGTGATTGTACCCAGCACCTCCACCAAAATGTTGCAGGAAGAAAGCAGGCCCACGAGTGTAGAAGGATATGAAAGAAATATGGCGTTCAGGCAACGGCCAGAGACTTCGTCTTCCTCTCGTTCGCGTCACCTTCTTCTTTCCCTTCACCGTAACAATATTCGCTCGCTATCCGGTCGCGGTGAGTCGGACTTCCTTGATTTGTCGCGCGCCTATGTGAATGTTCTATTAGTAGTAATTCGGCTAGTGTGTATTAGTGTATGAAAGGTGCAATAAATGCTTTTTTGACTGTTTGCACTTGTCATGAGTAAGAGGCCGGAGGCGAAATAAAAGAAGACAAGGACGATGTGATCGAAGCGTTCCGAACGGCATGAGCGCGCGAGGCGCGTGATCCGAGCTGTCATCGGGGGAGAAGCAAGGCTGAGCGAGCATTATCGACGTGGCTCCGGCCCAGGAAGGTCACATCGCCAGCACCGCTCTGGCGACGGGAGACTTGGGGGTCTGGCCGAGTCCGTGACGTTGGCCGTCCAAGGTGTGCCGGTTGTTGTCAGAGTAGCGACGCATTAGGCCCAAGGCTTTACGAAGACGCCTGTCGCATGTGGAGGGACACAACCTGGTGGACTGTGGTGTTGAGGTTGTCGCACTTTGCTTCCCTCATTCTAGTTAGCCTCGCACGAATTGAAATTACTCGTTCGACTTGAGAAAGCAAGCTTTGTTCACGTGAACTTAGCACCTGAAATGCCGCCCGAAATTTCGCTAGCCGAGTTGAACATCGTACCACGTGGGCGATGCGCATACAGAATTCCGCTCCCTTGCACTACTTCCGTGATTGACAAGTGCGTTGAGTGTACGTAGTGTGGGCGGAGTCCCCTGGTTTGCTGTCACCTGCACATCATGTGCGCTGCTGCGCCGGACTACGACCAAGCCACCCCAGGCGATGGACATGCCTGTGGCCAGTTCGGCGCCGCGAGTTCGGCGGCCGCCTGGGTCCGGCTCGCAACCCTCGGCGGCTGGGAAAAGAGCCAGCAGTCACCAACGGCTACTGTGGCTCTCGCCAGCAGGGCGCGTCGGCGCGAGCCACACTTGCTCGTGCTGACTTCTGCGTCGCCGTTTCCAGACTTCTGCGCTGGAGTCGTGCCATCGAATCTGCAGAGGTGTTGCTGTGACCAACGGACGCCAACCGTGAACCTCAGAGACAATGTCGGCTCGCATGTTGTGGATAACGTGTGGACATTTCCTCAGCGCAGCCCCTGTCACATTACTAACTTTTGTTTGTGACGCGCGCGTTGATAGACCGTGTGACATGTTTCGCCGGAGTATGTGCAGTGATTTAAGGTTGGGGGGATGTGGCGATGCGCGACTCTCGCGCGTCCCCTGATGTTTTCTCCGCATAGCTCGCGTCTGCTGTAGTCCGGCTTCTCCGCGTGGCTAAGCGCCGGAGGCGGTCGTAGTGGTTGCGGCGCGTTGTGAGAGGTGGCGCGAGTGTCACGATGGTAACACCACCGAACGGCGGGGTGACTTGGGAGAAAAAAATTTGGAAGGCGCTTCCTCTTTGGCTTGGGATCGGCGACCAATACGCACAAACGCTTCGCGCGTGCGCCATCCCGCTTCGTGGGACCGTCTCGCGAGGCTAAGAGCAGGACACCGGTATGGACGAACACTGATCGTTCGGACGCGCCACCGTTCATGTGACCGTACACGTGAACGACTAGGCGATGGTGTCACAGCATGGGGCGAACATATTCGCTCGCTATTGGGTCGCAGTGTGTCGGACTTCCTTGATTTGTGGCGCGCCCATGTGAATGTTCTATTGGTAGTAATTCGGCTAGTGTGTATTGGTGTATGAAAGGTGCAATAAATGCCCTTTTGATTGTTTGCACTACTGTGTTGTCATTCCTTTGTCCCAAGAGCACGTGTGAGACCCCACAATCTTCCCCTTTCTCCCTCGTGACTCTCGTCTGTCACTTTGTGCAGCTGGTTAGTGTGCAGCCAGCTCCAGGTGAGGCTGAGCAGCTAGATGTGCTGTTGGCCGTGCAGCTCGAAGGGGGGCCCATGCCAGCTGCCACTGCGGCTGCCCGCTTGCACGAGCGTCATGTGGCTCTCGAGGCAGCTGCTGGTCTGCGGATCCACATACTTCCCCAAGTGAGTTTCATTAGGATCTGCAAATGGGAACCATGATGAAGCAATGGTGGCCTTTAGTCATAAAAAACATATGCTGCAGTTAATTGCAAGAATTTTCCCCATAAAATAAATGTTACAAAACACATTAGATCCGGTCTTAACCCTTTGAAGGTCAGTTTTTTTTTGCTAGATCAGTGAAGAAATTCGACCCCCAGGGTCAAATTTCTTTATTGCAGATTGAAAGGGCCCCTCACCTGGCCACATAGTAAAATTTGGTTATATGCTGGGTGGTATTACAGCCCTCTAAGGAGTGTTCTACCGCAAAAATTTTTCAGATTAGTTTGTTAATAGCAGAGATAGAAATATTTCAAGGGGCGAGAACCCACGATTTCAGGAGGTGAGGGCAGGGCCTAAAGTCTCCCTTCAGTGGAGGTAGGGCCCTCATAGGGCGGTGACCAGTATAGCGCTATTGTGCGCACACTCACGCACGCTTATATTATATATATATATATATATATATATATATATATATATATTGTGAGTGCGACCCATGATTGACTCTTCATCTCTACACATCATCATCACTTGTACAATTTCCTCATCTGTATTCCCTATAATTATTATTGTGGGGATCGAGGTGCCTTCCCGCACTTCGTCCCCAAGCTCGCGCGTAGTGCTTAGCTCGATCTCCGGGAACCGCCGCCATAATGGCAACATGGCGGACATGGCTAGCGCGTCGGTCCTACTTGCCTACGCAAACCGGGCTTATCTCCCCCCCTCTCCCCCGGGATTGGACTTGCCGCGCGAAAACACGTCACCAGGACACGCCCCGATTGGCCTCCCGAGTGGTGAGCCCTGGGCACCCTCTCTTCCGCTGAGCGCTTGCTCGCCGCGGCAGATGCTCACAGGCCCTCAACGAGTTGGTTACGTGGGACCTTTGCTCTCGTGACTCCTCGTTCTCGCGCTTGCCACACCACTACCCGGTTAGCCCTAGCGCAGCAGGCTAACCGCCTGCCCGCTATGAATATTATTTATGGGAGTGAAAGTTTTATGTGCAGAGTTTACTAATAAGTGTGTTTGTTACTGCAAACATGTGCGCTTACTCCAGTCAGGAGTTCTCACTTTTTGAATTAGTGCATTTAGAATATTTGATATTTTTTCCCTATGTATATATCGTGAATATATATGCTATATACCCTTTGATTTAATTACCTATAAATGGATTAGTCATTCTTTGCGCCACGCAGTTAATAAACCTGGTTTATTTCACTCTAATATTGTTCTCGTCGATCATTGCCCCTGATTACGGTAATAAATATTTAATAGTTAATAATAAAACTTTCCTACGTAGCTTCATGTTGCAGATATGAGGCTTATAACCAGTTACTTTTAGAAGACAGTGTTAAAAACAGCAGTTCACCTGGCTAAATCTACGTTTGGTATCGGCCGTCAAGAGTCATGGGCGCACCAAAGCAACTAAAACATAAAATGTACTGCACAGACGTTCTGCGAGAAGAATTGGCCGTCCGCCAGCGTCCGCGTAGCGAATGCGTGCCCGCTAGCCGCCGCCGCCGTGCTTGACAACGACAGCAAAATTGAAGACCTGTTGTTGTATAATCCATGCCTCAAATATATATGTGTGGCAAAATGGTGTAAACATAAATTTACTTTTGAAATAAGCATTATTTTAAGAGCGTACTATGCGAAATCGGCCTCGGCGCCCGTAGGAAAAGTACGTTGAATATGCCGCGGAGCGTGTCTCTGCCCCAATCTAGCTCGCTCGCAGTACCCTCGCACAATTTTTCCACACGCAGCACCTCAGCGGGAGAGCGCCATTCGGCCCACTCGACCATATTCTAGTACACTCTAGTTATGACGCTCGCCTCGGATCGTGGGTACCTGGGTTCGAATCCCGCCTCGCCAAGCAAGCTTATTTTGTTTTATTCAGTTCTTTATTGCTCTTGCTCTCTGAAACTGCAAACACCATCGCTCCGTAAAGATGATACCTCAACCTTAAACAGCTTCGTTGTTAAAAGCGGAGTAGGGGCCGGGCATCCCCTGAGCCCCCCCCCCCCCCCCCCCGTGGCTTTAAGCACTGGGCGAGTGTTACCACCAACGTAGACACTCTCTCCACTTGCCCCATCTAACCTCTGCAAACGAAATTCCTTCCCAGCGTTCTCTTTACAGGAGCCAGAGGATCGTATGATGAATAAATTTGGGCCCCACCTTCCTTCGTTTTTTCTCTCTCGCATTTTTGCAGAGTTGCACACTTCTGGTGACAGTCTCACACACAAGCTGTTGCATTTGTTTTGTTTCACGCAACGGCCAATCCTGCTTTCACGCAACGGCCAATCACGCAACGGCCAGTCCTGTTTCACGCAACGGCCAAGAACACCTGATTGGTGCCACAATCATGAGCAATGAGGCAGGCCTGTGAGGATAAAAGCTTGATCACGGTGCTGGAACATGGTAGAAAATGACAGTTTCATTCTCGGGCATGTGCGACTGCACGACGTGGGAACAACTAGACGAAATGGAAGTACATCTCTCTTGCTACTGTACAGAGCGAAACAAAAACACATAGACATTTGGTTTGTATGTTTTATTAATTCTCTAAACTTTAATTCATCTCTTGTAGCACCAGATTGAACAAATAATTGATGTTGCCTTGAATAATTCTCGAAATCACGTGTCGCTAGGAGCTACGTGACAGCACTCCATGTACGTAGGCGCACTTGCATGATATTGGTGAACCTCGCTGATACGCTCCCGCTTAATACGATTTCCCGGCTCCTACGTTCGCAATAGCGAAAAATAAACATAACGTCATAGAGGAATGTGTTCATACGTTTCGGTTAATACGTCCCCGGAAAATATGATTATTCGGCAGCAACGTTCAGCATTGTGGCAAACTGCGGTTGTATGATGTGTTCTGCAGCGAAAAATTATTCAGATGTGCAAAAAGGCCGCTCTCATGTGCTCGTGAAGCGTGAAGTGGCAGGCAGCCGCCGCGTGGCTTCCCTGCAGTGCTCAAATCCCCCCCCCTCCGCGACTTCTCTGCATTGGTCATTCGCCCGAAGTGACGCGAATGACACTCTCGCTTCAACGAGAACAGGCGGCAAAAACAGGTGGACGCCGAGCGTGTGTGGCACGTGGCGCTACGACTCGCCGAGATCGTAGCGGAGGTGGTGGCAGACGAGGCGCCTGAAGACGGCGGCAAGAACGAAGGCTTGCGCCCACCAGCTACCTTCGCCGAAGCCCTTACTGGCCTGGAAGCCTTACTAAGCTTCTTTCGCCCAAAAGAGACCGAAAATGCGGACAAGGGTCTGCAATGTGCGCCGAAGGAGTTGTTCCTGTCCAAGGGTGTGACGCACCAGCAGAAAATACAGTCGAATCTCGATAATTCGAACTCGAAAAAGCCCGAAACATTGTTCGAATGAAAAGAAAGACTTATTTTTGACGTATTTGTGCACCATAGCGCTACGTACGAACGGTGCGAGTCGTGAAATGTCGCGGTGCGCAAGCACATAGCGAGCAAGGGCCCCGAAACTGCCCACGCCGGCCAACGCTCGCATCCCGATAGACCTCCTGTCCCAGAGAGAACGCCTCCTGTCCACAGCGACAGGCCGACACATCCTCAAGCGCATCGGCTACCCGGCGGACCTTGACGCCATCCAATCGACCACAAACATTCCGACATCGTACCAGGCCAGAGTACATGTTGCCCCGCTCCCAAAAAACCCGTCTCAATCCCACAACGAAGGCAGAAGAAACGCCTGAGTGGACTATCTCAAACGCACAGTGGGACGGAGCCCGAGGACGGTGTACGTGGACGCCGCCCTATATAAGGATACATTTAACGCAACAGCAGCCGTGGTGGTGGACTCTTCTTACGCAGAAGTCTCCAGCATCTCTATCCCGCACTGCACTGTCACAGAAGCGGAAGCTGCGGCGATCGTGCTGGCCGTTCAGTATGGGGACGCGACCAACCGAGAACATTAAGTAATAACCGACTCCCAAGCGGCGTGTCGGCTCTTTCTTGTAGGCAGAATACCTCAAAAATTAGCTAGATTCGCGACTAATCCATTGGCTACAAATCCATCGCTCAAACACCAGATCACGTGGGCTCCGGGGCACTCGGGGCTGGAGGGTAACGAGGCCGTGGACAGGCTAGCTCAAGGTCACACAAACCGAGCGGCCACAATCGTCGATCCCACTACTACCCTCCCCGTACCCCCGGCTTACGGTGCTCGACTTCAACACCTGCACAAACAACGTCAGCTTTACCCCCCACCACACAAGGGGCTAAACGCACGGGAAGCACGGGACTGGAGACTGCTCCAGACCAACACCTTCTCCAACTTACACAAATACAGCATTATCTTCTCAGAACACTACAAAGACGCATGCCCACGGTGCAAAGAACGGCCCACCGCCTACCACGTCACGTGGGGGTGTACAGGCCCCAAACCCCCACACATACAAACACAACAACCGGAGGAGCAGTGGGAGGCCACTCTGTCCAGCCCCGACCTAGCGACCCAGCGCAGCTTGGTAATCCAGGCGACAGCGGCAGCCAAGGCCACTGGGGTCTTGAAATGAAGACTCCACTCGATGTACATTTTCCTATGTATTTATTTTCTCTCAATGAATAAACGTTTTCTACTACTACTACCCGATAGCGCCTCTTCATCTTTGCAACCACAATCTCTCTCTCTCTCTCTCTCGCATCCCGATAACACCAGTGAACGAAACTTCAGGGAGCAGACCGTGCCGGCGATGCATTAAACCATGCAACACTTTGTTATAATGTCGCAAATCACCTACATTATTCAAAATTCACTTGACAGTTTTAGTGACAATTTTCGCCGCCATTGCATTAAATTTTAGCAAAAAATTTTGTGACTTTCTTGTGTCAGTATAGCAACACACTCGAAAAAAAGTTTGCAACACTGCCAGTCTGTCAGGATGTGTACAAGCTCGTAAAATTTTTGTGTTTATAAAATCAAACCAAGAATGGTAGGTGATAATGCGAGAAATTTGATATTGTAAATACATCTAGCCAGGAAAGTCTATAATGTGTTTGTTAAATAGGAGGTTCAACTTCTATGAGCAACATGTGTCAACTGAGTGGCTGGAACCTCCTCCAAGGGGAATAGTTGTAAGGCGAAAGGTTTGCCAATGCTAACACACCTTGGTACATACTTGATTGGTCCTGCAAGAGCCGTGACTAGTGACTGTTTTGCTGTGGTAGATCTTATTCTGGCTAACAAACTTTGGAAATCTGGAACCTTTTCTCCATCCTTAGCGTGCACTGCAGTGTGTGGATGCTTGTTAACTAGTGTGAAGTATTTATCTGTTCACCCTACCCCAGCTTTTGCAGAATGTGCAGATGGCAATGCCAGTGCTGGAAGAGGGTGAATTTTAAACCACCAGGCTTAAGTGGTTAGGCCACAATGTGCAGGTGTCATGGCCGAGTGATGTGAAAGTGATGGACAGTTGTATCTTGGGATTTGTACCACTCACAATGGCACAAAAGACCACTCCTGTCACCTGATATTTTCTGTATTGTACACAATATACTTTTGCTCGTGAATTTTAAGATAATTACGAGAACATTCATCTATGATGGTTAAGTAGGTGGCGCCCTCTGGGCGCAGTGGTGACAGACTCAGTGTGCAGGTGTGAGCGGTCGTTAGAGTTTTAGGCCTAATACACCTGACATCATGTTGCATCAGAAATCATCGGAGACATTATCTTTCCTAAGCTGTAATTTTGTTTGTCACTCTAGGGTGACCGGTGCCCTACCCTGCGCTGTGTGCATGGTGAATGCCAGGATCGGCTAGTGCTGGACACTGGCGACATTGTGGTCCTTGCTGCAGATGGCCACAGCTTGGTCTCAGCCCGACACAGTCGCCAGACTGCGTGCGTCTGCAACCCTGGCTTTGGCGGTAAGGACTGTCTCGACATCTGTAAGCATGTTTCAGTAGAACCTTGGTCTGTATACTTGCAGCAAAAAACTCGATTACTGTGTTTACTCTGTCGGGATATGGGGGAATGCCCACTGCTCTCTGCCTCGACACACCGAGCCCCGCGGTTGGCGCATGCCTGCGCATCAACCGCGGTTCGGTACAAGCTCGAGAAAACCTTGGACGACAACCACGTGTACACTCGGAAAGCATTTATTACGACTGCAACTAACACTTCAAGCAGGCCAGCTAGCTATAGTTGACATCGCTGAGGGTTCCCTCGAAGAGAATAATACACTAGATAAAGAAGGGCTTCCGACTTACCAACTGGGGAATACGGGGGGGCCGCGGCGTTTGCCGCGGCACGAACGCGGCTGACTAACCACGTGCGGGAATACAGGAGCGGCGGCGATAACCAATTGGTCAACTCGCGAGAGCACGGGCAATATCCTTCGGCTTAGGCTTTCGGCAAGTGCGGCTCGGCGGGGTACGACCTCGCGCGAGCAATAATGGCACCGCTCGTCGGCTTAGCGTCGGGAAAGGATCAGCACAATGTACGCGCTCCCCGCACGGGCAAAGGCACCGTGCGCGAGCTCCAGTCCTAGTCACAAAGGTGTCAGCGGACGAGAGGAAAGCATGAGCGTACCGTGCGCTAGTCCCGGAGAGAAGCCCCGAGGCACGCTCCGCCGCTAGCAGCCGAAAACCGGCCGCCTCGTGACATCAGCGCCCCGCCCTCAGCGCAACCGCCTAGAGTACAACCGCCGCGTGCGCAGCGCCACCGCGGGAACCGGTTACGCGGAGGACGGGGGAAACCGGGGCACGGAGAAAACCGGGGAACGGCAGAACAGGTGTTAGCGCGCGCAGTGACGCCGGCGCAACCCTCTATCCCCACACGCTCCGAGATATCCAACTCCAAATTTTAATTGTCGTTCGCATGATTACGCATGCAAGAGAGTGAGGATCGGCGCAAAGCTCCTCCCTGATGTGACGCAGCTGTTGGGTGCAGCGTTTAGTCTGACAACGCGGCGAAGGCATTGGCAAAGATAATAACTGCCTGCTTCCCTTCTCGGCTGGCAAAATAAAAAAGAAAAATCGAAGAACCCTTAACCGCTGTTGTAATACGCGACCGCGCAGCCTGTAAAGATGGCGGCAGCTGCCATGCCGAGATAATGGCGCGAGCGGAGAAGCCGGAGGGCAGTGCGCAGTGTGTAATGGTGACTAGACGACCGCGCATGGTCCTTGCCTGGGCTACGCAAATAAAGTGACTGCTGATTTCCAAGTAATGTAAGTTTTATTGAAATCAAAAGCAACAACTGCACCATCAACAGCAGAAACCTTTTTAGCTATGCTAACGAATATTTCATACTGCCGCTTTAAGTTTGGTGTTGGCATGCACAAATCTCATGACAATACCTCACCCATCAAGATGTCAATGCCCTAAAGATCATCAAAATGCCTCCCTTCCACAGCAACACAAAGCATAAACCGCTCTCTCGTCGACTCGATAACTCTGCACAGTACGACAATTGAAATTTGGAGTCGGATATCTCGGAGCACGAACATGCTAGAATAATTCTTCCAACTGATACTGTGTAGAAACACGACTGCCTCTAAGTTTTCAATGCTAACATACCCACTTACTGCAGTCGAAAAAAATAATTGTTCAATTTTAGTTAATTGGGCTGTTCACAGCGATAATTATCATCTCACTTTGTGCCCCCCTGGCCACATAACTTATTTGCACAGGTGGTCTTCGCGTGCCTCCCAGTGCATAATTTTAAGAAAACCATAAAGCTTAGTTTTGAACACCCTGCATTATCAGGCACAGCCGCCAATCACATGGCTGTATTGAGTAACATCCTTTTCCTATAAGCTCGGAGAAACCGATACCTGCCTTCGCTATAGGGCTTCTTCCTCGTTCTGGGGTTTTACGTGCCAAAACCAGTTCTGATTATGAGGCACGCTGTAGTGGAAGACTCCGGATTAATTTTGAACACCTGGGGTTCTTTAACATGCACTACAACGCAAGTACACGGCATTTTTGCATTTCGCCTCCATCAAAATGCGCGCGGCCGAGATTCGATCGTGTGATCTCGTGCTCAGCAGCGCAACACCTGAGCTGACTGAGCCACCACGGCGGGCTATAGGTGTTGCTCTAGCCGTATAAAACGCGGGTTTATCGTGAGCAGAAACAGTGAATTTCGGTAAATGAGAAAGACTACTATCATCATCATCATTGACAGAAACTGAACCCCCGCAGAAAAAATCTGGATCTGCCCCTGGACCCCAGCACGCTTCACCATTGGTCCAGTGCTCACTCTGTAAGGACATCGTCTGCTCTTTGCACCTCGCAAGATCTCAACCACTGTGTCAAAACGGGCGCTACGCAGACATAGCAGAAGCATGGCCAATCCCTTCATTTGTGGATGGCTCGGACCCACGGCTTATCGTTCCGAGGATCGGCGACGCCGGCTTCGCTACCAAGCTTCGCGTGCAGAATCCTCGGACACACAGCTAAGCCTTTTGAGCATCGGTGCTTCGTAATTCACGATCAAGCACATCGCACACGCAATCCCCAGACTCGCACACCATACTAGAGGCCACATGTCAAAAAGCCCTGAAGGACTACAGATTTCAGGCCATTTAGAGAACTGAAGAAAAAGTGAAATTTGAGAGCCTTTTCCCAAAACTGTTTTCTTTTTTTTTTTCCCCCCCTTCCTGTTTAGCTTTTGAAGCTGATTTCTTTGTTACCATTTTGCCCTATTTTGACTCTGCTTTTTGTATCATTTTCCTTGGGTTACAGCGCAGGTCGTGACATTCTCGCTTTCCTTCTTGAATTTTTCTGAATTTATGATGTGGCTATTCGTTCACCTCAAAAGTATGCCTGATACAAAGATAATGTTAAAAAATGACTATCCACACATTTTGTGTTGCGAAAAGAAAAAAAGCAAGAATGTCAGGCCCTTCAGCACACATTTTGCTACGCAGCCAGTATACAAGAAGTCTTAACGAGCCTAGGTTTTTTTTAAGCTTGTATGGCGCTTGTTTTTAAGGTTGTACTCTTTGGGTTCTTGGTGTCTCACAGGAGACCAACTACCGCGTGTTCGAGCTTAGCGAGCCACAGGGTCGCATCAGCCGTCGCCTCCAGCACCGCTCGCGCGCGAGCACAGAGGCTGCAAGGGGCTACCGAGCGACGCATGCAAAAAGACAGTAAAGCCCTGAGTTGACGGAAACCGTTTATTGAATCCGTTGGCACCAGCACTGCACAAACACTCGCGCGGCGGGGAAGCAAAGGGGTCTCACACCAAGGGCGAAAATACAATAACAGGCGCCTGTAGCACATCTCAGCGAGAGCACAGGCTCAAGCAGGGGCACACCGCTAGGAAAATTCCCGGCGGCTATGCTGCTTGCTCTGGTGATAACCAATGTGTCAACTCGCGAGAGCTCGGGCAATCTCCTTCGGCTTGGGCTTTCGGCAAGTGTGGCTCGGCGTGGTACGACCTCGCGCGAGCACTAGGCACCACTCGTCGGCTTAGCGTTGGGAAAGGATCAGCACAAAGTACGCGCTCCCCGCACGGGCAAAGGCACTGTGCGCGAGCTCCAGTTCTAGTCACAAAGGTGTTGGCAGATGAGAGAAAAGCATGTACATACTCTGCTTTGGTCCCAGAGAGATTAGAGAGTCGCGCTCAGCCGTCAGTAGCCGAATGCCCCGCGTCTTGACGTCAGCGTGCCGCCCCCACCGCAAACCGTCGTGAGTGGAGCGCCACCGCTAAAACCGGTTGTGGGTGGGACCCGGGGAAAGGCGTGTAGGGATGGCAGAACAGGTGAAACCCCCGCAATGGTGCCGGCGCATTCCACAATCCCCACAAACTAACAGCCTTCAAATCCGCCCGCACTACTTAACAAGCCCACGTAAAATCTGGCATTCTTGTCCGAGTTCACAACTAATATTCAGCGCATGAAAGATGCAGACAACATTCCTGCTGTCACCCTCAGTTGCATCTGCAAGCTAAGCAACTCTATAACTTGATGCTCCGGCACCTTGCAGATATACAAGAGAGAGACGAAGAGCTACACGCCCTCTTGTCTTCGAATTCGTCATCTCTCCATCTGAAAAAAGTCAACTTTCCAGACCCCGGCATACATATTGTCTGGGATATAAATGTAGACTCCGGTCGTCAACGTCCGTAGTGCCTCCACTACTACGCTGACTTGTTTTCGACCAATTTCACTTGCTTTCACATCCCGGCGTTCGTGCATCGTAACGCCTCGTTGCGCTTTATATCGTTTAGCCAGGAATGAACAGTGATGTTTGCAATTGTGCAAGCTCCTGTCTCGCTTGCCAACAGTGCAAAGTGTCACGGCACACTTTCAGCTTGGCAGAGTTCGCTTTTTCCCGGTTCGCGTTTTGCCTCCATTCATATTTATATGGTAGGACCTTTCCCACCATCCAAAGGGTGTGCTATATTCTGACCATCGTAGATAACCAACTTGAGTGACTGAGTATGTGCCGCTGAGTGTGTAGCAAGCGAGATAACAAATCAGCATTTCCAGGCACCGGCATGCCATACATCTTGTCTCGACAGTGCCACTAGATGGCACCGCATGTTCATAGAGAGTTCCCGAATTATGCATTTCTCGACATTCGCATGCACTGGTGCACTATGTATTTCGGAGGCTCTTCACGGTGGCTCCTCTGGATGGCACTGGGAGTTCTTACCTGCCGTTGTGGCTTTGATGTTGCACTGTTAAGCTCAAGGTTGCGGGATCGAATCCTGGCTACAGCGGCCGCATTTTGATGTGGGAGAAATGCAAAAACACTCGTGTACTGTGCATTGGATGCATGCTAAAAAACCCCAGGTGGTCAAAGTTAACCCAGGGTCCTCCACTACGGCATGCCTCATAGTAATATCGTGGTTTTGGCACATCAAATCCCAGAATGTTTTTAGCAACAAAGCTGTTTAAGGCAGCTGTAATTTGTGGTTCGTATCAAGAAACTATGAAGAAATAAAAGAAAATAAACTTTCTTGCCGAGGCGGGATTCGAACCCGTGTACCCCTGGTCCCAAGGTGACCGTCGTAACCACGAGGCTATACAGCCACGGTTGCAGAGCATGCATTTATGCGAACCATATGATTGCGTTCGAGCGTCGCCGTCGCGTTCGCACGCTCGTGCTCTGCGAGGTGAAGAGGTTTTGCGCACTATGAGAGCGAGCGAGAGATAGAGATGCATTCACAGACCGGGTCTGCTGCAACGCGTTGTCAGTGTTGCTAGCTGCGCTATGCAACACGCAGTGACGGGCTTAAGTCCGAGACGTGAGAAAAGAAATTATCATCCTCAGGAGTAATAAGATGAAAAGTTCGTGCCCACTTCTGGAAAATACTGGGCTACGATCGCCCAGCTTCGCTGTTTCAAGCGTTGCGCGGCCGAGTGCTATGTTAAGCGTTTTTTTTTTTTTTTTTTTTAACTGAGAGTTTTAGGGAAGTGCAAAAAGAGGCTGCATTAAACGTCTCGTACGTAACTCGTTTCGACGGTGCCAATATGTTGTCTCGTTAATTTATTCAATGCTAAATGCTTTACCGTCGACAGTCATTACATCGACAGTCATTGACGCACACTGTGCAATAATAATTACCTTTCTATAAAAAAAATTCTGTCATTTCCCGAGTCGTTTATTATGTATACTCGCTTAATGAACACACTTCTTTTCAAAAGTATCTGAAGAAAAGTTAGGGGGTGCGTTTATTATGCGGGATAAATTTTATGGGAACTTTTTCGAAACAGCAGAAATTGAAAAGTAAGATGGTAATGATTGAAAAAATGCATTAAGTAACTTATATTTGCAGTAAAAATGCATGTATACTATTTGAAAACCGTAACAGCATTGTAATTGCACTTCTCTCCGCGTCGGAACCGCCAGACTTGTCGTCCTGGTTGCTGGCTGCTTCATCCACATCGTGTATCCACAACAGGTCGTCCTCGCAGCCATTTCTGGCCGTCTGTCGCTATCGCAAGCATCACATCGAAGTGGTGCTTTTCGGAACCTCTTGTTTTGAGAACCACGCTGCGTACGTCTCTTTCCTCGATCGTCCTGCTGATCGGCATGTCAAAGTTTATCGGTGCCTGATCAGCATTTTTGTTTTGTGAGCAGATAAACTCTCGGTCCCGCAGCAGGCATATAACTTGACTTGGGGCCCATTGCACACAGCAAAACCAAAGGCGGGCACCAAAGTGAGCAACACATACTTGAATTCGACAATATGCCCGACTAGGTTCTGTATGCCAATAAAGTGCTGGCTGCCCCTTTTTCACTTGGACTCTTCTGTGCGCCGCGCCTGGCTATGCATTGCACACGCGCTCTCTTCTATTATTTCGGAGTAAAGTCCGTAAACTGCGTAAAGTAACTGTTGCAGAGATACTGTTGCATTTTTTTTTTTTTTTTCTCTGTAGAGTCTTCGAGGTGCCTTTGCGCCGGTACTGGTGGCAAGGTTGTGAGGACAGGCTGAGCGTTATCACGGTCGCTTATTCCATCAGGCACCAAGCTACCGTGATAACACGCAACCTATCTTACCCCATGCTTACCGCCAGTATTCTCTCGTTATGGCTTTACCATCAGCTTCAGTCGTCAAACTCGCCACCCCTGCCAGTGTGCCGCCACGGCACGTTTGCCACTAGCGTTGATGTGCAGCCTACAGAGTTAGCTGCAGAATTTTGTTTGCGTGATCACGGCATTTCTCATGTGGCATCATTATTAAGTATTTCCAACACAGCGATGGGCATTGAGATTAAGTGTGCTTGCTTTAAACACATGTGCAAGAGTAAAGAATTCTAGTCTCTCCGGAAAAGTACAGCACGGTCGTTCGATCGTAGGTCTGCACAGTAGCAAAGTTTGAGGCACAGCGCGTTCATTATGCGAAGAAAAAAAATTTAATTTTTCGTGACCAATCTGGGGGTACGTTCATTATGCGAGTAAATACAGTATTTTGTTTCCTTCTATCGAATGTTTTCCGCATTGCTCACAAAAAACTTCTTCTTTTATTACCTCAACCTTTACATCTGTATTTCAGCTGTCTGAACAAGTACAGTGTGGCTTGACTGAGCCAAAAGCTACCGATGCTGCCTAATTTATCATGTTTTGTCAGCACCTTGCCAAGGTGCTTTCCCAGGCTAAGAACAGCAGAGGTCGCTGGTGGCGCCAGATGGACTTTGTCTTCTTCGGCAACGAGCATGACCCGCACGTTTTCACAGTGAAGAACTTTAGACGGCCTTGTTCATAGAACACGTGTCCGTGAGACATTCTGGAGCCTCAGTCATGACAGCAATGCAGAAAAAGTGACAGAGAGATTGCGGTGTAGTTCAGTACAAACCTTTCGACTTGGGCTATCTATTCACTACATGAGATGCATGCAGCTCATAGCTGAGTTTGAGTGTTCTGTGCAGATTATTTGCGTGTTCACAAGAAGAAGATTGGTAAGAAAAAAAGCTTTTGGTTGCATGAACGTTTTGGATCTTGCCTCCATGGGATCTTGCTTCCATGTGCCTCCATGTGAAAGACGCTGAGGATATTCGTGACACCAATGAGGCCTGCCAGCACTGCTTTATGCACCCCAAAGAAATCCGGCCCTCTACTACTGAGAGCTGCGATGAAGGAGACGAGGTATTTCTTCAGGAACAAGCGGTTGGTGACTAGAATAGGTATGACCACTAGGGGTGTGCGAAAACCGAATAGTAAGTCTCGAATCAAATACTGAATCGAATAAAGAAAAAAAGGCCGAATATCGAATCGAATATCGAATCACAAAATCATTTAATAGAAGCTCGAATATTTACAAATTCTCATGCAAAAAAAGCATCTGTTGTACGTGATCTGGAGTCAACTTCTCCCTCCGGGCCGTAACAATGTTGCCAGCCGTCGAAAACAACTTTTCACTTGGTACACTTGTTGCTGGAATGCCCATGTACTTCATGGCCATCTTGCACAGTCCTGGGAAGGGTTGCTTGCCTGTCTCTTTCCAGAATGCTAGAGGGTCTTGGTCCTTACTGCAAGTGGGCTCTCAAAGGTACCGCTGAAACTCCTCAATGTTGGCTGTTTTGAAGGAGTGTCTTCTTTTTGATAACACTGCCAGCTTCTCAATGCTGTCCCAGATACTGCTGACGCGCTTCTTGTGAGCTGTAGATGTTGACGCTTCAGTATAGTCACTTGATCCTTCCTTCTCCTGGAGGGCTTTGCAACTCGGTTCTCGCAAGCTCCACGAGCCTTGTTTCCTCGAATGTTTGAGCACAAAAGAGGTTCTTAAAACTTGGGTCACAGGCGATTGGCAACACATACTCCTTTTGCTTGTCCTGCTCTGGAAACCTTGTCCTCATGCTTTTCACCAAGTTTCTTGCAAACTCTGAGGTGTCATCATCGGCTGCAATGCAGTCTTTCAGGACCATTTGTGTTCCATAGAGAAATGGTACTACTGACGACAAAGTTGCATATTTCTGGCCACTAAGATCTTTGGTCGCCGATGCGATTGGTTCAAGAGCTTTGACGAGCCCAACCACTGCTTTCCACTCCTGTGGTGTCAGGTTGAGCACAGTTGTCTCAGAGGTGGCAAGCTCTAAACAGACGGCTTCTTTCAGCTGCACAAGACGTGAGAGCATGTCATGCTCGCTGTTCCATCTTGTTTCCACGTCTTGAATAAGTTCCAAAACTGAGAGCTCCATCCGTCCCTGGCAATCCTGCAGTCTTGCCGCAGCTTGGGCGCTGTGTTTGTAATGACCGACAATTGCGCGACACTTCTTGAGAATGGCAGGAACTCCTGCTGTTTCTACCTTGGCATCTTTTATAGCCAGTTGCAGTGTATGGCCCATACACTGCATTGGGACGTAAGAAATGCCCTTAAGGGCCGCACGGAAGTTTCGTGCATTGTCCGTCACCACATAGACTGACACTTTCTGCAGTGGCAGCTCCCAGTTATTCATCATTGCTTGCAGGTGCTCCAGGATGTTGCAAGCAGTGTGACTCTCGGTCACACTCCGGTTGTCCAATGCAAAGCTTCTCATCTTGAAGTTGGAGGTTAAGTAATGGCAGGTAAGGCTGATGTAACTTTGGTTAGACCTCGACGTCCACATGTCACTTGTAAACGAGATCGACTCTAGGCCTTCCTGGACATCCGCTTGCATTCTCTCCTTGACAGCCGTGACTGTGTCTCTGTACAACGCCGGGATGATTGTCCTCGAAAACTTTGTGCGACTGGGTATCTTGTACAACGGCTCCATGTGGTTCATCAGCTCTTTGAAACCTCGATTTTCGACACAGATGTAAGGCTGAAGGTTGAGCGCCAGCATTCGGGCAATCCTGGTGATTATCGCCGTTCTCTCGCGCTGCGATAGGTCCTTGCCCGACTTCAGCGCACTTTTGATGAGCGGCTGTGCACCTTCTGGTCTTCCTTGCTTCCCGCTGTCTCTCAAAAACACACTGTGCAAAGAAAGATGCTTGTTCTTGAGATGGTTCGCAAGTGGCGTCGTTGTACTCGATGGCGTTCGAAGTTTCATATCACAGCTTTTGCACGTAGCCTCTTGGGCCGAGTTCTTTACGAAATGTTTCCAAATGGCACTTTTCGTTTGTTCAGTCATGTCGCCCCTGACGTCGGACTACGTTTTCCGACAGATAACGCAGATGAAATTTGGGAACAGAACACGTCGGCTTTCCGATAGTGAGGGACTTGGTGGTTTCGGATTGCCCGGCGAAATGACGCCAACGGCTAACGACGCGGAGCGCGTGGGGTGACGAGGGGAGGGGAAGACACTGGCGCCACCTCTATTCGGCTTGCAAAAGTAGGAGAGAAATTGGTTGGTTCTGCGGCCGAGAGGTGGCGCGAGTGCCGCCCGCGTCGGCCACGCAGCGACGGGACGCAGCCAACACAGCACGTCATGGTGCGTGGTTACGCGGTTCGCTAGGGTGGTTTCCTTTTGTGCTCTCAAATTGCAGTCTCCGATTCCTCTCAAGTGTATACAGTCGCCGACCGATTTTCCGGATTTCGCAGGGACCGAAAACTAGTCCGAAAAGTCGAAGTCCGAAAAACTTGTTCACCCTTAAAAAGAAAATTTATTAGGCTTATGGTGGTATAAAAAATGTTTAATAATGCACTGCCTTATACTACGCTTGGAGACTATCAGATTTGCTTGGATTTGCGCAAGACTGACGTCTCCGCATACAGTCGACAAGAGTGTCACAGTAGAGTGTACTAAATTCTAGTCACGGTACAGTGGCCATTCTAGCCACTGTAGTCACGGCATTAGCGATCTCCGTTAATGGAGATCGCCATGGAGGTCGAAGAAACGAGCCCCGTTACTTCGCACGTGGCCTCCGAGACGAGAGAATGGCGCGCGCGTGTGTGTCCCTATTTTGGAGGCCATAGAGGGGGCCACTAGAAGCCAAGCCTGGTCAAGTCGGCGAAATTCCAACATGGCGTCCTCCAAGAATGGGTAGCGTGGCTCGGAACGAGCGATTTAGTCTGGAAAATCGAACTTGGGTGCTTAAATTCGTCTAAAAAAAGTTGTCGCAGTTTAACCTGAAAGGCGAAGCATCAATTGCGATAGCAAATTTGTAGAGAGCTATACGGAGTAATGATATTAGCTTTATCAGCTGTATAAACTTGGACATGCAGCAGCGCCGGCAACACGCAGAACTGTTGTCGGCGCCGTCAGCGTTTTGCCCGCGTTCGCTCAAAATGCGTGCGGCGTTGGTGACTGTTGCCGAAGCCTCTGATATAAATAGGCACTTGGTGCCGCAGCTAAGCGTCGCCTCCCTTCCCTCCCCCTCCCTCCCTCCCCCATGGCCTCTCGCGCGTCGGAAGAAGGTGCGTTTGCTCTACATATATGATGATTGTAAAGGAGGAAAGAGACGCCTACTTCTGCAGCCCTTAAGCGAGCACGGAGCAGAACACGCGTTTGTTCTCCGCCGTGCGTTCACTCCCCGTGAAAGCGCGCGCCCCTCGCGCCCTTTCACTCGCACATACAGCGTTTGGCGCGCGGCGACGATTTCATCTCCATTGACGTCATACGGAACCTGACGGTGACGGCGACGCCGACGGCAGAAATCTGCTTTTGAGTGTCCATATAATTGCTATCGCAATAAAATCAGTCGCGAAACTGCATTAGCTCTATCGGAACCCGGAAGGTGCATTTATGAAGTCCGGAATATCCACCAAGTCTGAATTTTCGGAGTCCAAAAAATCCGTCGGCGACTGTATACAACTCTTGCTTGTGAAGGAAATGAAACATGGTGCAGCCTGTGCGAGCGGCGCAAACAAAAGGCTGTTTTAGTTCAGTTTAACAGTTCGGCTGTGTCACGACCACAATTAAATCTGCGTGCTATCAGGTTCATGGCATTCAAACTTTGTGCATTTAGAGTGTGTTTTGCATATTGCCCGCCAACTAGGCTTGCCAAACATAACAAATATTCAAGTAACCGAATACTTAAGATTCGATTCGCGAATCGAATTATTCGAAAAGTTACAATTCGATTCGTATTCGTATATTCAAGTTTTCGCACACCCCTAATGACCACCATTAAAACCACCATCTACCATGCACAAATTATCTAATGGAAAGAGAAAACGGGCCGAGATTAACAGCGTCGTGGTGATGAAGATGCGCTCAACATTAAGCACTGCTTACGGAAGCGTCAGTACACCTTGGCTGTCTGTGACAGAATGTCGGCCATGCGCTGGTTAAATAGCTTGAAGCAAGCATATGAGGCTTCAAGGTCCTATCGAGATCGCCTGCGTCTCGTGCCACCAGAAGTTGCAAGCAAACGCGTTAAAAGAGACAGTCACAGCTGTCACGATATGCATGCTCAGAAAGGCTCAAAATTGGTGCTAGAAGCATGGCATGTTGTCAGATTTTAATCTGTACACGAGGTCCAGGTTAAGTGCACCGGACGTACAAGCTGCACTCGTCTACTTCTCCAAGGATGAACTTCAGTGCTCTCGGCAGAGCCCGAGCAAGAAGGACGTTGTGCCAAACGCCACGAACGGCCAGAGAGAATACATCTCAAAGTTGTTTTCCACACATTCTGTCTGCGAGTAGTTCTAGATGTTCAAAGCAGCTCACCCCAGAACTGCCATCGACTTGTAAAGTTTTAGAGCCAGTGTCCAAAATGGGTGCTGCTCGTACCGCAACAAGACGCTTGCATTTGCGTTTATTGCACTAATGCCAACCTTTTCATCTCCACGCTTGAAAGCGTAACCGGCATAGAAAGCTCATTGGAAGGCGTGAAAGCAATGTGCCTTTGCGACTCCACAACCACAGATTGTATGTTAGGTTAGTTTAGGTTAGGTTAGGTTGGGTTAGGTTGTATGTTAGGTGAACGCGAGCACTGCCCATGGAGTGAAAGCCTCACTTTGGCTAGTCTGGGAATGACTGACGAGGACAAGGTCACATTTGCTCTTTGGGAAAGCAGCTACTTAATCTAGAAGACGTCATCTGCAACCCTTTTTGTAAAAGAGCTCGGCAAATGGATGACCGAATGGATTCTTCACGAATACATATGTCGCACTCAAACTGCAGCTATTCATGAGGTAAAGAAGAGTGAGCAGCGCGGAAGCATTGTTTTGAACTTTGATTTTGCCGAAAACTGGACTGTCCGTCTCTCAAATAAAACACAATTGTACCATTGGCACAAGCAACAAATCTCCATTTTCACCTCGGTTCCAATACAAGGAAAGCAACATTCAGCTTTGCTGTCATTTGTGACGACATGCATCACAGTACAGTGGACAAAATGTTAGATAAAAAAGCATCCATATGCTGTGACATACCTACGTCAGTGATGGCGCAGCGAGGCATTTTAAAAATAAGTACCAACTCTATGAGTTGTGCCCTGCCAAGTACACGTCGAGGTGGCATTTTTCTGCTACCGGGCATGGAAAGAATCCTTCTGACGGAGCGGGTGGACCCGTTAAGTACCAAGCTTCCCTGCACAACCTGAGGTCTGGAAGCAACCTCAAGAATGTGGCCCTGCTTCATGCTCCTGCTGCAGCCATCGCGGAGCAGTGTCAGCAGAAGTCAGTTGAGTGAAAATCAAGGCCGCGTGTACCATGTGGCGATTGAGGGAGGCGCCGGCGTCATTGTGCGGGCTTAACCTGTTCTGCCGTCCCTCGCCTTTCCCCGTTCGCTCCCAATCAGTTTCATCGGTAGTAGTTTGCGGCGAGGGCGGGGCACTGACGTCGCTACGCGGCTGCGTTTCGGCTGCTAGCGGCGGAGCGTGGCTCTCTTATCTCCGGTACCGGTGCAAGGTACGTACATGCTTTCCTCTCGTCCACCGACACTTTGGGACTAGGACTGGAGCGCGCGTGCAGTGCCTTTGCCCGTGCGGGGAGCGCGTACTTTGTGCTGATCCTTTCCCAACGCTAAGCCGACGAGCGGTGACTAGTGCTCGCGCGAGGTCGTACCATGCCGAGCCGCACTTGCTGAAAGCCCAAGCCGAAGGAGATTGCCCAAGCTCTCACGAGTTGACCCATTGGTTATCGCCAGAGCAAGTAGCATAGCCACTGAGACTTTTCCTAGCGGTGTGCCCCTGCTTGAGCCTGTGCTCTCGCTGCGATGTGCTACAGGCGCCTGTTATTGTATTTTCGCCCTTGGTGTGAGACCTCTTTGGTTCCCCGCTGCGCGGGCGTTTGTGCGGTGCTGGTGCTGACGGATTCAATAAACGGTTTCCGTCAACTCAGGGTATTACTGTGTTTTTGCGTGCGTCGCTCGGTAGCCCCTCGCGGCCTCTGAGCTCGTGCACGAGCGGTGCTGGAGGTGACGGCTGACGTGGCCCTGTGGCTCGCTAAGCTCAAACCCGCGGTTGTTGGTGTCCTGTGAGACACCAAGAACCCACAACCAGAAATTCAGTCATGGCATGTGTGGATGTGTGCCGCGATCAGTCAAGCGGGCATGTGCTGACCATTGTGAGAACTTCCGCTTGTCAGCTGATGGTGATCAAACCTTTTTAAGTAATAGCTGCAAAGGAGATGTAATAAATTTGTTTGAGCACCACAAGTATTGTCGAGTGCGTTCTCTCTAGCATTTTGCCCCAGTAAACAAAGTGGAAAACATATTCATTGTTCTTGCCACAATAGAAAGGAACCAAGTAAACCTGCCTTCATTAGTGACATCCATTGCATTCTTTTTTTTTTTTATGAGAGAGAGAGAGGAAATGTGAAAACCAGAATGAATCCTCCTGGCGCTCAAGCCAGCGCACTCTATGTCGGCCACTTTGGCCCGTTATATTTTGTGAATGAAGCAAATGAGGAAACATAATATCGCAGACATGTTTTGCCTGACATAAGCAGACTTCCAGCCAAAATTTTGTTTTAAATTGAAACTGAACCTGTTTTCTTTTTTTAACTTTTTGAAAATGAGTTTTTTGGAAAGAACTTGTTAAGCTTTTTTTCTTATATATTTTGTAGAAACACAATCTTTGGCACGAATGTTGCAAAGGAAACATTCTATATTTGACACTCTTTTCAAGTTTCTGTGTGAAATAGAAAATGCGCAGTGACTCATCAAAGTTACAAAACTTTTCTCATTTGGGCTTTGTTTGGAAGTATTAAATATTTTTTTTTTTCTTCTGTGGACAGCATAAAGATTTCGTGGAAGTTATTTACATTCAAGCATACTAAAATGAGCAGAAAAGGTTTTTGACACAACTTCTTTAGTTTGCGTTGAATTCGGCCATGAAGTCTGAAAATATTGCAGTAATAAGTAGCAGGATGCCAGCGCCGCCACTCTCAAATATTCTTTTGGCGTGCTGGGAATGCTTTTTGGAAATAACATTTTCAGTTCTGTGCAGTTTAAATATGCCGACATAACATATAGAAAAAACAGACAAAATAAACATATCAAGCGTCTCTCGTGGAATCATCAAAAGGGGTTTATTAAGCAGAGGCAGTTTTTTAAAGGATGATGGAAATTGTAGTGCAAAGCATACCTCCCAATTTGTGTCACACAAGACTGGAGTTGTTTGCTAGATCCGCTTCACGTGAGGTATGACAACGGATGGGCATGTAGCAATTCTGATTGAACAATTTCATATCTCTGTTTCAAATTTAAGTTTGAATACCTAGTAATGATGTAAAGCGCTGGAGCAGATAAGGACCTTACGCAAGCGCTGACTTTGTGCGCTCGTGTCGTGTCCTCCTCTATTGTCCTTGTCTGCTCCAGCACTTTACATTGTTACTATGTCACACCAGCAAGGCCGAACAGCAGCACTGGTCAAGTTAATTTAAAAACTTGTACTCTTGTATACCCCATACCTTAAAGAATAATTCTGAAGCATTTGTCATAACTAGGCTGGTGCAAATAACAATTTGTTGGTTCAAAGCAAATAGCAAATTGTGGAATAATTTCGAAACAAATAGGTGTGGTATTTGCATAAAACCTTGACAGAACAGTCAAAAGTTGACAAATTAAGAAAAAAAACCACGCAGACTCAACTCTAGTTGACATTTACCTAAAGCAAAGCATTCTTGGTGTGATTGGCTCATGAAACGTGTGTGTGCATATGAAGTTTGGATTTCAGTGTATAAATGTTAGTATGAAAGAGCAGCATAATATACAAAGGAAGGATTTTGTTTGCAGTGACTTGCAGACAGGCTACACATATTTCCATGCAATAGATCATATTTAATGTTACGAGACTGCGCACAATGGGACAAAGATGACGTTGACCATTTGGGTGAAGCAGACAATCTTTTCAATCGTAGTCTTCTTCACCCAAATGGTCAACGTCATCTTATTATTTACTTAAATTTTCAGTAATGTTCATAGTGCCGTGCTGTACTTGTGGAGTTTCTGATGTGTTGGTTTCTTCTAGTGCAGCTGCAGATTGAAATGCACCAAGCGTCTCAATGTCCGCAAGGAAGGGGTGTTCTATGCTGCTTGTCGAAGCATGCATTCGTGGCATAATGGTTTCAAAATCAGGCTTGTGTGCTAGACATATGTGCTAGAGATTATTAGTTGAAATCCTACTGGCTAACAATTTTATTAATGTTTATTTATTTATTTTTAACACCGTACTTTGTTGAAAATGATGAGTTTGCAAATTTTCATTTGAAGCCAAAAGGATGAAGTTTAGGCAAATCCACGTACTAACCATCAATCCCATATAGTACCTGCTTGCACCTCCTGTAGACCCTAGCGCCATAGTTCTGTCTAGTAATTGTTGTATGAGACTATATGCTTGAAATGGCAAACTTGTAGACTACCTTTTCTCTGCACTGTTCCTAGATGCAGTGTTGCCAGGTTTAGATATATATAGCCAAATTGGGCTACCTGAAAAATCTTTTGGCGTTGATTTGGACGAGTTGGCCATGTGGCTACATTTTGGCTACTGAAAATCTGCAACTTGGCTGTGTTTGGACTGTAAGTGGTGCCCTAGTACACGTTCCAGAGGTAGCTCTGATCAGGTAGAAGCGAATCTCGAAGGCTGTGTTTTAGCTGGCTGAGCCCGGCCGCGTGGCTATGTGTGTGTGTGCGTGCGCGAAATGACCCCTTCCACCTTTCCTTTCCTCTCTGCGCTGTTGTCTGAGCCGGTGGCTTTCATCTTTGATGCACTAAAACTTATACCCGGCTTGGCCTTTAGGCACCCGATCTCCAGGCATCAGGATGAACCTGGGCGTAGTGGGTTTTTCACAGTACACTGTACTAACATGGCTATGCTCAGGAATGGAGAGCAATAACATAGGGTCGGGGTCGTCGGGCGATCGTGGCGCTGACATGAAAGAAGGGAAGCACGGGTGGATGGCACACTCCAGTTTGTTCATGGCCATGTCTTCCGGATGAAGTATCGCGCCGGGCACAGCTTTCGACCTACTCCACGTTTCTGGCGCCAAGCTTTACTGCCATTTTCCTTCTCCTGCTAGATGAATTTTTATTCGTGCTTAGATTCGAGATTCATTTCGATAGGTTGGACGTAAGATCGGATCCTCCTCAGAGAGGAGAATCCAAGCATGGGGAAGTGGGCCAAGTATGCGAGAACGTATAAAAAAGAATGGGAGCAAGACCCCGAGCCAAAGGAGGGTTCTGGTGCTTTTACTTCTAGATGGTTTGCCCGTAACGTCATGGATGCAGATACTCATTCTGCCAATATCGAAACATGTTTGCCACGATGACATCAGTGCACCACGTCACATGAACTTCACCCACCATGTTAGCTTAGCTTGTGAGGTGTCGTGCTGCTGGCTCGAGTACGCAGGTTTATTCCTGGCCACGGCGGCCACATTTCGATCAAGGCGAAATGCAGGGACTTCCGTGTACTTACGTGTACGTTAAAGAACCCGAGGTGGCCAAAATTAATCTGGAGTCCCCCACTGCGTCATGCCTCCCAATCATATCGTGGTTTTGGCACATAAAACCCCAGCAATTATTAGAGTTTTAGAATAGGGGCCTCAAACGTATTGGGGCCCCAATGAAATAGCCTCGAAGCCACTGCGCATGCGCAAAACGGTAACTGTGTTTGGGTTTTGCGCCGGGCACGCTATTTCATCGATTTAGCGGGAGCCCCAAAAGCTACCCCAAAAGCTTTTGTCAAAAAACATGGCAGTGTCCATCGAAACGACGGCTCTATAACCTAGCACAAAACTGGGCTCGATTCGTGGTAATGCGTGAAGTTCTTAAGCTAAGTAATTGCGGTTATCGCTTTCTCTCAACATGTGTAATGAAGATTAATTCATTATACGCCGCTGATTCCGAATTCAATTGTCGATTTCATGGCTCGTAGGCTTATCACGGAGTGACTTAGCTGGGTGAAGCTGCGTAAAGTTGGTTACTCAAAACTAAGTGCAACAAGTTGCATGCTGCTAATAGAATAAGTTCTAAATTGTAATTAAAGGCGAAAACATGCAAGTCTAAATTACTTTTCTTATCGTAAAATGGTATATTTTATTTTAATTTTATAACAACTTTTCTTTGTCGCCGTAGTGACGCTGCAAACGCAACACGCCTATTCCAAAACTCTTCATTCTTGCATGCCCCAACGCTAACACCCGCAAAGCTCTTTGGGTCCCCAAACTTTAGAGGCCCCTATTCTAAAACTTTATTAGCCATCAACATGGTTTGCTTTTTGACAGTAACCGGTTTTCACAGCATTATCACTCTTATCAATTTGTTTTTTACCATTTCAAGCGAGTTAGTTCGGGACATGCTCGTCGCCTAAAACGACGCCGCGCTTCTTACACTAGTGTGCCGGTTTGCGCAGTAATCTTGTAAAGCTCCGCTTACACTGATTCAGACAGTGAGTGGCATCTGTTGCCTGTCCCTTTTCTTAACGCATGTTCTCGATGTGTTAGAGACCTAAGATGGCGGCCAGGTTATTTAAATTGACACTATACACATTATGGTAGTGTGTGTCCCAGCTAATCCGAGCCAAGCTAATTGAAAAACAAAAACAAAACAAAAAAACGAGAAAACAAGATAGGACAATGAGACAAATAACGCGAGATATCGTAGCGTAAAAGACTTGTTTTCGCGCATCAAAAAAGAAGCCGTGAGCATGTCGCCGTCGCAGATGGCTGGACAGCTGAACTATGCCGTAGGCAGAGATAACATGAGAGATCGATGACGCTGAACATTATTTTGTGTTCATGACAGCTAAATAGCAGAGTTCGTAGTTAATATTACTGTAAATAACTAAAAATAATAACTTAGTACTATCTGTAATAAAATAAAAGCACTGATTTCGCCCACTGCAGCGATTCGCTGGAACTTAAGAGCTACCGGGGCCAACCGAAAAGTGTTCTGTGCAAGCATGATGTCGCTGTTGTTGATGTAAAGGGCCGACTGTCACGGTGGCACGGACATTTTGTTACAACGGGTTGTGCAAAAAAGGATTGCCGTAGTCGAATGTTAAAATGTATACACAAATAAAATTGCAAATAAGAATGGCTATATTTGGCTACGAAATAGTTTGCACTTTTTTTCTGTTTGGCTACATTTGGGCTACAACTTCTCTAGCTTTTGGCTACGCCGCCTCGTTGGACTTGGCAACACTGCCTAGATGGCGCTATCCCGTTAAACAAGTTCAGCGTTAAGAAGCCAGATACCTACAAAAAACTGCGTAGAATAAAACAAATGATAGGACGTTTGCAAACATGGAAGCAGTTTCATTCTGGGAAACTGTTTATTTTTAGTAATTTTTATTCAGATATTTTCAGGGCAGGATAGCGCACAGCAAGATGATCAAGTGCGCGCTAGAGGCTCCTTCTAAGCCAGATGGGAAAGGAGGGTGCCCTGCTCTGCTTCCTCTGGTTCAGTCTTGGCTTCCCATACGCACATCTATTCTCTTCATTTCGAGGGCAAGCGTCATTACGGTAGCTAACGTTGCACCAAACTTTCGTCTTTGCTCAGGTTTGTCCGTAAAGCGGTCCATGGGAATGTTTCTCTATTCAAATACATAGGTCTTTGCTGGGACCAACAGAGTATTTCAGATTATCTGCCAATTTTAAATTACTGATTTCGAATTATTGGAATTTCACTGTACTTACTTTTTGTGAAGGTTGAGCCTCAAGGGCATTTCTCTTTGCAGTGATGGAAGTGCTCCTCCAATCGCTCCAAACTGCTCCAAAAGAGAAATGCTGCTACATGCTGCTCCAAACTGTCATTTTTCTTAGTAACTGCGTGGAACCTGCTCCGAAATGGCATGGTGCTCAGCTTTATCGGCTTTTATCTCATTACTGCCACAAGAACTGGCATTTGAAATATATAGCTCATTTAGCTATATTTTTGAACTTGACATGCAGACTATTTTGGTGAAATGAGAAAGTGACTGAGATTACTTAGATCTCATGCCAATTATCAACTGCTGCTTTGGCAACGGTTATATGTGATTGGGGTTACTTTTATAATGTGGTGCTTAGCTTTGCCGGTTTGATCTCATTTGTGCCATAAGTACTGGTATTTTAAGTATAGAGGTAATGTGTGTTCAACAACCATCCATCTTCTTAGTTGTTTGTTTCTTGTAATTTGCATTGATTATTGTATGTGCAGCATGTTTCATAATAAATATTAATATTTATGAGGCGCTTCCGTGATGCTTTTAACTCCAGGAGTCGTATGGTATATTTTGCCATCTATTCCGCAAACACCATGCAATAGCTACTCCAAACTAGCATTTTTTTTTTGCTCCAAAAACACTTATGGATGCTTCAAAGGGGCATTTTTTCTCCTCCGAAATCTGCTCTAAATAGCAAAATGTTGCTTCCATCACTGCATTTGCCTATTGTGCATCATCATGATTCTGTGATGTGCAGCTGTTGCATGCAACCTTGACTGCATCTCACTGGCAGTTTAGTCTGTGTTGCACAAATTCAGTGCAGTGTCTTGGCATCACAATTAAACATTGCACGAGATCATCAAAGCATTCAATATGACTTTGGGGCAAATTGTATATGTAGCCAGGATGCCATTGCACTCAGAATGAATATAGAATAAACGTTTTTGTTATTGAGTATATGTTAACAACCATTGTGGGTTTTGTGCCTTGTGCAGGGGACGCCTGCGAAACGGCCGTGGATGAGTGTGCCCAGCAGTCATGCCCTGCAGGGCGCCACTGTGTGCCGGATGCATCTCCTCTGGGCCACAGTTGCCAGTGTCCCCCTGGGCGCACTGGTCCCCAATGTGATGCCCACTGCCAGGAACCCACCTGCTATGAAGGTGAGCTACTGTCGATGCCACAGATGCATCATGATCCACAATTTTAACACAGGACAATTTCACCACTGCCCCAAATGTATGACTGAGGCATTAAATGGAAACTGTATTGTGTGTATTAGTGGTCAAGTGGTTGAATTACGTGCAGTTGTTAAATGTCATACTCGGCAACCTGTAGTGCAGGAGTCGTAAAGGTGAGGCCCTTTTCAAACGGTTTCATTATGGTCGCTATAAGGAGCAGTGTGACGGGCAGGAGCAAGGAGCCGCACTTAATAGCAGTGAAACAGGGCATTCGTCTTGGCGGGTACTGTACCTGCACCGGGAGCACGTTCAGTCGATTCAGTGGCGCGGACGTATAGGTGCAGCTATGGCCGGGTGCGGGCTACCTTTCCCCTTTTTCTTTAGGCGTTTACAAGTTTTACATAAGTGCTTCTATCTATGTGCGAGCGAAAAATGCGAGAAGCGGCGCAATGACAGCCGGGAGCACATTCTATATGTAATGCCAGTGACTGACGTCGGGAATCCGTATGACACACTGTGCGCCTTTTTTTTTTTTTTATGCGAAGCATTGTTTGGGAACTTCAAGCATTTTGAGTGTGACTATCTAGTCTCCTACGTCCTGGTGCTGGCGGTGCCTACCAACTTGAGCCGCTGGGTATGGGCCGGTGTTCGCAATGTCATCACGGTCGCTGCATCATCCTAATCCAATTCTCGCCTACTACCTCTGCTCGAGCAAGGTGGCGCATGTAAGAAGATTCGGGCATTTCGGCTGAAGAACACCGGGTGGTGGTTGCCTCTGTACGAACAGCAATGCAAAAGCAATTTCACCATGACTGTTGATTTCTGATCGTCGAAAAGCAACACGCCACCTTCTTGTTCCTCCCCACACTCGCACCGGACACTCACGGCCCTTCTTGCATTTACCAGGATGTTTAATCAAGCATCGAGGCCTGCTCCTTCATGCTGCACATGAAGGCTGAGGACGTCAACGCAGCGCCGAACTCAAGCATGGCAATGTCATTACAGCAACTCAGATCGACGACATCGACTTTTGACGCTAACAAAGAAGTTCTTAAAGTGCCGTAGCTTTGTCAAAAAGTGCGTCAAATCAGACTTTGCTTTCCTTGAGCAGCCGAACATGGCGCACTACTATGGCACTACTGGGTGCAAAGGAAGAGGAACGTGTTCGCAATGATGGAGCAGCTAGGCAAGGCTACGCTCATTTGCGCCTTGTGGGAATTATCAAGGTTCATATTTTCTCGCGCGCCACGGAAGCGAGAAGATAGCAGACGCCTTCTTCCCCTCTTCCCATGCGGGGAGCCAGATGCCTTTCCTCGTGGTGGTGCGACCCTCTTGGAAACCAGTTGCAAACGTAACGGTGACGTGTACGCGGAACTGCGCACTTATTGGACCGAGCCAAGAACAAGATGGGGTGGTCAAAATTGGCGCATCTGGCAAACGCCGGTAAGGGAGAAGACTGTGAGCCACGATGAAGGAAGGAGCTGAGGTAAACATCCCATTCCCATCCTTTGTCACACCCTGCTATTGTTCGCCTCATGATCGACCACGGCAAATGTCGGGGTGGCTCTGATGGGCACTATGACGTCTGAGATGTGTGGCAAGAATCTGGCAAGATGATTCACCATTCCGAGCAGTCTTCTATCGCCGGCGACGTCCGTTGGAGCTTCCATGGCTTTGACTGTTCAACCTTGCCTGAATCTGGCCTGATGCCTTGTGCTGAGACGACGACTCTGAGGAAGGAGACCTCGGGTACCCCAAAATGACATTTGCCCTGCTTCAATGTGATGCCTGCTTTTGCAAGGTGAGATAGCACGTGGCTCAGTCTGGCGTCACGTTCCTGGCAGGTGCGTCAAAAACCAGAATAACATCTATCATATTGGCAACCCCTTCTTGGCCCTCCAGGATTCTTGCCATCTGTTTTTGGAAGTACTCTGGTGCGGAGGTGATGCCAAAGGGGAGCCGGCAAAAGCAGTGTCGGCCGTATAGGGTGATGAACGTTGTCGTTGTAAGCTCTTGGGAATCTGTAGAGAGCTTCACCTGGTGGAAGCTTGCAGTCGCGTCCAGCTTTGAAAAAACTGTTGCATTGCCGAGGAGGCCAAGGACTTGCTCGACAGTTGGTAGAATATGTCATTCCCGGAGGATGACCATGTTCAGTTGAGTCTAGTCGACGCAGAGCCGGTAGGAACCATCTTCTTTCCGGACGACGACGAGACCGGAGCACCATGGTGTTAGCTTGTCGACCTTGCGGATCATGCCTGCGCTCTCCAATTTGTCCAGCTCGCGGCTGATGATCGCGAGCAGCGGGATGGGGATCCTGCGAGGGACGCTTAGTGAGAAAGTATGATATGTGAAGTGCGCAAGGCGATGCGAACATGGTGCGTGGGATAGCCGGGAGCAAAAGACGATGACAAAGACGAAGTGCTGCGTGAGTTTGGCTGAAGCGCGCCGAGCGTCGCAAAAAAAAAAAGCAAAATCTAAAGAAAAGTCTGCGAGAGACTAGGAGAAAAGAAGAGGAAGAGAAGAACGGAAGAGCGGGTACATGCCACAGCTGAAGATCACCATCATGATCATCAAGGAGAGAGGACATGTCGGCAGTTCGAACAAGGGCAGGCGGCTAGGGTGCAGAGGTGTGAGCTTGACGGGCGCTTGGACCCGGGCTTACGAGGCCTCTACCTGACCGGCTCTGCCCTTGCCGACGACCTGGCATCTTCCCACAGCAGGCTGCGATTTGCTCGACAGTGAGCTCTCTCCGGAAGCTGGACGACGAGACGCAGAAGAGTGGGCTGCCAGGTGACTGGGCCTGGATGCCTGGGCCTTCCACTCGATCACAGCGGACCTGCTGGAGACGCTCGAGACAACCGTATCTGACCTCTTCTCAACGGCAAGACCTTGGTTGAGCCAGCGTCACGTCGACCGGTCGAGACTTGCTCCGTTCATCCGACCGCAGGCTTCATTTTGCTGGTGTCATCTCAACATGGACTTCTGGACCACCATCCCCGCCTATAACTGGTGAACGCTTTACTTCCACGCGACTGTTTTATTTAGAACACAGAAGAACGATGCATCCGATGCCTGAACATCATCTTCTTTATTTCATGTCCCCGCAACCATCCTCCTCTTCTTTCCTATACAACATTTCCCCTGTTGATTTAAAAAAAAAAAAAAAACTATCGCTTGAGTAATGCATAGTCCCTGAGCTTCAACGGAGTTTTTTTAAGTCGTGCGCTCTTCCATGGGGGTTGGCCAGTCATTTTGTCCTGCAGTGAAGACGGCTGAGTACTTGATTCACTGCTGGCTTGTGCTGCTATTTCTTGCCGTGACGTAGATGGACAGTCAGCATGTTGTTCACTCGCAGAAAATGCGTTACCTTGAAGAGACTCGTCAGGTAGTGGTAGAGTCCATTCTAGAATACCAGGTCGATTGCCTGTGAACTTCTCTGCAGCTTCTGGGTGTATCACTTGAAATTTGGAGGCATTCCACACTCGACCGTCATGCAAAAGAAATGAAGCTGGCCCTCGTTGCTCAATAATCTGCTTCGGTTGCGAAAAGCGCCAAGATATTTTCCCGAGAACTGGTGACTTTCTCACGCGGACGTAGTCGCCGACGGCAAAGTGTCTTGTTCGGGCTCCGCGACGGCAGTCTGTGTAAAGTTTGGAAGAAGCTTGGTTTTGTCTGACACGCTGGCGCAGCCGTTTCATCGCCTGTGCTAGATTTTCGTGAAATGAAGAATCCGGTAATCCAACAATGCTTAAGCGTGTTCGTGGCAGTCGTCCGTGCAGCAAAACGGCGGGTGCAACTCCCGTTGTGGCATGAGGTGTGCAGCGGTAGACCCCCAAATAGTCTGTCACGGCGACACGGATATCACGCCGCTCGTATACTGCCATCTGGACAACAGATTTGAGGACTCTGTTGAACCTTTCTACAAGCCCATTTGCTTGCGGGTGGTAAACAGAAGAAATGCTATGGCGTATGCCACGTTCCTGAAGGAATTCTTCAAATTCAGCCGAGCTGAACGGCGGTTCGTTGTCGGAAACTTTTTCACTCGGGTAGCCTTCACGAGAAAACACTTGTAGCAGAAAGTTCTTGACCGTCGCCGTAGAAACTTGTCCTGAAAAAAAAACTTCTGGCCATTTGCTGTGATAATCAATAAGCGTCACTGCATAATGGCATTTGATGGGGCTTGCTCAAATGGGCCAATAATATCAATTGCAATCTTCTCCCATGGGTTGTCAGGGAAAGCTACTGGCTGCATAGGTGCTATGGTTGGCCGTGCTGATTTGTCACATGACTGGCAAACAACACATGATTTAACCAGTTGTTCTATGTGGTTATCCATTCGAGGCCACCAGTACAACTCTCGCAAACGGCTTTTCGTACGACTGATCCCCGGATGTGATTCGTGTGCGACTTGCATCAAACGACGAGTAAGGATACTTAGAATTACGATCCTGTGACCACGGTAAAGCAAGTCGTGTACAATGGATAGTTCTGCACGTACATGAAAATATGGCATTAGCTCCGCTTCCAGAGATTATTTATCAGGCCAAGAGGACAAAACAAAGTCCATGACTTTTGCGATTGTACTGTGTGGGTTCTTGGTGTCTCACAGGAGACCAACCACCGCGGGTTCGAGCTTAGCGAGCCACAGGGCCACGTCAGCCGTCGCCTCCAGCACCGCTCGCACGCGAGCTCAGAGGCCGCAAGGGGCTACCGAGCGACGCACGCAAGAAACACAGTAAAGCCCTGAGTTGACGGAAACCGTTTACTGAAACCGTCGGCACCAGCACTGCACAAATGCCCGCGCGGCGGGGAGCCAAAGGGGTCCCGCACCAGGGCGAAAATACAATAACAGGCGCCTATAGTACGTCGCGGCGAGAGCACAGGCTCAAGCTGGGACAGGCCGCTAGGAAAAGTCCCGGCGGCTATGCTACTTGCTCTGGCGATAACCAATGGGTCAACTCGCGAGAGCACGGGCAATATCCTTCGGCTTAGGCTTTTGGCAAGTGCGGCTCGGCGGGGTACGACCTCGCGCGAGCACTAATGGCACCACTCGTCGGCTTAGCGTCGGGAAAGGATCAGCACAAAGTACGCGCTCCCTGCACGGGCAAAGGCACCGTGCGCGAGCTCCAGTCCTAGTCACAAAGGTGTCGGCGGACGAGAGGAAAGCATGAACGTACCGTGCGCTGGTCCCGGAGAGACATCCGAGCCACGCTCCGCCGCTAGCAGCCGAAAACCGGCCGCCTCGTGACGTCAGCGCCCCGCCCTCAGCGCAACCGTCGCGTGCGCAGCGCCACCGCGGCAACCGGTTATGCGGAGGACGGGGAAAACCGGGGGACGGAGAAAACCGGGGGACGGCAGAACAGGTGTTAGCGCACGCAATGACGCCGGCGCAACCCTCAATCCCCACATCCTTCTCTCCTTAAATGCCCCCCTACCAGCCTGGCGAAAGAGCTAGTAGGGGCTTATGCGCCAAAGACAATTGAGTCTTTCATGCACAAGCTAAATGCCAACCTCAGCCCAGCAAGTACTCTTTAAACACCGCGTTCCGACATATATATATATAAAACACTTTCATGAACTACAATAATAATAAATATATACAAGGATCGTTGAAAAATAAAAAAAAATAAACTGCTACACTCTATAATACAAAAAAAATATGCCGCGAGAGGAGGAAGAAATATTAACAAAAATAGTTGGCCGCTGGCGCGGGACAGTGTCCAAGGTGTGAAGGGGAAATGGCGCGTAAAATTCTGTGGCTAGGGGCGGTGGCCGAAGACGTAGGAGTCTCGAGGGCAGTCTTGACTGCAGGAACGGGCTCACCGTTGGTAGATCGGAGTTGTTGCTTTCGTGGTGGGTTGCGGTCCCGAACTCCCGCCGGATGGGGCAGGACATTGCCGGGTCAGCTGGCCACGCCGCCAGAGCCAAGATGAAAGGGACAGCCGCAACCGTGGCTGCAAGGCGTTTACACGGCGGCGGCGACTGCAGAGAGCCGGGCTCTCGATCTGACGTCAGAGGGTCAGTGACCCCGTCCACCTTGAGTGTCCACGATGATCCGATGCAGGAGTTGGTGCGACTTCTGGTTGCTTCGAAGAGCAACAGGCACCACGCACGCACGCGCACACACACGCACACACACTCCTTGCGGTTTTCTCCGAACCGCGGTTCGGTACAAGCTCGAGGAAACAAAAGACGACAACCACGTGTACACTCGGAAAGCATTTATTACGACTGCAACTAACACTTCGAGCAGGCCAGCTAGCTATATAGTTGACATCGCTGAGGGTTCCCTCGAAGAGAATAATACACTAGGTAAAGAAGGGCTTCCAACTTACCAACTGGGGAATACGGGGGGATGGGGGGGGGGGGGGGGGGGGGTTGACTAACCACGTGCGGGAATACGGGAGGCCGAGGCGGAGACTTCCGCCACAGCCGCTTGCTGGGGACCAAAGAGACCCGGGCGATATCAGCAGGATCTCACGTGACCCACCCGGTGGCGCTGATAGCGCTTGCGATTCCCGCGCGCCGCCCGCGGAAGGAAAGTTTCCCCTCTCCCAACTCTCCCTGGCACGCATGTGCTTGACGCGACGTTCGCTGCCCGTGCGGCTATTATGGGAACCGAGGATTCCCACAAGCGACTCATCAGGAGCCTGTGTACGTAGCCCAAGCTCTCGCCGCATCCTACTCTCGTAGTCAGCGGGTAGGAATTCACGCAGGAATGCCGCGCGGAACTCCTAGAGGGTTGTTGCACGGTGTCCGGAAAGCCTGTACCACCTTTCCGCCGAGTCAGTGAGTGCAACAGGGACGACGCGTCCGAGTACATCCTGATCGTTCAAACCCAGAGCTCTCTGGTAGCGTGCGAGGGAGTAACAGTAGTCCCTGGCACTGAGCAGGTCACCGTATCCGCTGTAGGTCGGGACTGCCAACCGTACAGCGGGGTGAGCGCATTTCGGAACAGCCGACAACGTTTTAACTGCCCCAGAGAGTGCCTGGATCATTTCGGCGGCGTTATGCAACAGCGTCTGTGCGCCTGCTCCAAAGGGAGCTGTTGGCGCGTTAGCGGCGCGATCGAGCAAGGATGAACTGACGTCCAGCTCGATCAGTGGCGCGGTTTCCACAGGGATAACGGCCGGCGCGCCGCCGTCCCCAGAGCAAAAAGGGCTCCTAGCGGGGTGCGCCTGCTGTCGTTCACAGCTGCCACTTGAGGCAGCTATACGTGAATTGCTTAGGCCACTTGCAGCCAGCGTTGACAAAACAGGCGCGTGCTCGATCGGTGTGCCACTGGGCGCCACCGAATGTTCTCCAAAGAGAGACGGATGAGCGAAATTCGTGGTCGCCGTGATTGAATCCCCACAGGGGGCCGCAGCATACCACTGATTTTGACTGTTCAATTGAGAAGCAGCCAGCGTCGATAAAACAGGTGTGTGCTCGATCGGTGTGCCACTGGGCGCCACCGAGTGTACTCCAAAGGGAGACGTATGAGCGGAATTCGTGGTCGCCGTGATTGAAGAATCCCCACAGGGGGCCGCGGCATACCACTGATTTTGGCTGTTCAATTGAGAAGCAGCCAACGGGCAAAAGTTGGAGAGGGCTAAGGCCCCGTTTCCGCGCTGCGCTCCGTTTACTATCGAAGGAGTCAATGATCGGGAACGCTGCGACATCGCACTGCTTGGCATTCCAAAGGGAGCCGTGGCAGACGAATGTGCCCGTGTGCACTGTTCGGAGAGAGCTCTGGCCCCGTTTTCAAACAACGCTACTGCTCCAAAGGGAGCTGGTACGTAGCGCCTCGCGTTGCCGTCCCCACAGGGGGTCGTTACAAGCGAGGGTGCAGGGGTGCGCTGCTCAAGGGGGGCCCTGGCCCTGTTCTCGAGCAATGCGGCGTCTGCTAGCACTAACAAAGGACAAAGGTCACTACGCCTAGCAGACATAACGCGGCGAGTCCAATTCGCTAAGGCGTATGACTCGGCTAAGCACAGACAAAGGCCTAATGAGCCTTTAAATCCGCGTTGGGAGCCAGTGTGGGTTCTTGGTGTCTCACAGGAGACCAACCACTGCGGGTTCGAGCTTAGCGAGCCACAGGGCCGCGTCAGCCGTCGGCTCTAGCACCGCTCGCGCGCGAGCTCAGAGGCCGCAAGGGGCTACCGAGCGACGCACGCAAAAACACAGTGAAGCCCTGAGTTGACGGAAACCGTTTACTGAAACCGTCGGCACCAGCACTGCACAAACGCCCGCACGGCGGGGAGCCAAAGGGGTCCCGCACCAGGGCGAAAATACAATAACAGGCGCCTATAGCAGGTCGCGGTGAGAGCACAGGCTCAAGCTGGGACACGCCGCTAGGAAAAGTCCCGGCGGCTATGCTACTTGCTCTGGCGATAACCAATGGGTCAACTCGCGAGAGCACGGGCAATATCCTTCGGCTTAGGCTTTCGGCAAGTGCGGCTCGGCGGGGTACGACCTCGCGCGAGCACTAATGGCACCGCTCGTCGGCTTAGCGTCGGGAAAGGATCAGCACAAAGTACGCGCTCCCCGCACGGGCAAAGGCACCGTGCACGAGCTCCAGTCCTAGTCACAAAGGTGTCGGCGGACGAGAGGAAAGCATGAACGTACCGTGCACTGGTCCCGGCGAGAAATCCGAGCCACGCTCCGCCGCTAGCAGCCGAAAACCGGCCGCCTCGTGACGTCAGCACCCCGCCCTCAGCGCCACCGCGGGAACCGGTTACGCGGAGGACGGGGAAAACCGGGGGACAGAGAAAACCGGGGGACGGCAGAACAGGTGCGAGCCCGCGCAATGACGCCGGTGCAACCCTCAATCCCCACAACTGTCAGATGCACTCTCCGCTTGTAATTCTCCAATAGTTAACATCGGAGAAAGAAGGCAAACAAACTCATCTTCAGCAACCTCATCGGTTTCTCCTTGCAAAGGCAGTCGAGAAAGCGCATCAGCCACCACATTATCGCTTCCCTTACGGTACTCTACGGTGTAGTTGTAACAAAGAAGTCGCGCTGACCAACGTGAAATTCGCAATGGCCGATGTCCAACACCTTTGGTTGACAGCAAGGTGACAAGAGCACTGTGGTCGGTTCGTAAGACAAAGGGGCGACCCCAAAGGTACACGTGCCGATGTTCACAGGCCCAAACACACGCTAAGGCTTCACGTTCGCCTGCAGAGTACTTACTCTCTTGTGGGCTCAAGGTATGGGAGACAAAGGCAACCGTCTGTAGAATTCCCTTGTCATTTTGTTGCACCATAGCGCCCAGTCCATACCCAGAGGCATCGGTCGTGACGATGGTGGGTAGGTTCGGGTCAAAGAAATGTAGAACCTTGCAAGTAGTCAGCAGTGATTTCAAACGAACGAAACTCTCTTCGGCAGCTGGCGTCCAAGCAAATGGCTCGTTGCCTCGAAGCAATGCCCGTAAAGGTTCCACAACATCCGAAAAATGGGGAACGAACTTGGAATAAAATCCCGCCAGACCAAGCAGGGAACGAAGTTCATTGATGTTTGAAGGCGCCGGAGCTTCTTTCATCGCTTGGATAGATGACGCTAGTGGAAAGAGTCCTTTGCCGTTCACAACATGTCCCAGAAACGTTAGTTCCGTGACATCGAAAACGCACTTCTGGTTGAGTTTCAGGCCCGCTTTAGAAAGTCGTTGCAAAACGATGCGAAGATTTGAAAGATGGTCTTCTCGAGAACGACCATATACGATAATGTCGTCGATGTAGAAAAGTACACCTTTGCACCCTTTCAGTATGAGATGCATCATCTTTTGAAATGCTGATGGGGCTGAAGCCAAACCGAAACATACTCTCTTAAAACGAAAAAGCCCGTCGTGCGTGATGAAGGTAGTCAGATCACGACTCTCAGGATCGAGCTCTAGTTGATGGTAGGCAGACGCCAAATCCAGTTTCGAGAATCGCTTGGCGCCAGCTAAGCTGTGCAGCAGCTCGTCTGTCTGTGGTAGTGGAAAGCTGTCAACAATTATAGCTTTATTGGGCTCTCGCAGATCAACACACATTCGTATTGAACCATCCTTCTTGCGAACAACCACTATAGGAGAAACCCACTGAGAGGCGTCAACGCGCTCGATTATGTTTTGGGCTTCAAGTTTCTGCAATTCAGCCGACACTTGTTCCCGAAGGGTAAACGGCAGCCGTCGTAGCTTGCTGGCAACGGGTGGCACGGAATCACGAACCTTAACTTTGTGTTTGAATCCTTTGGCAAGTCCGAGCTGTTTGTCAAAGAGGTGTTCATACTCTGAACGTAGCTCAGCTGGTAATGTAGGAGTGCTGGAGGCTAATGCAAGGCACTGAAGCGATTTACCTTCAATATTCATCTGTAGTGCCGCAATGGCGTCTAAGCCCAGTACAGTGGTGCCTTCAGATACAGCATACAGGAGGATACAAGCATTTCTGTCTTGGAACGCAGCTGAAGCGACAAAACATCCTCGAACTCTTATCTTTGACTTTGGAGTAGTCGAAAAGCTGCACTGAGGTAGGTTTCAAAGGGTGAGTGCTTGCAAAAAACTGATGATAGAGTTCTTCAGCCAGAATAGTGACAGAAGATCCCGTATCAACTAGAAACGAGATAGGGCGACCTTCCACAGCGACGGATGTGTAAATGCCATGCTTGTTTCCATTGACAACACAAACTGTTTTTAGGGGCGTAGCTCCTCTTAGTCTAACCTTGCCACGTGTCCGTTGTCCGGCGTATCTCCCGGCAGTAAACGGCAGTATCTCCCGTAGATGGCGTTGTGTGTCCGTATATGTATGTATACACATATATACATATATATGTATATGTATAGTATAACCGGAAGCCGACTTCCGGTTCCTCTTCCGGTTCCTCTTCCGGTTCCACTTATGGTTCCGCTTCCGGTTCCGGAAGCCAACTTCCGGCGTTTTTCTCTCTCGTCCGTTGCTAGGTGCGCTGCGGTGCACAAGGGCGTTCGTTCCCGGCGCGCGTTCTCTTTCTCTCGTTCCCGACGCACGCTCTCTTTCTTTCTTGTCCGTAGCTAGGGGCGCTGCGGTGCACAAGGGCGTTCGTTCCCGACGCGCGCTCTCTTTCTCGTCCGTAGCTAGGGGCGCTGCATTGCACAAGGGCTTTCGTTCCCGACGCGCGCTCTCTTTCTTGTCCGTAGCTAGGGGCGCTGCGGTGCACAAGGGCGTTCGTTCCCGACGCGCGCTCTCGTTCTCGTCATTAGCTAGGGGCGCTGCATTGCACAAGGGCGTTCGTTCTTGACGCGCACTCTCTTTATCTCTCGTCCGTAGCTGTGGTTTACCCGAATGATCCCCCGGAGCTTCGCCCCACTCATCATCATTCACCCCGTGGATATGAGTGACAGAAGATCCCGTATCAACTAGAAACGAGATAGGGCGACCTTCCACAGCGACGGATGTGTAAATGCCATTGACAACAAAAACTTTTTTCCGCTACTCTGGGAGCTAGCGTCGTCGTCGTCATCAACTTGTCGAACTTTAGCTGAATATCCAGACGACCTACACATAAAATCTAAATGGCCAATCTTCTTGCAGCGACGACATCTGCGCTTGCGGGCCTTACATGCAGGACTGTTTACAAGATGATCAGTCGCTCCACAACGATAGCAAGCTCGAAGGTTCGTGGTGCCTTGTATGGGATGCTCAGATGCTTTGGCTTCGCACTTATTACAAGTTGTGCGTTCATTTGGTTGTTCAGAAGACTGAGAAGAGCTTTGCGCTGTTTTAACATGACGAACTGAAGCATCGTCGCAAAATTCCTTAGCGTGACTCACGGCGTCTTCGTACTGATTAACAATTGTTATAGCTCGTGAGAGTGTCAGTAATGAGCCCTCAAAAAGTAGCTGCTCACGTAAATGATGATTCGTCGTTTTCAAGACAAACTGATCACGTAGCATCTCATCAGTGAGGCTTCCAAAATTACAGTCTGCAATGAGGATTTGTAAAGCAGAGACGTATTCTTCCGCTGTTTCACCTGCATGCTGAGCACGGCAACTGAACCGTTGTCGAGCCACGATGACGTTGACTGAACGCTTGAAATGATCCGAAAGCAGGGCGATTGCAGAGTCATACGCGTCATTCGTCGACCCGGTGTCACCTGTGCTCGAAGGACTAGTAGCGAGAGCAGAGCCAGACTGCAAGTCTGCTGGCTTCAGTGTAGAGAAGATCCGCTGCCCCTCCATACCAAGACATGTGAGCAGGATAACTTTTCGGCGTTCGGCTGGAAGCTCTGGAGCTCCAGAAGCCACCATGTACATCTGAAAGGCCTGCTTCCACTGGTCCCATGGGACAGCCAGATGACCAGGCGAAGGCAGGAAAGGCAGTGGCGGTTGCAATCCCGGAATGCTCATTGTGGTGATGCAGCAGAAATCACCAGGACTCTTGCTCTTGCATGGGTTGAAATCTCGTTGCCAATATGTTGTATTTAGAACACAGAGGAACGATGCATCCGATGCCTGAACATCATCTTCTTTATTTCATGTACCCCCGCAACCATCCTTCTCTTCTTTCCTATACAACAGCGACCTCCGCTTGTTTTGTTGCCCCTAGGTATCTTAGTGAACTCTAACTTTGTTCTTGAACTTATCCATGCATCTCGTGCTATAACTGTCATTGTAATTTCTTTGCTTTGTTATTCCTAGTGCGTGTTTATAAGAGAGTATTATTTTCTATTGATAAACTTTTCCTTGCGGGTGGTTTGCAGCCAGCCTTGTCTTTTATTGAAAGCACCGAGGCACAACACCTTGGAACAAGGCTGGCTGTTTTGCTGCAAGTATTCCTAAATAGAGGACCTCACTGTAACGAGACAAAACCGTTTGCTCGTGGTTGCTAGAACTTACAGTAATGGCGACACGTCTGGCAGGGCTGGTTGCATTGGGCGACCGCATGGGGCTGCAGGGCGCAAAATAAAGCGGGCACCAATAGCATCACCATTCACAAACTAGCAAAGAAGACGGATAGCGTCATCGGTCTAATCTAGCGGGTAGCTAACAGAAGGAGAGGCCTGAGTGAATAGAATCTGATAAGGCTAGTCCACGCTTTCTTGTTATCCCATTTCACGTACGTAGCGGCCATGCACGTCTGGAAGAGTGCCGAGCGAGACAAGCTAAATGCCATGATGCGGAGGGGGATCAAGAGCGCGCTCGAACTACCAAACTACACACGCACCGACCGACTTCTGCAGTTGGGCATTCATAATACACTGGAAGAAATTGCAGAAGCACAAGAAAGGGCACAGATTTTCAGACGACTCCTAACAGAGATGGGCGTCCCCCCGGCTAAAGTCAAAGACTCCTACCAGGGCCTTCCGAAGGAGCAGAAAGATCACATCATCATATCCCCCGCCCCGCGCAATATGCATCCCCAGCGCAACGTGGAAAGAAGGAAGGCCAGGGATGTGGCGCTCCTACGCCAGGCGACAGAACTCCCTGGCGGCAGCTGTTTCGTTGACACGGCGCAATATGACAACAGCAAAAATTTCGCAGTAGTGTCCATCAACCACAAGGGTTCGACCGTTAACGCAGCTTCGGTACAAAGCACGTCCTCATGTGCGGCCGAGCAAGTGGCCATTGCCTTTGCCCTCCTGGACGAGAAATATGCCAACATCTTCAGCGACTCCAGGGCAGCCATCCGCGCCTTCAGCGTTGGCACCGTGTGTCCTCGACGGCAAAAGCATTGCCACCCACACTCTCACGTGGTTCCCCGCTCACATGGGATCCATCATGGGAGGCCCCACAAACCTCAACGAGCTGGCCCACTCCAAAGCGCGAGGTCTCGCTTTCCGCGACCATGGAGAACTCCCCAGCCGGCCAGGAGTGGTGGAGAACAGAGATCAACCGACAACATGGAATGAAATTACGCAGCACTTTTATCTCGGCAGGGGAGACTTTCCCCTTCCTCACAAGAAGTTAAATAGAGCGCAGGCATTGATCCTCAGATTATTGCAAACAGGCTCGTATCCCAGCCCGGCTTTATTACAAAAGTTTTATCCCGACACTTATGCCAGTAGTTCTTGCAGGCACTGCAATGACTTCGCTAGCTTAGACCATATGCTCTGGCGTTGCCCCTCGTTACGAGGCACGGAACAAATAAATGAGGACAAGTGGCTCTCCGCTATCAAGAGCCCCGATGCCGGGGCGTAACTATGGGCTGTCCAGAGGGCCCACGATGCGGCGGTCGGGCATGGCCTGACTGTCCCAACGTGGGAGCGGCCCGCTGTGCGCTGAGTCGAGTACCTCTGGACGTTCATAAAAGTTTTACATCCATCCATCCATCCGTCTAAAGAAAAGTCCACAAGAGACTACGAGAAAAGAAGAGGAAGAGAAGAACGGAAGAGCAGGTACGTGCCACGGTTGGAGATCATCATCATGATCATCAAGGAGAGAGGACACGTCGGCGGTTGGAACAAGGGCAGGCGGCTAGGGTGCAGAGGTGTGAGCTTGACGGGCGCTTGGACCCGAGCTTACGAGGCCTCTACCTGACCGGCTCTGCCCTTGCCGACGACCTGGCATCTTTCCACAGCAGGCTGCGGTTTGCTCGACAGTGAGCGCTCTCCGGAAGCTGGACGACGAGGCACAGAAGAGTGGGCTGCCAGGTGACTGGGCCAGGGTGCCTAGGCCTTCCACTCGATCACAGCGGACCTGCTGGAGACGCTCGAGACAACCGTATCTGACCTTTTCTCATCGGCAAGACCTTGGTTGAGCCAGCGTCGCGTCGACCGGTCGAGACTTGCTCCGTCTATCCGACCCCAGTGTGATGTGTTTTGTCGTCACTGATCTCGGAGGCGTGCGGGTGTTAAAAGAGATGGAGAAGGAAGACGGATGGCGACACAGCAAACAGATTTTTTAATAACACACACACTCAAAACTAAAACTAAAAATCAAGCACATCTAAGCACACTACGGGAAGAAATACTAATAAAAATACAAACTAAAATACAAAGCCTAATGTGCAAAACATTCTACTTGGCGCCTACGCGCGTCCGTGGCGGCTAACTCTTCAAAGTCCGGCAACCCTGTCTTATCTCAGAGACGCTACAAACAAAGAGTCACCTTGCTGCGTTCGTCGTTGCACGTCTGTCCGAGTTCGAAGCTCGTCGGTCCCTTTTCTCCAGCAGTCGGTGTACTCGTTGATGCTATAGTCGCTTTTGCCTTGTTGTCGGCGCGTCGTCTCTTTACCAGTAGGGAGCTCGCTGGTGCTTCGTCGGTGATGAGCTCGTCGGCTCGTCCGCAACGGCGGTCGCCGTAGCTTAGGCCTACCTGCCTAGGCCTAGCGTCGGGACGCGTCCCAACTCCTTCAAGAGTGCTGACGTGGCGTCCCGAGGAGGATCAATCGTGCCGGTCTGCCGCAGAAGGGGGAGCCTCTCTGGGGTGCCTGGTCCTGCCGTGAGAAGCTGCAGCTCGTCCAGGAGCCTCGCCCGAATTTGCCGAGGTCGACGGCCACGCCTTGGACGGCCAACGTCACGGACTCGGCCAGACCCCCAAGTCTCCCGTCGCCAGAGCGGTGCTGGCGATGCGACCTTCCTGGCCCGGAACCACGTCGATAATCCTCAGACAGCGCCGTTCATCCCTCGATTACGGCTCGGCTCACGCGCCTCGAGAGCTCGTGCGGTTCCGAACGCTCCGCTCACATCGTCTTTTTCTTCTTTTATGGCGCCGCCGGCGTCTTACTCATGACATGGCTCCCCTTTTTAAGAGTTTTTTCTGAAAAAACTGCTTTCTGTCCGTCTTCTTTCTTGGTGGCGAACTTGACTCTTGTGACTTGGGTGCCTTTTTGTGCTTCGTCGGCGCTTACCGATTATCACCACACTTCACTGCACTGTCGCGCACATTTCACTGTTTGCACTGTTCACAACACTCATGAGTTCATTGTTCGCACCACTTCAAATATGTACATTTGTTTTGTACGCGTTATGTTCTCACTGCTTAGTCAATCCATTGCCCTACTCATGTAATCTGCCCCCACGTTCTGTCGTCCCTTAATATACTCTATGTGGAACCAGTATTCTTGCAAGGTGATGCTCCATCTCATTAATCTACCGTTAGTGAGCTTTGCTTTGCTCAAAAACTCGAGTGGTTGGTGGTCCGTTTGCACCCTAAATTGCTTACCAAATAAATAGATATGGAATTTCTTTATTGCCCATACAAGGGCGAGACATTCCTTCTCCACTGTTGAATAATTCTGTTCTGCATTATTAAGCCGTCTGCTAGCAAAGAATACGGGATGGAGTTTATCATCTTTCTCTTGCAAGAGTACTGCTCCAAGGGCCTTATCGGAGGCATCAGTGCGTAGCACAAACTCCTTTTGTATGTCTGGAGCTAACAACACAGGTGGATGCGCCAAGCTTTTCTTTAGCATTTCAAAAGCTTCTTGCTGCTGTTCACCCCAGTCTACTACGTTTTTTACCCCCTTTTTTGTCAGTTCTATAAGCGGCCCAGCTATTTCTGCATAGTTTGGGATGAACTCTCTATAAAATCCCGTCAGTCCCAAAAATGACTGTACTTGTTTTTTGGTTTTGGGCCTGTCCACTGCTTGTATCTTGTCCAGCGTGTCCTCCTTGGGCTCGACTCGTCCCATTCCTAATTTGTGTCCTAAAAATTCCACGGTGTTGTGCCCTAGTTCACACTTGTTTGGCTTTATCGTCAATCCCGCATCCTTTACTTTCTTTAGTAGCTTTTCTAGGGCTTGCAGATGCTCTTCCCACGTATCTGTGGCTACCAGTATGTCATCGATGTAGTGTTCGACATGCGGTACATCATGTAAGACCCGTCTCATCAACCTAGTGAACACGGCGGCTGCCGTCTTTAAGCCGAATGGCATATACCTAAATTGGAATAGTCCTTTTGAACACGCGAAAGCTGTCTTTTGTTTAGAAGCTTCTTCCATAGGAATCTGCCAGTAACCTTTGGACAAGTCAAGTTTTGAGAAATATCTCTTGTTGGCCACTCTTGCTACGACGACGTCTATCCTAGGGATCGGTTCTGCGTCTGTTTGCAGTACATTGTTCAGACGTCTGAAGTCTACACATACTCTATTCGAACCGTCTGCTTTCTTAACTACTACTAACGGAGCGTTATAAGGTGAATTGGCCCTCTCTATGATCCCTTGCCTCAACATTTCTTCTATCTCATTCTCGATCACCTCTTGCATTGCAAGAGGTAGGGGATATTGTTTTACGTGCACTGGTTCCTCTGTGGAGCACTGTAGCTCACACTGCACTACTTCCGTCCGCCCGGGTAAATCCGAAAATACTTCTTCAAACTCGTGAATTATCCCTCTCAACTCCTCTGCTTGCCTATCCGTTAGAGATGGGCTCAACCTAACGTGTTCTACTCCCATGGTTTTCTTGTCAGTGAAAGTGTGTAGCTCCTCGTGGTCCTTTTCCTCTGCAATCACCATACAAACCTGAGTCTTTTCCTCATTTCCCTTTCCTATTTCTTTTCTCTCTTCATACTTTTTCAACATGTTGATGTGAAAAACTTTTTGGTGACCTTGTACAGAGATCTCATAGTCCAACTCATTTTTCTTTTGAGTAATCGTAAAAGGACCTTTCCACTGCATGAGCATTTTATTATTGTCTGTGGGTAACAGTACCAACACCTTATCTCCCGGCTCTAACTTTCGGTGTGTTGCTCCGCGGTCGTAGTATGCCTTCTGTATCTGTTTCGCCTGTGCTAACTTCTCGTGAGCTAACTTGCAGGTCGCCTCCAGTCGGTTTCTGAGCTCAAATACATACGTATATGTGGTCTTTGCCTCATCGTTCAACTCCTCTCTCGACCACAGCTCTTTCAGAATGGTTACTGGTCCTCTGACTGCTCTCCCATATAGCATCTCGAATGGGGAAAAACCCAGACTAGCTTGTGGCACTTCTCGGTAGGCGAACAAGAGTGCTGGCAGATACCTATCCCAGTCCTTTGGTCTTTCCTGGCACATCCTCCTTATCATTGTCTTCAATGTCCCATTGAACCTCTCTACCAAACCATTTGCCATCGGGTGATAAGGAGTGGTTAGCTTTTGATCTATCGACAAGAGTCTATTCACCTCCTTCATCACCTCCGATGTAAAATTTGAACCTCTGTCACTCAAAACTTCCCTGGGCACGCCATACCGCGCAAACATTTCCAACAAGGCTTCGGCCACTTGAATTGTATCAATAGTTCTCAGTGCTACGGCATCAGGATACCTAGTCGCTACGTCCAGCAGCGTGAGCACGTATCTATTACCCTTTCCAGACACGGGACTAATAGGCCCTACAATGTCAATTGCCACTCTGTGAAATGGTAACTCAACAATGGGCATCTTTCCTAGAGGTGCCTTTCCTACTCGGCCTTTAGCCACCGTCTTTTGGCATACCTCACATGATTTCACATACCGTTTCACGTCGCTCTGCACCCCAATCCAAAAGAACTCTTCCGTTATCCTTTCTAGCGTGCTTTTCATTCCCTGGTGACCTGCCATTACACTATCGTGTCCAATCTTTAGCACTATATCCCTCAGCTCCTTTGGGACCATCAACTGTAATACTTCCCTACCCGAACTAAATATACATCTCCGGTACAATAAATTATTCTTCTTTATAAACTCCGCTACTGTCCGACTCCTTTTCCTTTGCACCCGTTCTCCTATCTTCTGTTCACACTTTCTTATCGACTCATCCTTGTTCTGCAATTCTCGAAACTCTGCTACCGTTATATCTAACCCCTTCACGGCCGTAACCTGCAATGCTGGCAGAGGTTTGATGCCCTTGCTACTTGCTCGTGTTTGTACTACAGCGGCTACGTCTGTGTCTTGCATCACTCCCTTTTGCGCTTCTAAGCGTTCCTTCTCTTCTACGTCCTTCTCGGTCCTCTTCCAATTTGGGTCGGGGTCATCTGCTTTCCTCGCTCCCGGTACATTTCCCACAATCAAATCATAGAGGGGATCATCCACACATCTAGCTGTGACTAGTCCTGTATAGAAGGGTGTCGATATTTGGATCTGTGCCTCTGGCAGATACTTGACTGACTTGTCTACCAAGATCACTGGTTTAAAGTATCCGGTCATGCTTTCATGCGGCACTAAACTTTTCCTCACTATAATGGTATTTGCTCCTGTGTCTCTCAACACTGTAACTTGGTGCCCTTCTACCTCGCCTTCCACTACAGGCATGTTCTGTCCTCTCTGTCCTTCCTCTATTGACTTCACAATACATGCAGTCTTATCCATGAATCTGGTCCTGCATTCGTCTGCTCTGTGACCTTTCCTTTGGCACAACTGGCAAACTACCGGTGCTTCGTGACGATTACCTCTCACCCGACAGTTCATCGCTACATGACCCAACCGATTACATAGGAAACACCTCTGCGGTCCCCTTGGTCTGTTCATTTGTCCTTGATTCTTCACCTCTTCTACCGCTGCTGCGTGCGTATCTTTATCACTCTTTCCCAAATTCTTCAACCCTTGTGCTTCTACAAACTGTTCGGCTTGTTCGGCCATCTGCTTTACTGTTTGCAACTTTCTTTCTTTGAGAAATATTGCCAGACTGTTACTGCACCTGGCCAGAAATTGTTCACCTACGACTTTGTCACGAACTGCTTCATACGTTTTGTCAGTCTCTGAAAGCTCTATCCACCTTTCAAAGTAGTTAGTTAGTCGGCACGCAAACTGTTTGCCTGTCTCCGAGTCTTCTGGCTTGCATGAGCGAAACTTCTCTCGAAACCCTTCTGCCGTCAACCTGAATCTCTGTAATAAAGTATTTTTCACCTTGTCGTAGTCTAGTGATTCTTCAGCTGACATACGCCCATATACACTCAACGCTTCACCCACCAAACATAGACTTAAGGCGTTAGCCCACTCGCTCTTCTCCCAGCCTTGCCCGATGGCTATTCTCTCGAACCGATGCAAATATGCATCCAAGTCGTCTCTTCGCTCGTCAAAAGGAGCCATTAATTTTCTAGGGCAAATTCTCTTTGGTCTGGAAGCAGCTGAGTCGGATGACGCCGATCCGGGTGAACTTGTGCCTTCGCGAGAACCCGCGCCCATCTCCGCTAGTCTTATCTTTAGTTCTAGAATTTCTTTTTCATTTTTCTGCTGTTCGCGTACTTGTTCATGTTCCTCGCGTGCTCGTTCGTGCTTCTGGCGCTCTCGTTCGTGCTCCTTCTCTTTCTCTTGACGAGTGTACTCGAAGAATGTCATCGCCTCATCCTTAGACATATTCAAATCCTTTGCTATTGCCGCCAAACGCTCCCACTCCATCTTTGCTACTGCCGAGTATCGGTGACTGGGCTAAGATAGAATCCGGGACGGATCCTGGCATAAATCCTGGAACGGATCCTGGCAGGCTCGCCAATTGTGATGTGTTTTGTCGTCACTGATCTCGGAGGCGTGCGGGTGTTAAAAGAGATGGAGAAGGAAGACGGATGGCGACACAGCAAACAGATTTTTTAATAACACACACACTCAAAACTAAAACTAAAAATCAAGCACATTTAAGCACACTACGGGAAGAAATACTAATAAAAATACAAACTAAAATACAAAGCCTAATGTGCAAAACATTCTACTTGGCGCCTACGCGCGTCCGTGGCGGCTAACTCTTCAAAGTCCGGCAACCCTGTCTTATCTCAGAGACGCTACAAACAAAGAGTCACCTTGCTGCGTTCGTCGTTGCACGTCTGTCCGAGTTCGAAGCTCGTCGGTCCCTTTTCTCCAGCAGTCGGTGTACTCGTTGATGCTATAGTCGCTTTTGCCTTGTTGTCGGCGCGTCGTCTCTTTACCAGTAGGGAGCTCGCTGGTGCTTCGTCGGTGATGAGCTCGTCGGCTCGTCCGCAACGGCGGTCGCCGTAGCTTAGGCCTACCTGCCTAGGCCTAGCGTCGGGACGCGTCCCAACTCCTTCAAGAGTGCTGACGTGGCGTCCCGAGGAGGATCAATCGTGCCGGTCTGCCGCAGAAGGGGGAGCCTCTCTGGGGTGTCTGGTCCTGCCGTGAGAAGCTGCAGCTCGTCCAGGAGCCTCGCCCGAATTTGCCGAGGTCGACGGCCACGCCTTGGACGGCCAACGTCACGGACTCGGCCAGACCCCCAAGTCTCCCGTCGCCAGAGCGGTGCTGGCGATGCGACCTTCCTGGCCCGGAACCACGTCGATAATCCTCAGACAGCGCCGTTCATCCCTCGATTACGGCTCGGCTCACGCGCCTCGAGAGCTCGTGCGGTTCCGAACGCTCCGCTCACATCGTCTTTTTCTTCTTTTATGGCGCCGCCGGCGTCTTACTCATGACACCCAGGCTTCATTTTGCTGGTGCCATCTCAACATGGACGTCTGGACCACCATCCCCGTCTATAACTGGTGAACGCTTTACTTCCACGTGACCTCCGCTTCTTTTGTTGCCCCTAGGTATCTTAGTGAACTCTGACTTTGTTCTTGAACTTATCCATGCATCTAGTGTTATAACTGTCCTTGTAATTTCTTTGCTTTGTTATTCCTAGTACGTGTTTATAAGAGAGTATTATTTTCTATTGATAAACTTTTCCTTGCGTGTGGTTTGCACCCAGCCTTTTCTTTTATTGAAAGCACCGAGGCACAACACCTTGGATGAGTTTTCTATCACACTCTAAAGAACCTAATCACCACAGAAAGGTACTGCATCAGGTTTCAACCGGATGTTGTACTTGTTCTTGAGAGTGCCCAATCCATTGAAAAGCTCAGCGTGCAGCGTTACTTTTGGAGTCGTGAGTTGATCGAGAAATCGAACTACTTGGAGGTCTTGGAGTGCTGGCAGTCCCAGAAGAGGCGCAGTGAGAGACTGGATCACGTAAAGGTGTTGACAGCTTGCTTTCCCTTGCCACCGAAGTTGTGCCAGATACGAGCCCAGCATGTGCAGTGTCTGTCCTCCCAGGTCAGTGAGCAGAGTATTGGCTTGGTCGAGTTTGGCAGGCAACGCAGGAAAGTCATTGGGAACGGCAGATACTTCGGCTCCGGAGTCGGCCTTGAACTGTGCTGTGTAGTCGCTAACGGTGACGTCGACGAACTTTGCCACGGCGGGCGTCCCAACGGCATGCAGGTTAATGGAGCTGAGCTTGTTCTGCTTGTACTTCCGCGAGCGGCATACTTCGGCAAAGTGACCTTTCTTTTTGCAGAAGTTGCAGGCAAAGCGTCGGGCAGGGCAGTCCAAACGTCGAAGAGGCGCGTGGCCGCAGAATTCACATGTCGACGGCTTGCGTGAGTGCTCTGCTTGCGACTGCGGCAAACGAGGCTTAGCGACGGAGAGAGGGAACTTGTTAGCTTTTGTGACGTCGAGGTTGAGCTCGCGGGAGTGCTTGGTGCGGTTCTGGCGCAACGCCTTTTCCCTGTCTGCGTCTTCGGATTGACGCGCCTGTGTCCAAGCGTCCTTGAGTGTCAACTTTGTGTTTTGGCACAGCTGGTCCGAGAGACGGGAGTCGCAGAGGCCGACGACGTACCGGTCGTGTACGAGCCTTTCCTCGACAGCAGCTGACGGATAGTTACAGCGCTTAACCATCCTGCGCAGTTCTGCGTAGTATGTGACAACGCTTTCGTTGGGTAGCTTAACACGTCTGTGGAACCGCAACCACTCGTAAAGCTCGTTTGCCGGGTGCACACAACGCACGGTGAACCGGGTGGAAACGGCTTGGTATGAAACGAGCGACTGGGCGTCAAGCGAGAATGTCTCGAGAAGTGGGCGGGCCTCCGGAACCATGCAGTACAGCAGCGAGCGCACCTACATGTCTTCCGACGCTTGTGTTAGTCCTGAAGCTGCTGCATAGTCTTCATAGCGGCTGAGCCATGTCGCCCACGTAGGCGGGTTCGCGAAGTCGAATGGTGCCGATGGCTGGAAGTTGACGCCGTACAGTTCCGGCGGCTCGCAGGTCTCGAGGGACATCTTGGTGCCTTCCTTACGTGGTGAGGGCTAAGGCAGGGGGGCGTTATCCGTTCACTTCTGACGTCGCATGGCTAGTGCCGCGGAAGCACGGGCACGCAGAAACGGACTGACACGTACACACCACTTGCTTAGACAAAAAGGTAACCCTTTCTTTTATTGGGCCCTAACATATATAAGCACACACAAGTTGCAGGGGGCGCCATACTCTGGCGGCAGCCTAGCAAAAGCAGCTGAACTGTGGCAACCTCTACAGTAACTAGCCTGCTTCCACGTGAATCCTCTGGAGCAATAAAACTTGTTGCGCTTGTTATTCTACCGTGTGTTGTCGTGTTTCTGCTTGTCCTGATACCACCGAAGCCCATCCTTACAGGACAAGCAAAAGGGAGTTGGCCGTCAAGCATAAGCCTTGCGCACAAAGGTGGCTTGAGAGAACCCGAGACTACAACTGGCGCCCAATGTGGATTCTCATTTGCAGACGTAATCAAGCAGCTGGCTCCCGCAATACGATGACGAGCTTGCAGTATGAGCTTAGCGATCTCATGGCTTTGGCCAATATTTACAGTCGAGCCAAAGAAAACTCAGGCCTGTGGGGACCCCGCAGGGGCGTCTGCGCAAGCAGGCGTTTGGTGTGTTGCGACACCACGGACCCGAGCACACGAGGGTTGGACCCTACCACGTTTAACCATGCGTGGCTTAGCCGTGTCCGGGGAAAAGGCGATCCTGGGGGTTGAGCCGATGCTGAGTGCTTGGACCTTTATGGCCCCTCGGCAGAGGCAACACACCCCTTTGGCCTCGGCTTCACGTAGACGGCACTCCCGGACTGACCCATCCCGGAGAAATCGGTAGTTGCCTTTTCCTATCCTCCTCTCCAACCTTCGTCTTTCTCTCTTCTTTTAATCTTTCCTGTCTTCTCCTCTCTTCTATATTCCTTCCGATCTTCTTGGCAGCGAGGGTTAACCCTGTGTGAGTAGCCTGTCTAGGTTATTTCATATTCGGTTATAGTGGTGACGTACAGCTGGCGTCTGCAGGGCCTATGTTTACAGGCACTGCAGCGTCCCCTAGTAGGACTCCATGGTGGGTGGCTGGCGTTTCTGCCGAAACATGAATATTTTATGGCTAATTCTTTTCCCACGCTTTCTGATCGCCCCCAAAAGAGGGGGCGCACCGAAGAAGTTTTTAAATTTTTTGGCCGACAAGATGAAAACTTTCCACGCTACCACGTGGTACACAGTGAGAAAACTGAAAAGACCGTGAGAGTGATCTCACCCTTTATCGTTGCAAAGACTCTGACAGAAACTATAGGACCAGGTTACAAGGCGACGAGGATGGCCAGCGGTGACCTCCTCCTTGAACTCCGCGATAAGAAACAGCATGATAAACTACAAAATCTAGTGTCGTTTGGAGACTTTCCTGTGACTGTGACCCCGCACCGCACAATGAACACCACCCGCGGTGTTATTTCTGATGACGACCTGTTGGAGCTCACCGAAGATGAACTTTTGGAAGGATTCAAAGAGCAGAATGTTTTGACTGTAAAACGAATCAAGATGAGGCGCGACGGCAAGGAGCTAAAGACAAAACATATAATCCTTACTTTTGGTTCTAGTGTTCTACCCGAGACCATTGAAGCCGGATACATTAAATTACGTGTCAGGCCATACGTGCCAAACCCTCTTCGATGCTTCAAATGCCAAAGATTCGGCCACAGTTCGCAGAACTGCCGAGGCCGCCAGACTTGTGCGAAATTCAGTGCAACTGAGCATCTCTCTGAATCATGCGAAAACTCTCTCCACTGTGTGAACTGTGATGGGGAGCACGCCGCATACTCGCGGTCGTGCCCATCCTGGAAAAAAGAAAAAGAAATTGTAACAATTAAAGTAAAGGAAAATCTAACGTTCAAGGAGGCACGCAGGCGGGTACCCTACCTGCCAAAGAAAAGCTTTGCCGAAGTGGCGCGTCAGGGGGCAGCGTCGCAACGGCTTCCGGCGGCTGTCCTGCACACACACAGTGAGCCGGCAGTGACGCCATCCGCCCCCCCCCCCCCCGGCGGCTGCAGCTCGCGCTGCTCCGCGAACTCACAAGAAGGGGCCATCGACCTCCGGGCTGGTGGCCTCAAGGGCCTCGTCTCTCGAAACGAGGCCTTCCCGTCAAAACAACCGCTCGCAAGAGCGCGTGTCCAGCGCCTCGCAAGAGGCGATGGACACAACAACCTGCCAGACAGCGCCGCAAGCGCCAAAGGAGCCGCGAGAATCTCGCGATCGCTCCAAAAAAGAAAAAGCCCGCATCACAGGGCCCGACAAGGGCTCTGTAAGTTAAATTAGTCTCTTTTTTAAACACACAGCACAAAAAAACACTTCCAACATGAATACACAAATAATACAATGGAACGTCAGAGGACTCCTACACAACCTCGATGACGTCAAAGAAATCCTACACAGGTTTAATCCTAAGGTGCTGTGTGTTCAAGAGACACACCTTAAACCTACACAATCAAACTTTCTCCGGCAATACGCCATTTTTCGTAAAGACCGCGATGACACAGTTGTGTCTTCCGGTGGTGTGGCTATTGTAGTCGATAGAGGTATTGCCTGCCGGGAATTAAAACTTCGTACGCCCTTAGAGGCAGTTGCTGTCCGAGGGGTGTTGTTTGACAAGCTGATCACTATCAGCTCTATATACATCCCTCCCAATTATCAACTACATAAAACTGAATTTCAAAACTACATAAATGAACTTCCGGAGCCATACATAGTTCTCGGAGATTTCAATGCACATAACACCTTGTGGGGAGACTCGCGTTGTGATGGAAGAGGTCGCCTAATTGAAAACTTCCTTTTTTTCCTCGGGAGCATGTTTACTTAATAAGAAAGAGCCAACGTACTACGGCGTGGCGCATAATTCATACTCCTCCATAGATTTGAGTATCGTGTCGAGTACACTAATTCCGTACCTGCAGTGGTCGGTTCTGAAGAACCCCTTTGGGAGCGACCACTTTCCAATTATACTAAGCTTAACAAAACAAGATGGTTGCTCGCCACATGTTCCCCGATGGAAGGTTAACTCTGCTAACTGGCAACTTTTTAAAGAAATAACATATTTAGGCCAGGATGACATTGCCTCTCTTAACATAGACGATGCTGTGGCGTATATAACAGGTTTTATCACTGACGCTGCAGAAAGGTGCATACAACAAACTAATGGACTAGCTAATAAGCGTCGCCTGCCTTGGTGGAACGAGGAATGCCAAAAAGCAAAACAAAGCCTGGGGATTGTTTCGCAACTCCCCAACAGCCGAAAACTTGATTAATTTTAAACAAGCAAAATCGCAGGGCAGGAGAACGGGCAGACGTGCTAAAAGAGAGAGCTGGGAAAAGTACATCTCCAGCATAAACTCGTATACAGATGAAACGAAAGTCTGGAATAGGGTAAATAAATTAATAGGTCGGGAGTCACATCCCCTACCCTTAGTAAATAGCCAAGGTGATAGCCTGGAAGACCAGGCGGATAGTCTAGGCAAACACTTCGAATATGTATCGAGTGAATCGCACTATACACAATCTTTCCTGAAGTTCAAAGAACGCGAAGAGCGGCAGCCCCTTAATCGCAAAGGTTCATCAAATGAGGCTTACAACCGACCATTCAGCTTAGCCGAACTTAAAGCATCTCTCGCTTGTTGCAACAACTCAGCGCCAGGTGGCGACCGTATCATCTACGAAATGATTAGGTACTTACACCCCGAAACATTGACAACACTCCTCTCTCTCTTTAATGCCATGTGGGCGGCTGGATATATTCCTTCCTTGTGGAAAGAAGCCATAGTCATCCCGATTCTTAAACAAGGCAAGGACCCGTCTTTAGCTAGCAGCTACAGGCCAATAGCGCTAACAAGCTGCCTGTGCAAGTTGTATGAAAAAATGATAAACCGGCGCCTAATCTGTTTCCTAGAAAATGACAAAATACTAGACTCCTTCCAGTGTGGCTTCCGAGAAGGTAGGTCAACAATAGACCACCTTGTTCGCATCGAGGCAAACATCAGAGATGCGTTTATACATAAACAGTTTTTACTTTCGGTCTTTCTAGATCTAGAGAAAGCGTACGACACGACATGGCGCTTCGGGATTCTGCGAGATCTTTCCGCGATGGGGGTCCGTGGAAATATGTTAAACACAGTCGAAAGCTACTTGTCTAACCGGACGTTTCGCGTAAGAGTGGGCAATGCTTTATCTAGAACATTCACCCAGGAGGCTGGCGTGCCACAAGGGGGTGTGCTTAGGTGCACACTCTTTATTGTAAAAATGAACTCCCTGTATACAGTTATTCCACGCAGCATGTTTTATTCTGTGTATGTCGATGATGTACAGATAGGTTTCAAATCATGCAACATTGCTATCTGCGAACGACAGGTACAGCTTGGATTAAACAAACTGTCTAAATGGGCTGATGTAAATGGATTTAAAATAAATGCAAAGAAAAGTACGTGCATACTTTTCTCAAACAAAAGAGGCATGACACCAGTGCCAAATCTCACGATTAATCAAGAGGAACTATCCGTGAGCAGTGAACATAAATTCCTGGGAATAATTCTAGACTCAAAGCTCACCTTTATCCCCCATCTTAAATATTTGAAGGCAAGGTGTCTGAAGACGATGAACCTTTTAAAAATTTTGTCGCGCGCAACATGGGGTAGTGACCGAAAATGCCTACTGAACTTGTACAACAGTCTTGTCCGCTCACGCCTTGATTACGGAGCTATAATTTATAATTCCGCAACGCCAAGTGCATTAAAAATTCTAGACCCCGTTCACCACCTGGGCATCCGCCTCGCGACCGGTGCTTTCCGAACAAGTCCGATCCACAGCCCCTACGTAGAGTCGAATCAGTGGTCACTTCATCTGCAGCGTTCATATAATAGTTTTACATATTTTCTTAGAGTACACGCGAACATTGAACATCCCTCTTATTCAACCATAAACGACATGACCACTGCCACACTCTTCCAAAATCGACCGGCATCGAGAAAACCGTTCTCTTTGCGTGTGCGGAATCTTAGTGAGGAAATGGGTGTTCCGTTGCTTGAACACTGTCTTATGGCTCCAGCGAAACTGTTACCGCCGTGGCAGTGGCAGCTCATAGAGTGTGACACATCGTTCGTGGAGGTCACTAAGCATGCACCAGAGGCACATATCAAAATGCATTTCCTTGAACTCCAGTCCAAGTACACATGCACAGAGTTTTATACAGACGCTTCTAAGTCACGTGACGGGGTGTCGTATGCAGCCGTCGGCCCATCCTTCTCGGAATCCGGTGTACTCCACCCGGAAGCAAGTATCTTTACGGCTGAGGCCTATGCACTATTAATTGTCAGCTGTGAGGCATATAAGGAAATCTAAACTTCAAAAATCAATCATATTTACAGACTCTCTAAGTGTCGTAAACGCTTTAAAGTCACCCTGTAAACAGAAAAATCCTATACTCATTGAGCTCTATTCTGTACTGTGTAGAGCGTATGTATCTAACCAGCATATCATTATATGCTGGGTGCCTGGCCATAGAAGCATTGAGGGTAATGTGCTAGCTGACCGAATGGCTACGTCAATAACATCGCACGCTACTAATCCTACAGCTGCTGTTTCTGCAACAGATTTGAAACATTTCTTCCGTAAGAAATTGCGAAGCCATTGGCAACGTGTGTGGGATGCACAAACAAATAATAAGCTTCACTTGATTAAGCCACAGTTAGGTTTCTGGCCCTCCGCAACGAGAACACGGCGAACTGATGTCCTGTTCTGTCGTCTCAGAATAGGTCATACATTTGGTACCCATAGTTTTTTGTTGATCGGGGATGAACCACCAACCTGTGGTAGATGTGGTGAGAGGCTAACCGTCCTCCACGTTCTCCTGGAGTGTCGGGATGCCGAAGCAGACAGAAAAAAACATTTCCCTTTAGCTTACCGCTATCATGTCCCTCTGCATCCCAGTATGTTTCTTGGTGAGGAACCGCTGTTTAGCACTAAAGCAGTCCTCGCTTTCTTAAATGACGTGGTACTGCATGTTATAAGCCCAATAAATTCATAGCGCATCCTCTCTCCAGAGGATGCCGCTGTGATGGTAGTTTTGTATAAGCACATGCCTCCAGGCCCTTGTGGTTCAAGAGCTCTGTTTAGGCAGTAGTGCTTCTTTCCAACTACTACATCTTAAATATTTTAAATATCGTGTCATTCTTTCTCAGTGCATTCTTCATTTCATAGTACACTTCATTAGTCATTGCCATGATTTTAATGCATGTATATTTTACGCATTTTACAGCGATTATTTTTAGGCCCCTTTACAGCCACACTTCATCTACTTCTCAGAATTCATCGCTCCACTGCACACTCACAAACACTGGCATGGCACTCTTTGGCCATAACTGGCCCTTGCGCCATAAAACACCACACATCATCAGGCCTGTGGGGAGCGCCCACAGCGCACTCCGCGGGAGCTGGGCGGACATCTCGTGCGCGCGTAGCGGGAGCCAGGCAGGCACGGGAGAGATGCACTTTGCCCTCTCCCGGTTCTCGCTCACCTCTCACGACATGCGTGCCCACGCGGGTAGAGGGAAAGTATCCGGCAGGCGAGGAGGACATTCCCCTCGCGAAAAGGTAAAAAGATATAAAAGAGCACGACCGAGAGATCTCCAGGCCTCTGTGACCTCGCTACACCTACCTGCCCATATGGATATACCCACTGACACCCGTGAGTGACCTCGTTTGCGTGACTACCACACGCGACGAGGCAAGCCTATTTTATTATTTATGATACAGAGCGGACTTCCCTCTGCAAGTGTGTTTTATTGCCCATAGCAATAAACGTTGTTGAGTTGACTCGCTTGTTTCCTTATTCCCCCGAACCCTACATAGCTGCAATTATACGCGCTACGGGTTGGGGAAGACCCCCGCATTTGGCGCCCAACGTGGTTCGAATTCGGCAACACGGCAAGTCTTGGCAACACTGAAGTTACAGCAAACAATGGCGACGGGCTTGTCTGACTTTCCAGATTTGTTCATGTTGTCGGATGTTGCGGCAGATAATCAGAGGCCTAGTGCTAACGCGGTGGCAGCTTCCGAACAAACCGGTAGCTTCTATTTTGAGTGTTTCACGCGTAACAGTCAGGATCGCGGAAATGCCGCGTTGGCAGGGTTTAGGCCTGAAAGTAGGCGTAACACGCCAAGCGCCTCGCTGCTTCGTCCCGCGGACACAGAGGCACTTATGCCCCTAAATAGTTCGACGCAAGCTGTGGATGCGTCCGAACCTTCGGGCAGTAGTATTCCTTCGAGCGAAATAATGCTGCAGAATGTGCTGCAAGTCATGCAGAGCTTAGCCAGCGCCCTGCAGAACACAATGCAGGCCCCGCCGCAGAGCGAGCGACCACGAATTAAGGTAGAAAAGCCTACCTATAGTGGGTACCACGATCGCACTAGTGCAAACGAGTACCTCGATCGTCTGCAGCATCGATCAGCAAGCAACAGGGCTTTCAGACGCCGAACTTCTCGCGCGCGTGGTCCCTGCTTTACTGACTGAGCAGGTGGCTCGTTGGTTCCGACTGGCCGGACACAGAGCCCGCACGGTAGAAGAGTTCCGCGCGAACTTCCACGAGGAATTTTTCCGGCCAACTACGAGTGTCGTTTGAGGAGAGAGTTGGAGTTGCGTACCCAGCATCCGGACGAGTCCCTGCTGGAGTATGTTCGAGCGATGGACGAACTTTATCGTCTTGCGAGCCCTCTCGCCACCGACGCCGAGAAAGTCGAGCGCGTCACACGGCAAGCGCACCCGACTTTTGTGGCCTACTTGTGGGTTCTTGGTGTCTCACAGGAGACCAACCACCGCGGGTTCGAGCTTAGCGAGCCACCGGGCCGCGTCAGCCGTCGCCTCCAGCACCGCTCGCGCGCGAGCTCAGAGGCCGCAAGGGGCTACCGAGTGACGCATGCAAAAACACAGTAAAGTCCTGAGTTGACGGAAACAATTTACTGAAACCGTCGGCACCAGCACTGCCCAAACGCCCACACCGAGGGGAGCCAAAGGGGTCCCGCACCAGGGAGAAAATACAATAACAGGCGCCTATAGCACGTCGTGGCGAGAGCACAGGCTCAAGCTGGGACACGCCGCTAGGAAATGTCCCGGCGGCTATGCTACTTGCTCTGGCGATAACCAATGGGTCAACTCGCGAGAGCACGGGCAATATCCTTCGGCTTTGGCTTTCGGCAAGTGCGGCTCGGCGGGGTACAACCTCGCGCGAGCACTAATGGCACCGCTCGTCGGCTTAGCGTCTGGAAAAGAATCAGCACAAATTACGCGTTCCCCGCACGGGCAAAGGCACCGTGCCCAAGCTCAAGTCCTAGTCACAAAGGTGTCGGCAGACGTGAGGAAAGCATGTTCGTACCTCGCGCCGGTCCCGGAGATAAAAGAGCCACGCTCAGTAACTAGCAGCCGACGCGGCCTCGTAGTGACATCAGCGCCCCGCCCTCACCGCAAACCACCACGTGTGGAGTGCCACCGCTGGAACCGGTTGGGAGCGGGCGGCTATGGTGAGGGACGGCAGAACAGGTGAAGCCTGCGCAATGGCGCCAGTGCCAATCCCCACAAGCTTCGCCATTGAGAGCCAGAATGGCAGCAGCACCACTTCGAATTTGAAAAACTGCATGAGGCAACGATGAATGATGACATCTGAAGGCAAAAACAGCACCGGTGAAAGAGACGATATAGGTGATCAAGGGCTGTGGCAGATCACTACCAGCCGAAGTTTGGGAATTTTGTTTGGCAATTATCATTTACCGCATACCCTTGATATAAAGCTGGTATTATTTTCAGGCGATGCTTAATTGACAAGTTGTCTGAGCATGCTGACAATGCAAAAAACAAAATTGTAGGATTGCTAGCAATACATTGCATAGGAATACAGTGGAATCTTGGTGATAAAGTTAGGCTTGATATAAATTTCAGGATAATACAAATTTTTCAGAGGTCCTGTCCCAAGTTCATTAGCTTAGAACATACAAAATTTTCTTTCTTCTGAACCATTTTTAATGTCGCAGCAGATGACATAGACAACTGAAGCGGCGAGGAGGCCCCTACTGGCTTTAAACTGGCTTGGTAAAGCATGAGGTGCCGGCGTGCCACTAGCACAAGGCACTGGCTGTTGTCAGGCAAGCAGTGGTCTACACCTGGTGGTGCAGAAGTTAACCAGACAAATACAGAGCTAGTATTGCTGTAACCAAATGTAAAACATTTTAAACATTTAAAAAGACGTGTTCACGATTCTGCTCTTGCTGAAAGCTTGCACCATCAGCAAAGTAGAATACACTTGATTACTGCTGTATTAGCTCTATGTTTTGTGTGGTTGAACTCTGTGCCACCAGATGGCTGCACTGTGCAGGCCATTCACGTTTGCGCCTCCGCTCATCCGGTAGAATGCCCAGTCTGTTTGTGCTTGCATTTACCCAAATACCTGACATGCTAAAATTTCCTATTATGGTAGTAATCCTCCGACGTGAAGTGATGGCCGCAAGCACGTAGATCCTGGCATTGATTGGATACCCACAGTCCGATGCGCTGCAACCACTCCTCTCGTCTGCTACCTTGCTGAGGGTCACGACGTCGTAGCTTGACATACCGCCGATCGTGACGTTTGCAGCCCACAGCGCAATAAGGACAAACCGGGGTGTCCGCGAAAAGAAAGCTCGAGACCAACACTGACCATGCAGCTCACGTCAACACGGAGCACGTTGTAACACAAGCTGTAACAGTTGCTGTGTGAAAATGCTTTAGTGTAGTGATAAATTGTCGTTGTGTATTCTCTTTCTGTAACTTTCCTTTATAGGAACAAATTAACCAACATTCCAACTATTACAAACAACATTCGTTCACCGTAAAGTTGGAAAAGTTATCCATGACACGCCATGGCTAGTCAGTCGGATAACTCGCCCTACTTACGTCAGATGGACAACACGTGTCAATGGGGGTGGGGTGGCTAAAAACTCAGGGGAGCGGCGCTACTGCGATCGGTAGCTATGTCCATTTTTAGAACCTTATAATAAATTACACGCTTTACGCAGAGCGCTTATATGTGTCACTTAATGATCAGAAGGACCTACCTGAATGACTCAGTACGTTTGTACAACATCGTCATAATCGTTTCAGGGTCCCTTTAATGTGACTGACCGGCTTTATGCAAGTGGTGACCTTTCTCAAAAGCAGGTACACGAAAATGTGTTTTCCACATCAGGTTTTTGAAACCGCAGTGCATTATCACTGGCAGCGCCATGTGCGCATTCTGCATCTCTGGCCCGTCATCTGCATCGCATGCCACGGCTCTTACTGCTGCCATTGGAACTCTAGGCCACCTGGTGCCTATGGCACACCTACGCAGCAGTATGAATACGCAGGATGTCATGCTTCAAACCACAGTGCTATTTTGTGAACCATAAACTTGCGAGGACGCTGTTTATTTAACACTTTCAATGCGTTATTTGCCAAGTTGTGGTGTATCTTGTGCAGAGAAACGGCCCATCTACTTCGGTGGCCAGAGCTATGCACACTATGTGCTGTCACAACCTCTGGATCGACGGCTCTCCTTCTCAGTGATGCTGCGCACCCTGCAACCCAGTGGAACCCTGCTGCACACCTCTGGGCCACGGGACTACGCCATTCTCGAGGCAGGTGCCATCTCCTGACAACACTTGATTTGTGCGACAGTAGTCCTGCCAAAGTGTAATCAAGAATTGTGCCTGGTCAAAACATGCCTGGTCATCTTATTTACTGTCATAGTTGTTCCTTTGATGAGTCATTCCACGCCAAATCATCTCCCAGACTCATCTCCAGTTTCTTTCTAAAAATCTTTTTCCCACTGTTCATCCTCGTAAATTACTTTTGGACAAACTTTTTTTTCCTTGTCTCTGTAGTTTTAGCATCACTGTGGTGACCTAAAACCTTTCGCAGAGAAAAATTTTCGAAAACGTAGTCTCTTGTGGAACACTTTCAAAATCTTCTAGTTGTGAAAAAAGACATTACACTTTCATATTCAAGCTCTCTAGGGGCTAAAAATTATATTCTGTGGTGTTACTTGCCAAAATCAAAATATGATTATGAGGCACGTCGTAGTAGGAGACTCCGCGTTAATTTTGACCACCTGGCGTTCTTTAACGTGCATCCAATGCAGGGTACACGGGCTATCTTATATTTCACCCCCATCGAAATGCTGTCGCCTCTGCTGAGATTTGATTCGTAGCTTAGCAGCGCAACGCCAAAGCCTAGGGGCTGCTAGCTTGTCTTCATTGATTTATTCATAGCGTCCCATAGTTACACTGGGGCTACGAGAGACACCAGGTTTCCTGATTAATTTTGACCAGCTGGGGTCCTTTAACGTACACATAAATATAAGTACCTGAGCGTTTTTACGTTTTGTCTCCATTGAAATGCGGCTAAGAATTGAACCTGCGACCTTGCGTTCAGCAGCAGAGCGCCATATAGCCACTGCACGAACACAGCAAGTAGCTTGTTTTACAGAGTGCCGGTGATGATACACTGCACTGAATCTGATAAAAGTGTACAGGCTTTGAAAAGCTAATTACAGTATAGACCACTTATAACGTAACCGCTTATAGTGCAGGACCGGATATAGTGCGGTCTTTTCAGACTCCCGTTAATTTTTCCATAGCACTCCATGTATACACGTATCGCTTATAGTGCAGTTGCGGGAAACGAAATACTCGGTACAATGGGGCTGCCTGGGAGTACGGAAGTCAGCGGAGACGGTGAACGCTTCCCTCAAACGGGCGCCCCAAGGAGTGCTCGAGGAAGAAAGAGAGACGAAGTGGAGGAGAAGGGCACGTGGTGCAAACGAACAGCCAGTGAGGCTGAAACCAGAATCTTGAGTGCGAGTTGTGAAATATCACGGCGCGCATAGCGAGCGAGCGCCACGAAACTGCCAACACTCGCTTCATGATAATGGCAGTAAACGAAACTTCAGGGAGCGGGCGGCGCCGACACGTCACGGCGAAGGGCGCATGCGGAGACTGTGGAATCTGAGGGAGGAGGGCGGCAGGGAAGCGGATTTCGCCTCGGCAACTCCACCGCTTTGGTGGCTCCCCTCGCCCTCCCTTGTAGCTCCCTCACTTTCGACTGTCACCGTGCACGCCCGCCGCCGTGCACGCGCCGCCGCTCCAGCTGGCCCGGCGCCAGCTCCCTGAAGTTTCGTTTTCTGCTGTTATCGGGAAGCGGGCGTTTGCCGGCGTGGGGCAGTTTCGTTGGCCGGCCTGCAACAGCGCCGCTGCTTCCCTCTGCGCCATAGCCGCAGCATGCAAGGAAGCATAAAGGAGAAAGAAGGGTACACTGCCATTTTCTACACGTGGCTACGGTAGCGTGGCTGAGACGTCGGCACGTACACGCATGTTCCAGCGCAACGCAGAAGCGGCGACCTTGCCATTTGAGAGAGGGTGAAATTTCTGCCG